>NC_135078.1:14796000-15119000 GCF_051107435.1 Chaetodon auriga | reverse complement strand
TGAATAAAAAACAAACTCAGTCTACCGTGATGCTTGTCTGTGTGTGTACATACATGCCGGGGTGGTGGGGGTTGGCACCTGTGGGCTGTACACGTGGCTTTATGCATGCGTGTGCTCACGTGTTTCAACACATGTCATACACACCTGTTGGTGCATGGCTGGCAGGTACCAGACATTACAGACGAGGGCCCAGCTGGTCATCATCCTCAGCAGGTAACTGACCATGCTGTACTTGGAACTGTTCCAGAAAGCGTCTCCAAACTTTGGGTCATACTAAAACAAGTTCAAAGACACACAGGAGTGCAGTGAGGAAGAGTACTGTGAAATATGTGAGCCAGAAAAACATCTGAGCGAGCGATGGAGTTGGATTAACAGACAAGACTGAAGTACCTTCATGGCTACTGGGTATATTGTTGCTCCAATTTCAAAACTTCCCTTTTTAAACATCATGACAGAGGTGTTGTTGATACAGGTTCCTGTGGAAACCAGACATGAGGAGATTAAAGGGGACAGAGCTGTGTGAGCTCTGTCCAAAGACATAAAATAGCTGATCATTTGTCACAGCCCAGGGGTCAGACTGCCACCAGGCACTGAGCTAAAAACAACAACCCTCACTGAGTCTCGTGTTTGATGATACGAGGACAAACGTGAAACTGCTGTGGATAAAGTAACTCTGTCTCTCTGCACGGTCACACTTACCCTCTGGAAATATCAATATGGGAAGCTTTGTCTTGTCATTCACATGATCCTTCAACCTGGAAGCAACACAAAGAGGTAATGGAAGCCACTTCCTGTCTGTATAAATATCTACACATTGCACCTTTGAAGAGTTTTTTCACACTTGGGACAATACATCAAACATCTGGAACGAGTGTCTGGAGTGAAGATGTGATATTATGAGACACTGGAATCCAAACTGTATGAGTCACTGCTCAGTAGCAACTTTCCAAAACATATCTGTTCTTGTTTGGATAAGAAGAGATACAGAAACTCTAGAAGACTTTACTGCCAGGAAAATGCCAACCTCTCTTAATAGCAGAGCAGCCGCAGAGAGAAAATACAGGTGAGAAAGACATGCAGAGACAAGCCTGGAAAGCCACGCTGGAGCTGGGGAGTGGAAAACCAACCTTTTGGTCACTAGGTGGCGATCTTTCATCTCTGCTCTCTCAAACCAGACATGAGGACAGGACCTCACCATGGCTCTCTGGAGGACTCCCATCAAACCTCCATGGACCTGACCCACCTGGCAAAAAAGAAAAATTCTGGCAATTATGAAAAACTACCACCAGCATAATGCGGAAAAGTGAAAATAAAAGGTGCCTCTGTACCATAGCATAACACCCATCGTTGCACAGGATCACGATGTCGATAGGAGAAGTGTGATTGGCGACGCAGATTCCTCCTTTTTTAGGTTTATTTTCCCTGTTGTTGTGAGATGAAGACATAAGTTCAGTATCAGACAGTATTCCTGAGCTTTGTCATGAAGTCAAACGGCGAGGAGCCTCACTTACCTGTTGTGATAGTGGATGGTGGCGGAGAGCCCTCGAGCACAGATCCTGTAGCACATTACATGGACCCACTCACTGAGCCAGAACTTAATCCTAAAAAAAAAAAAAAAAAAAAAAAAAACCCAAAAAAAAGGCATGAGCAAACAAGAAAAAATGGGGAGGGAAGAGTTTCCACGAGGAAATAATTAGATATGGCATACAGCTGTTATGAGGGTGGTGATAGTCTGTGCTCACCTCCAGTTTGGAAGGAATCCAACTGCAGATGTTCCTATGACCAACCAGGAGAGGCCAATGCAGGCCAGTGTTAACCTGGAGAGAGTGAACACATGTGTTCCTCAAATTTCAAGCTGAGAAAATAAAAACCCCAAAACATAATAAAATACTGAATAGGCAAAAATTAAATAGGTCAGAAGTCCATGAAAGTTTAAGTTGTTTTTAAGTTCATTTTTGCTTTATGTGAAGCACTTGGTGCATGTGATTTCTTTCTTCTAAAGCACTTTGAACCGCATTTCTTGAACAAAAGGTGCTATACAAATAAAGTTTAGCGTTATTATCATATTATTAAAACTTACTCAAATTAAAATTATAGCCTTCACAAAATGTAACAAGCATGGTCTGGTAGCAGGTGGTGAAAAATGGCTGGTTTGCATGTCCAACAATGTGATTCATGGAGTTGAACTCAGCAGGCAGAACCGAACATCCACAAATGTTGGTGTGACAGGAGAAAGAAACTAACCAAGCTTTACACAAACAGAGATTGAATGCTTGCATTTTTATGATTTTGCATTTTCATGACTTCTCCCTCTCTTCTGCCTTTCTGCATTTTTCACTGGGTTTCAATGTCAGCTTGTACATGACGTTGACAACTCTAAACATACTCCTCCTGAGGTTTGACCTTTTTTCTGTTCGCAGGGCAACGCTGCATGTGTATCACTACGTCTTAATTTAGCAGTAAGCAGACTCTATGCGGTATTCGTGTACCTGAGAGGGGCAAGGATGCAGTATCTCACAAATATGCCAAGGCTGTAGACCAGCGTCAGCTTCAGACTGATGTAGTGGAAATCATTGTTGGTGCGGGTCAGCAAGTTCCACGACACCAGCTCCTCTGAAGTGAACCGCTGCGTCACCTGAAGTTACAAACGAAGGAAGCTACAAGTCAGGCCAGCACTTAACGTCTGAAATGGACAACCAGGGATTATAAGTGACTTATTACCAATTTCATACAACACTGTGTTCTTGCTAACAAAGTGAAAATGTACCTCATCCTCTACAATGTTCTCAATTCCTCGTCGGGTGAAATAGAAACAGTCACTGAGTGTAAAATCACCGCCGACCGGTGGTTTAGGGCGACTGCGTCTCAGTTCTTCCAGCTCTTTCTCCATAGAGCCATCCTCCCTCTGAATGAGACCTAACATACACACACACACACACACACACACACGCACACACACACACACAGAGTTAAACTCAATCATCGGATAGAAATCATTATCTCAGTAATAATCTGGAAGATAAGTGAGCCTTGCCATATCTTTTAAGACTGTGTTGATAGCGTCAGAGGACAAAATGGTTTGAGTCAACAGAAGAAAGAAAAATCAAAGTCCATTGAGGAATGTGTTTGTTGGAAGGACATTAAGTTCTGTACTTGGCAAGAATTATGTAAAAATAAAATAAATAATGACGATAAATCAAAGAATAAAACCATCCACAGCGACTCTGTATCACGTAAGGACACACAGCGGTCACACAGTACATTCAGTGTGATAGCTGAAAGATAGATGACACAGTGTGTCGTCTGTCTGATTGTGCCATTTGGCAGGACGGGCAGATTTCAACATAAGGTACTGCAATCCGATATAGTAAGATGAAATATTGAAGATATTGAGACATTAAGTTCCACATCGCAGCAGGGACTTTCCAAGAACATTCACCTTAGCCAACAAAATGTGTCAACAACCCACGTAAGACATGGCCTTTCACCTTTTGCCCTAAAATACATAATAAATAACAGGAGATCTGAGCTGGTCAGAGAGCACTCTTAAGCAATGAAGGCTGCACAGCCTGGGCTCCGACATGATCCATCTAACAGGTCTCAGAACAATTAAGAGTTGACCTCCACATTACCTGATAAGCGGACGAAGTCCAAACCCTGGATTCAATATGCAGTCAAAACTTCCAGAGTCTGCTTTATCTCTATTTATGAAGCACATGCACTTCCTTTATTCTTTGTCTACGTTTCAAAATGGAACACTGACACACTTTGAACTGTGCAGAGGTGACATTTTGCATCGTTATGTGTCACAGTGGAGGATCCCACCCTGCGCGGCTCTGTGACTGACAGAGTTGAATAATTACATCTTGTGAGATAGGCAGAGTTCCCGCTGTGACTTCACCTTGTTGCCTGTCATAAAAGTTCTCAAATTAGCTAAGTCACAGAGCCAGACAGATTCCTACATTCCAAAATGAACCCTTAAAACGTGCTGTCAAAGGTCACAGAGCTACGCATCACCCCGTATGACGCCTGTATGAACACACAAAATTATTCTGAAAATTAATTACTCTCTCAAAACTGGGTAATATCTTTGCAATAGGCTTGCTTAGACTTGCATCTTATGAAATCCAGTATTGCAGCACAACATGGTGCATCTGCCACTCAACCCCCATGTTTCACAATAAAGGATGTGACAACAACTTTTCTGTAGAAGAATGCTCTTACCACAAGCATTCATGTTGATCTATCTATCCATCTAAAACATCCTTCCGACATACAGTTTTTTACTCACCATTAGATGCAGAAGCTTTGAGTGTTTGCTCATCTGCTTTTGCCTTCTGTATCTTCAGAGTGGCCCACTGCACAGGAGGACAGACAGGAGACATTCATGTCTGTGCACCAGTGGATGAGAACATCTGCATAGCTCAAAGCATGTACATCTGTGAGGAACATAACAATGAAGACAACAGTACCTCTAAGGTTTTCACCAGGATGTTCATGTAGGTCTCGGAGATGCCCAGTGAGAAGCCAAACATTGCCGGGATCATGATGAAGCTGATAATGAGGTACAGCCAGATCTTCAGCGCCCAGAGGGCCCCTGCCCAGAATTCCTCCATCTCCGCCTTATTCCCTGAGGTGTACACGAGCAGCCCTGTGGCTCAGATGCAGTGCAGTCCTGTTTGTGGGGGACAAGTGTTTGTTTTGTCATGGATCACTACAGTCACCAAAGTCACCCAGACCAGACAGATCAGTCCTGTGTAAGACGCAATCACTTGTCAGCACATGAAGGTCAACAACAACCATAAATACAAGAGCAGCAAAGTAAACACTGCAGGTAATTTAATCAGGAGCAAAGCCTCAGCGGGTCACAGTACCCTTCCCAGAAACGCGCACCGACAGGGCGCGCAGACACACTGACGAAGTATCTCATCTATTCCTGCCAATATAAACAAGTCCATGAATAACCAAACTATGACAGGGCTCCTCTACACTTTACACTACGAGACGGTATACGAGACCGCATTATTCCTGCTCTCAACAGCTAGCAGCGGCATTGTTTCCAGGTTCCACAAGCTCATCTTACCTGTCAAACTTAAGTCCATGTCCTTTCTTCCTGAAGAGCCGCTCAGAGGACTGAGCAGAGTACAAACACGCCCACTTACTACTGGAACAAAGTTCATGGATCACCGCTCATCGGCGCCCCCTGTGGACACAAAGGGAAGCGCAGAGGACAACATTTGCTGCACAGAGAGAAGTGTATTCAGGTTAAGATTAATAGAGAAGGCTTGAGACCCCACAAATAGACACTGAGCTTGGGAGGACTTCCTTCCAGTACTGTGGATTTTTTTTAACCTGTAAATGGAATAAATGACAGAGGACAACGGCACTTGTAAGTCTCATCCAACTGGATGAATCTAAACTTTGAATTTTGGACCTGTGAGATGCCTGTGATAGTTTCTGGTGCTGTTTGTATGTGTGTGGCTATTCAGTTCTTCTTCTGCTGACCCGAGCGCAGCATAAGAGATCTTGATCTCAGTGAGCTTACCTGGTTAAATAAAGCTTACAAAAACTGAGCTTGTTGATTCATTCTTGATCTTGGGAAATGCAGACTGGCAAAATTCCTATTACAAGCTCTACTTGCTGGGTTTTTTGGGAAACTGGGAGTTTTTTTTCCATGAGAGCAATTTGTTCCAAATAAGCTCTATCTAACTCTGTGATGAAGACCACATGATATGGCCGAAAGCTTCTGAATAAGCTCCAGAAAGTAATTTGACCTTGTGGTAAGATGTTTTTGGTTAAAAAAAAAAAAAGTCTGTGCTGAAAACACGAAACAACTGATCCCAGGTCAACTTCACATTGCTGGGAACACTGGAACATCAAAGTTGGAAGGGAATAAACTGATTTAATTTATCTTGGATTCATATAATGATTTTCTATTTCTCCTGTGAGAACATCGACCACTAACCCAGCTGTTGAAATGCTGCCCTGAAATGTGATACATTCTGCGAAACAGTAATACTGCTGTCATAAAATGCCCCAAACCTGCCAGACATGTTACTCACCACAACACAGGGAAGCCTTTATGAGGAATGCGGCCACAGTCCGTCTGTCTAAAAGCCTCTCTCCCACCTAAGACTAACAAAAGGTCCTGATTATTTTCCAGGTTCAGACATTTCACAGTCTGTTGCACATTACTGTAACAGGGGACTTCAGGGGGTGAGTTTGGGTAATGTCTCTGGGAATGATAAGAGGGCGATTCATTCTGGGATTGAACAGAGAGCTTTCTGGACCACAATCTGGTTACTTGGCAAAGAAGGACAAATGGCTGCCTGCCACATTGACATACAGTAATACATGCAGTACGATAAAGCAATTCATGTCTTATATCTTCTCATCCAAAATATGTGATGTCTTTGATTTAGTGAGACAATTGTGAGCAAAAGAATTGTTAATAAATCAAGCAAGCTGCCCAGTCCTGCAATTTTAGACCAGTGTTTCAGCAAAGCACTGTCCAACAACACACTATTTGTCCTTTAATGCGAGGGTGTGTTGGTTCCAGTAAGACAAGGTTTGTTTGTTCTAAAATAGCTGCTCTTTTACCTCAAGACCTCAACATAAAAAGCCACTGCTCGTGTTGCATGCTGGGGTTTTTTTTGGTCCTGTTGAGGGAACACCCCAGTATGGCCCATTAGTTGTATATTTGTGTGGAAATGTGTGCTATCAGTGGTTTGCTAAGTTATTTTTAGCAGGGCACCAAACTTTCTAAAATTATCCTCCTCTCTCTACCCCAAAACAGATTTCTGAGAGAAAATCCACTCAACGTTTCCCTGCTTAAAGCCACTGCCCCATTATCCAGCAGTCTAATGCTCAGCCAAACTGCAGGACTTCAAAATGCTTTGGTTCAAAAATGACTAATTCAAACCTTATTTGACCCACATTTGGGCCTAGATAGATAGATAGACAGATAGATAGATAGACTCCACAGTTCAGTGTGTTCACAGCGTTGTCTGCCCCCGTGTCTCCCATGGACTGAGACAAAGCAGGAGGGAATGTGTTAAGTCTCAGTAGGTATTTTGTCACACATAAATCTTCTGCAGGGATAAATATTAGACAAGTGAGCAACAGCAGTATTTACCGAGATGGCCCCTCAGAGGATACACCGCAGAAAAGCCTACAGTATGCTATAGTTCACGAGGTCTTCAAAGGTTATGAGGAAATAATAAATAATGTCCTCCAGAGGGCTTTTCCACAGAGCACCATAAACATCTGAAAACATCTCTTTGGGGATTTTAACTTCTCTACTTTTACATTCTAGAAGTATAGCCAATATATTTTAGTGTACATGTTTAAGAGTTCTTGACTTCCAGGTTCCTTGAATCGACATCAGTCCTGCACACTGGAATCGAATTCCTAGTCAATAAAAACTGATATTAACTGTTGGCAAAAAGGCAGAATGAGAACATGCCTTTACAGAAATCATTGTTCAACAGCTGCAGCAGTAATATGGAATGAACAAATATTTGTCCCCTTACATCAAATAGAACTAAAGAATGAATGTGCATGGACAGGATGTGCCTTTTATTTGACTTTTAGACCCTTTCTTCACGTCACAAAGAGAACAGTATGCAAACAATAATAAACTAAACACTAATTCACATATTTTAGAGTAGGGTTTCGTTCATTTCTCCAAGTCTTTGCCTTCCTGTATGCATCCATGTCAAACCATGGAGCATTACAAGGTATGGCTATAGGTCAGGTATCAGTTTATATACACTTACATAACTGTACCTGTGCTGAGGAAACAGCACTATGACTCATTCTCCACAAACTCAGAAGTAAGCAAGTAAGGAGACCAATGTGAAAGCTCTCCATAAATCTGTTTAGGAGTTCAGCTCAGAGTCCTTACTGCTTATGTTGAATACTGTTATAACTCTTCTAACATATCTAAAGGTGATGAATTCACTCCAAAGACCACTTCTGATTGGTTGACTTTTACAGTTACATGTAGGCACTGCAACAATGCTGTAATGACATATTTCCTCTTTGCATCCATTAAGCTGATCCACGTCATTTGCTCAAGGCTTTTTGGGAGAGGCAGTGCATTATCTCGTGATGGTGCAGGATTTAGTGACAAGTCTCGACACAGGACGGCTGGTTTATTCAAATCTGCGACGCTGCGTCCTCCGCACCAGCGATCCTCGCGCGCCTCGCAAGGAAAAGTAGACACTGGTCCAAAGAACACTCCTCCCCTCCTTCCTCCGCAGAGCCGGAGCTTTCCCCCTCTTTAAACCATGATCTGGCTCCCAGTCTTGCTCGATGCATGCTTCCCTTCGTGAGGGCAGATTTCTGAGCTTGTCCATGACATGACACAGTGCAGCGCAGGATCGAAGTGGTCGCCTGTAACGCCACTGGAACCCCGGTGCCCAGGACTCTTTTGCAGTGCTTTGAGTTTGGTTACATGAAATATGCGATGTTCGCAGGAGTGTCCGGTTCTTTTTCTGCTACACTTTGTTTTCTCTCTGGCAGCCGGCCACGAAGAGCTCTCAGGCAGACTCCTCTCCTTCTTTCCAGAGCAAGGTCAGTGTGGTGCAGTTACACTTGAAGCTGCTTCTCTGTGCACGTCTGAACTGAGTGCATGAGTGGGAAAGTTTTTGCATACCATATTAATATGCACTAATAATAAGTTTATCAGTACATTAGAACAGTATATGGAGCCCCATATAGTGTGTTGCATTTTATTCAACTCTGCTCTGCAGGTGAGTTGTCCCAGTCATCCATCGTCCACCCAGTGAAAACCACGGCTGATGGAGAGTTCATCTCCCACTCTGTGTCTCACCACTTCAAGGGTGCGCGAGTCAGGCGTGACCTGCAAACCCTTGGTTTGGACGGACAGGTTTACTACAAGGTCAACTACAAGGGTCGCCCTTTAGTGTTCAATTTGACTGCAAACAACCACCTGGTCTCAAGGGACTACATCCTGGAGAGGAGGAACGGCAGTGCCAACAGGACTGAGCATCGTCTGTCTGAGGGGAATTCCTGCCACCTCCTCGGCACCGTGGAAGCCTCCGATGTGCGAGGAACTGCTGCTATCAGCACCTGTAAAGGACTGGTGAGGAATCATGTTGTTTTACATGCAAAGAGCCAAAAAATGTCAATTCAAACCTCTCTCTCATTCATCAAACTGAACCTCGTAATCCAAACAAAGCCTTTATGCAAGGCTTTTATCTTCCTCCCTAAATCTGCACTGAACGTCATATCTCTTTGAGAAATGGAGTTGCTCTTTGGGGGAAGGGTTTTTAATGCACAGGAGAAAGGGGGGCATCACTCTGGAGAAGCTGGTATGTGGTTTAGGCAGTCATAGGTTGTTAAGCAAACCCCTCTATCTGACAGTGCCCTGTGTGTTAGTTTGCCCTTCAAAGACTTCCTGACACTATTTGCAGAACGACTGTGCTGCAGACCCGCTGACGGCTGCTGCCTCTCGGCCAGCCATGAGACCCTTTCTGTCCTCTTTGTCTCTCAGATGTTTTCCTCAGCCTCACTCATTCATTCATTCAAATCGCTGTCTGTTCCTGCAGACACTCTTTGCAGCCCCCACCCTGAAGACGTGCAGTGTTACTTTGTTCTATGCTGACAGAGAGCTTCAGCTATAGATTTTGATATATATTTATAGATTGGAACAATCAGGTTTGACAGATGGAGAGACAGGATATAGGGCCATGCGTCTTTTGTTCAGAGAACTTGTGCTTTTTTTCTTTTTCTTTACTTCAGCTGTGGTGTTTCTAATCAAACAAGTTCAACTACAAAGGAGAGAAGACAGCTGGGCTGCAGAAAGAAACGTGAGCAGCTCAACATATGAAGAACTTGAATTATGAGAATAGATATGCAACATATGAGCCTTTCTGGAGAAATCTATGGTGCAGGCATTGCGTAGGAGTTGAGTTTTAAGGCCTTAATTCACCCAAATAGCACTCTTAAGCATTTTTGAAAGAATATGTATTTAGCATATTTTGAAACAACCAAATGGGAAAAAGATGTGGACCCTCCTGACCCTGAAATGATGGGATGTGTCAGTTTTAGTCCTGAAGAATGTTTCGGTGTTCATGTGTGATTGTGTCACAGCAGGAATGCCTCTCCTGCAGGGTCTTGCCTCCCTGCCCCTCTGTTATGTTTGTGTGGGTTGCCCTGCCTCTTCCTAGCAAATCTTGTAAATGCAGTTCATTTGAGAAGTGTGTTATGTCACTTTAAATTATAATTATCTACAACAAACCACATTAAGTGAACTTTTTTTTTTTTTTTTACACGATCCGGAATGCTCCAGTTTGTCCCTTCTTTCCAACCTAGCAGGGAAACCGCTGCGGTGTATTACACTGATTTTCTGTTTTGTGGAAGAAGGTTTGAAGCTGCTAAAACCACAGAGAGACCGCTAAACAGCGAGACTCAGCCAGACAGATGTGGGAGGGGAACCCTGCCAGCTGATGGACAGCTTCAACATATAAATTCATGATAGTTATTTTTTAATGGAGCACAGTGGAGTTATTAAAGGCTAGAAACTGACAGGAAACACAAGAATACAGCAAAGAAACATGAAATGACAAAGACATATCAAACATTTACCACTAGTTTACAAAAGTCAGGAGATTCTTGAGTCCTGATTATCTTACTCTTGTCAGTAATGTGACGTAATCCAGTGGAGGAGTCAAATTAGGGCTGCAGCTAATGATTGTTTTCATTATGAGTTGGCCTACCAATGATTGTCTTAATTAACTGATTATTCATTTAGTCTATGACGTATCAGAAAATAATGAAAAGGGCCAAACACCATTTCCCAGAGCTCAAAGTGATGTCTTCAACAGCCCCAAACTCAAACGTACTCAATTTATAAGACGTCTTTAAATTCAAACTGTGCTTCTTTATGTTTAAATTTCATTTTTATGTTGAGTCAAGGCTGTGCTGAAGTTCTGGCAGAATGTCAGCATAATTGCCTTGAACTATAGTTGTAGGCAGGTGAGATGGTTTCTGCAACCTGATCTCCCATCTGGCTGTGTTTGGTGGGCAAAGTAAAGGAGAGCTGGCACAGAACAGGTGACACAGTGAGACGTTTAAATGCTACATTAACACCTTAACATGTCATTTAAACTCCTGCTCAGATCAAACAAACAGAGCCTTGCTTCAGTGAGCCATATTAATTTTACAGGCGATTATTCCTTTACATAGTTCAGGTCCCCGTTCACCTTTACAGTTTACCGTACATGTGGAATCTTGAGGTCCAGAGTGATTGGACTATAGATTGCTGTCACTGTCCTTCTTTGCTTCTGTGGGACAACCTTCAGTTCAAGCCGAGCCAAAGATTTCTAAGCAGAAGCTTCCCACCACTGCCTGAGGCACGACACAAAGCATGAACATGCAAGTTCAGACCTATTATATCAGTATTTTCCTTGGGTAAATGCATGTTTCTTCGCACTAAGCAGATGAAAAATGATAATGTGTTTGACCTCTGAGGAAGAAATTAGCTCACAGGCTTGTAAAGTAAAAAAAAAAAAAAAAAACTACCGAGGGCAAGTAAGTGCAGTGAAACCTGTAATTATCAAGAAACAGTTGTCTAAGAATAAATGCATGCTTGTTTGCTAGAAAATGGTTGTGATTAATCATATTGCAGCAATGAGCACCATCTGCCCCCACCTCTCCTTGTGTCCCACTAATCACTGCTGAGGCCACAGGCTGTGTAACAGCAGAGACTTTATTCCAGACCCAGTTGGCCAGCGCTACAAAACCCACAGAAGCAGGAAACAGAAGTAAAGCAGTTCCACATGGGCGATGTATTTAGAACACAGACCTGTGTTATGGTAACCTCCCCTGGCTTTGGCACCTCACACCCAAACACGCTTCCTCTAGGTCAGAGGAGGGGGATTAATGGAGAGGACGAGGGGGAGGAGGCGAAGGGCAGGAGGTGGCAGAGGGAGAGGAGGTGGCGAAAGTGCAAAGTGAACTCCAGTGCAAAGCTGTTTCAGCTGGCACAGAATTCAGCATTTAGAGCAAAAACTGCTCCAGAATAATCCCTTATTTTTGTTCAAACGGAAACAAAGTCCTAGCTGGTACCCTTTCAAGTTGTCTTTGTTTGTTGTGCGCAGACATGACACAGGGTCCGCACACGGTAATTTAAGGATCACAAGTAACACCATAACCACACCGTACAAGCTAGGCCTTGCAGGCGGTGTTGCACAGTTGGACTGCATTTGGTATGCAGATAATACAGATCATGCAGAGCAATGGTCTGAATGTTTGGATGGGCCTCTCTGTAGCATTCCTTCCTGGTTGATCTCCACCACCTGCTTTCTTTCTGCTGGGACTCACTTGGAAGTTTAACGCTCAGGAAAACATATAGGAGACGACAGGGAGGCACAATAACTGAATACCACAGAATCCGCCTTAAACTTCTCTCATACGTGTATGATAGGGTTTTGAATGAGTTTTGTCCTGCGGTGAGATGATGCAAATGCAAGAGCAAATGTTAATCTGGGGAAATGTTAATCATCCTCTGCAAAGCTTTCCCAGCTGACTGTAGACATACAGTATCAGCCTGCATACTTTGTGTATGAGTCCACCACAGCTCAAGACCCCTGGCTGCAGGCCACACTGTGAGTCAGTGGAAAACCCTTTCTCAAGACTTTTTTTAATCTCAGTTTGAAAAAAATAACAAACCTCAGACATACACAGAGGATTTTTGATTTTTTTTTTTGTTTGTTTATCATTTACAACATACTTGTAGTTCTTCTTGTGGTTTCACATGGAAAAACAAGCCTGAGCAGCTTAGCTGTATCTTACCAAGTTTGTGGACACTCCATCTTATTTAACAATGCTGAGTGCAACAGGTGGAGTAATACAGCCTTTCCAAAGGGAGTGCTCCTCTGGATTTGTACTTGCTGAACTCCCTGAGTGCAGAAATGGGATACCCAGTCAGCGCTCTGCAGACTGCTGAATGAACGTGTTAGAAACACATGTAAAACTTGTCAGGATGACCCAGAAAGCTGAACAGTGCATAACTGCAGCAAACAGCGGGGTAGACCCTTGGAACCACAACTGGCCAAACTGTAAGCACTGCATGGCCTAATTTTTTACATCTGCCGTCTGCTCCTCAAACACTGAGAGGAGAGCCAAGAATCTTGTTTGACTCAATACATGTGCATCTGAAGTGGGTTTTGTTTTTGGTCACTTGGGTGTGATATCCTGCATTGTGGTTATTCATGCATGAATCTTTTAACATGTAAAAATTACAGCTGAATAATCACTTGTACTCATTCCATCTGTTTGGCTCTTTGACCAATGAAGCATCTCGCTCTCATTCTGTCTTCTGCAAGTCGTTTTAGAGAGGGAGAGGGAGGGGCTCATCCCGGAACAGTCTGGGCTTGTTGGGACTCAGCTTGACACAAAACCAACTCTCTCTCTCTCACACACACACACACATACACACACACTCGAACATTGAATCACCTTACTGAATAGAACTTGCAAACAGTGAGCTGGAGGTGTAACATGCATAAAGCATGTGTTTACAAGGAAAGGTCAGAGAGCCTCCTTTGTGTGTTTGCATGCATGTATGTTTGTATGTAGCTGTGTTAGTGTGTGGGGGTGTGTTTCTGTGTCGATGTGTGTGTTCAGCGGCAGACCTCACCGATCAGCAAGTAAATAGTCTGCACCAGTAAGAACATGCATGGCATACTTAGGAAAAAGTCTCTGTGTTGCTGCTGCAGCAGACAGAGAATGTGCCCCAGGGAGGAAGGAAGGTTCATATTAAGATCTGTTGACTAATGATGGAAATTACTGAGGAATGACCTTTTCAGGTGGCTTTCTGAGGGAAAGTGCAACCTCTTTGAAGTGTGGGAGTTATTGAAATGCTACAATTTTTGTTGTTGAGCCCATAAACGTTGTAACACAAAAGCATGCCTGTTACGAGGCTCCAAATTTTCTGTTTTAGTCACAGTCCAAGAATGCATGACATTACAAAAGAGATTTAAAGCTGCATTAGGCAAGATTTTTGGATGAAAGAATAATCTTTTTAATCTGAGATTGAGTGGACCACCGTGCCCCTAATTATTAAATCAGTGGAGATTTTCCTTAATTTTCAGATTTGGGTATCTGTGTATTTTGCTTGTTCTGCCCATGCTTGATCATTTCTACTCAATTCATACTCATTTGTGTCATTTTTGTCTTCTTCAGAGAGGCTTCTTCTCTCTGCCAGAGGGACACTATTTTATTGAACCTGTCCAGAAGTCTCCTGATGATCCTGCAGGGACTCCAGAGCCCCATGTTGTCTATCCAAGAGTTACGACAGAAAGTCACAGGAAAACACGCAGTCTCGAGTCCAAAGGAACACCCAGCCCGTGTGGAGTTCAAGGTGTGTATCTGAATGTCTCTGCGTGCATGAATGATACTGCAGATGTTTGTGCAATTTTACGCAAGTGAGTATTTTTTCTATGTCAAGCAAGGATAAGGCACGAGTGCACTGCAAGTGACGTCTTCCATTATCCATGCTGTAGATGCTCCAAGCAACTCTGTCCAGGTGGATAGGGAGAGGGAGGAATGGGAGAGGGAGCAAGAGAGGGGGGAGGATCAGGCTCAGTCCCGCTCGCAGCGCTCAGTCAGCAGAGAGCGGTGGGTGGAGACCATGGTGGTGGCCGACTCCAAACTCATAGAATACCATGGCAGCGATAATGTGGAGTCCTACATCTTTACCATCATGAACATGGTGAGGGGTTAGAATGACCTTTTTCACTTTTTGTATTTGGCCTCAAAGCTTGTGCACAGCTGTTTTTTAAGTGAATGATTTCTGTGTTGACAGGTGGCTGGAATCTTTCATGATGCCAGTATTGGGAATGCCATCCACGTCATTCTGGTTCGCCTCATTCTGCTGCAGGGAGAAGAGGTAACACTTTCCTGAAAGAGTTTTCTCAGGAAACTTTAATGTGATTTCTGCTTTGACAACTCATTCATTGAAGTGTGAACAACAAAAGCACATGCATGTCTATGGAACATTCCTCACAGGGGTTGTTAGGAGGTGAAGTAAACTGGGAGACTCACCTTCATTTGGCTGTGGTTGAAGCGTCTTGCACAGCAAAGATCCAGCTGAAGATTCAAACCCCACTGAGTGTTATGTGTTGACCTTCATTAGGTTTATCAGACTTCTACACATGGCATTCAAACAAAATTCAAGAATCTGGAGGACAAACCATGAACAACATCGAAAATCTTGTTTGTTCCAATGAAATGTCTGATCACATACACAGAAAACCTTATTTAGCTGCCACTGAAAAGAAAAAAAAAAACTGTCATCACTTGTGTGTAATAAACACACTGAAGTCATGTCCATGTGGCCCTGCTGGAACTGTGCTCACACTGAAGTAGATGAATACCTACATCTACAGGAACTGACACAGCTCTCTAAATTCCCCTTGAAAGAATGAAAACCAGCATTTTTCTTCAGGGTCAAAACTGATCTCAAGCTGTTCTGAAATGACAGAAAGTAAAAAATGCAAATGATGCCAAAAACGTGCAGAGTATCTCTAGTATCTCTAATTCTGCTGTTTGTTGCAGAAAGGGTTGAAGATTGTTCACCATGCAGACACCACTCTGGCCAGTTTCTGTGCTTGGCAGAAAAACCTCAACCCCCAGAGTGACACACACCCAGCTCACCATGACGTGGCTGTGCTGGTCACCAGGTAAGTGGCACACACACATATGCATTTACAGGTCAATAGACCTCTTAAATGAACTGGATAAATGTTACACCCTGATGCTGGGTGATGCTATGCTGGAAATATGGCGTGCACTCATTTAATTTACATGTGTTTCCCCCCCAGGAAAGACATCTGTGCTGGAATGAACCAGCCCTGTGAGACCCTGGGTCTGTCTCATCTGTCTGGGATGTGTCAGCCCCACCGCAGCTGCAACATCAATGAGGATTCGGGACTACCTGTCGCCTTCACCGTTGCTCATGAGATGGGCCACAGGTCTGTGCGTGTGAATATGTGTGTATTTGTAATTGTTGTGAAACCCTGAATATCATAACAATGGGCAATGAATTGGTTGTATGCAAATAATGGTTAGTATCTAGTAACCGGACATTAAAAAGGACGGATACTTGAGAAGACTGATGTGGTGTGCGGAGATCATTTAGTCACACTGAAAGTGACACAAAAGTTAGGCTAGTTTTTAGTGGTGGATTACTGTGACACAGATATTTTCCTGGTGAAGTAAGCTCTTTTGAAGCTGAATGCCTAAGATGAGAGTTAATCCCACACTATATGTTATTAATATGATGCATAAATTACAACCTTGATTCCAATGTTGGATGCTGTGTAAAATGCAAATACACACAGAATGCAGTCTCGAATGCATTTCTCAAGCCCTTGTAACAATATCTTTAATACAATCATGTGTTCACAAAGTGGTGAACCTCGCTCCATCCTTGCTTGTGAACCTTTCCAGGATGCCCCTTTCATACCCAATCATGATGCTATCACCTGTTACCAATCAACCTGTTTACCTGTGGAATGTTCCAAACAGGTGTTTTTAGAGCATTTAACATCTTTCCCAGTCTTTAGTTGCTCCTGTCCCAACTTGTTTGAAACATCTTGCTGCATCAAATTCAGAATAAGCAGATATTTACAAAAATCATTGAAGCTGAGGAGGTGAAACATTAAATATATTGTATTGCAGTTTTCAATTAAGTTTGTGTCAAAAAACGCTCTTGTTTATGAGTGTTTTACACAGCGTTCCAACCTTTTTGGAAGCAAGGTTCAATGTAGAAATCTTTAGTATATCCTGTTTGGGCAAGACATCAGTGTACTTTACTGCTTTGTACTAGCAGGAAACAATGTTAAGACATGCACAAACACAAAACATCAAAGGCTTTGGACGTATTTCAAACTTGGAAGCAAATGTATTACTTGCATGTATCAAAGGATTGTGACACGTTGCAGTTGAATTCTATCGAAATTAACAAGTTGTTTGTTCAGAGGCAGTTTCAGCTTTTTGAACATCCAAGAGCTCAAGGCCTCCATTATAGCATGAAGACCATCTATTGTGAAACGTGTCTATGTGAAATGATAATATCATTGTGTTTGAACGCAGTTTTGGGATTCATCATGACGGCCAGGGTAATGACTGTGAGCTGGAGGGGAGGCACCCGTTCATCATGTCCAGACAGCTGATGTATGACAGCTCGCCTCTCACTTGGTCTCCCTGCTCCAAAGAATACATCACACGCTTCCTCGAGTAAGGCTGAATTCATGCTTATTCCTGAAGCCATTAATCATAAAATAATAACATGGTTCATTCAGCTTTAACACTGTTTTTCTTTGTGAGGAACACTTGAGTTGTCTGCACATTGTGTGAATTGCCAAGGTTGTGAAATTATGGTGACAAGGGGAGTAATTCCAAACTACACTGACTCCTCCTGGATACTGGTGCAGATTTGAATGGGGGCGGTGAAAATGAGCCAAAAAACGCAATGGGTGTGGTGTGTGTTGGAACGTAGCTAAATTATACAAACACTGATGTGTAGCAAACCATGGTAAACCAAGTTTTAAAAGAGCAACAAAGAACTTCAGTCCAAATATGTTGAACAAGCACAATTCAAAGGAAGAGGAGCCTAAAGGAACATTAGAGGGCGGTCACACCCTGTTTGCCTCAACTCTCATTATTTTCTATTGAAAACTGTGGAATCAATTTCTTTCTGACAACAACAACTTCACCAGAAGCTCCTTCAAAGTCAGAATAGATGTTAGATGCCTTTAGCTTGTAATTTTCTCAAATCCTGATGTTTTCCCATCAAGTGAGCTTTTGAAGAACAAATCAAAACTGCTAAAGGACAAGAAATTACGTGAAAATTGGTCTGTAAGTTGTGGAGTATGACAGCATGTGTAGTGAAAGCAAATGGTTTCCTGGCATATCGACATGGCACAAGTTCTTTTTCACATTTTTTAAAATGCTGCTAAATCTTCAAAGCATGCTAGTAGCCACAAGTCAGAACTTCTCTCAAACAAACCTCCTCCCTGCTTTGATGTCAGGTTTTCTCTTTTCATCTCTCTGTCAGGTATCTTTCTCAACCACCACGCCTTCTGCACCTTCCTCTTTTTCATCTCTTTGTGAAGGTCACACATTCACTATCACCTCTTGTGTGTCTGTCTCAGTCGCGGCTGGGGTTTCTGTCTGGATGACCGTCCTTCCAAGAGGGACCTAACCACACCACTGGCTCGCCTCGGTGTCCGCTACACCACACACCACCAGTGCCAGCTCCAGTATGGCCCAAACGCTACCTTTTGCCATGAGGTTGATGTGAGTATTGTGCACCTGAATGGTAGACTGTCAGGAAATAGACCCTCTTCTCACTGGTTTTGGATTACATCTTTCTTTTAGAACGTTTGCCAGATTCTGTGGTGTTCAGTAAACGGCTCCTGTCGCTCCAAACTGGACTCACCCATAGACGGCACTCGCTGTGGACCAGAGAAGGTGGGTGGTGCCAGTTGCTTTGTCTTCTTAGGGTTGGGTTTCATCAGCCTGGGGTAGGAGAACGTTAGCTGGCAAAGAGTCTTATTACTGGTGTTATTTGAGTGATCTAACCAGCATTTTCTCCTTCAGTGGTGTATCTCAGGAGAGTGTGTGATTGTGGGTAAACTCCCAGAGACGGTGAATGGGGGCTGGGGACAGTGGAGCACCTGGTCTCACTGCTCCAGGACCTGTGGAACCGGAGTTCAGTCAGCAGAGAGGGAATGTAACAACCCTAAGTAAGATCTGACTCCAGATCTGCATCTGCCTCTTGACCTGTTTCTCGCTCTGTTTTTTGCTATTAAACCTTCTTGCAGTTCATTGACATGTCTTCCACAAGAGATGACATCGTGAAACGATACTGATCACATGGTTGATGCTACTGTTTTCCACAGACCAGAGTTCGGGGGCAAGTACTGCACTGGGGAAAGGAAGCGTTATCGAACCTGCAACACAAAACCCTGTCAGCAGAATAAACCAACCTTTCGAGAGATGCTGTGCAGTGAGTTTGACACTGTGCCCTACCACAATGAGCTCTACCAGTGGATTCCAGTGGCTAACCCATGTAAGTGGTCAAAGCCTCAAACATACAATTAGCTACTACAGATTACATACAGCCAGAATCACACATATGCCTGCAACAAGCGTTTAATTTGTAAACCAGAAAGTGACGGAACGAAAAGCGCATGTGAGAGCAAAGGGGTGACGAGGCAGGCGCAGGTCCTGAAAGGTGTACAGAACACGCCTTATATGTTACACCATATATGTCACGATTCTCCTCCTCCCCCCCTGTCAGGTTTTACTGCATACCTGTGTGGCAGTCTATGTCCTCTGGCCATCCACTGCCCAATGTAAGGGACTGGACTGAATTCAGCTGGGGCGGGGGGGGCATTCCTTAACAAAATTACAGCAAATGTAACTTTTTTTTGACATTTTTACTTTGCAGTTGCACACTGCTGATCCTCTGTGCTTCAGTGTTCTGACTGCAGCAGTTTTTATAGTTTTGTTTTGTCTGAGTGCCTGACATAGGCCTAATTTAAGCTTTTCACTCTGCACTCTCTTGCACAAACAGTTGGAGCTCCCTACTTTTTAAGAATAAATCTAAACTAATACAGAACAAGAAATTGCTTGAAAACCGGTCTGTAAATTATTATTTCACTATATTTGCACATAGGTACCAGAACAGAAGCAGTCAAAAACCAAGAGGTCCCGCGTCCTTTTCTGGCAGGATCGGCACTATGAAGCCCAGCTAGCAGCTTTTTTTTTTTTGCACTTCCCCTTTTCATAAAACAGAAGATCTGTAACTGTGATTGTATGTATCAGCCAACAGGGGGCAGCATTTACACTGGAAAGCCCTCACTGATGCATCTGCTCTATCACAGCCGGACCATACAATGTTTCAGTACAATTCAGTGCATTCCTTTTGTCTCATTTCCCATAATCAAATCACTGTTTATACATTACTTCATTACTTAATGAGAAGTGTGTGTCAACATCTGTTCCTGATAGTTGGGTTTGACGTTGGTTGACTTGACTCACACTCAGCATTTCACTGGCATCAGACTAAATTAAACTGCTCTTGTCCCCAACCCTCAACCGTCTTTAGTACATCCCTGTGAGCTGCACTGTCGCCCAGTCAGTGAGTACTTTTCGGAGAAGATGCTTGACACTGTGACAGATGGGACACCGTGCTTCATGAACAATAATTCCAGGAGCATCTGCGTCAACGGAGTGTGCAAGGTAGTGTGGCTGGGTAAGAGACTAACAGAGACTGGGGGGTGGGGCGGGTTATAGTGGATATACCATGACAGGAGCTGCAGTGTAACTACAGTGTAATGGAGGGAAGGGTTTGTCTGTGCAAACTTATGTAATGTTTCTGGTTGTATTTTTCTTTGTGTGTGTTTGTGTGTGTGTGTTTTGTCTGTAGGAGGTGGGCTGTGACTATGGCATTGACTCAAACGCAGTGGAGGATCGTTGTGGAGTCTGTTTGGGTGATGGCAAAAGCTGTGAGACGGTCTATAAGTCGTTTGATGAAGGAGAGGGCTTTGGTGAGTTCAACACAAAGAGTATTTGAGCAGCTGGAAACAAATTGAATTGTTTAGACATAAGCATTCATACAATTATAACATTTTAGTAATGCACAACAGACAACCTATTAATGAGGAACAGCTTTGATGTACCTACCAGAAGAGTGCGAAAAAGTGCAGAATTAAAATTTATGTCTACAGGCGAAAAGTCATTTCAGGACACTTCTTTAGCATTACGCCATTGTGTTGTTTCCTTGTTGTCATGGCAGCCTTCTTGTCCACACTGTGCAGCTGTTTGTCCTGCTGTACTTGGCTGGTGTGATGTGTGTGTGTGTGTGTGTGTGTCTGCAGGCCCATGTTTGCATTCGTCTAAAGAGAGACATGTCTTTGGCTGATATTACTGCGCTTGGAAAACTATAACTCACACCCGGAATCAACACACAGCAAAGACAGATTAATAGAGAGAGAAGCTCTTAATAAAAACATCCCTCCTTCTTCCCCTCGCTCTTTCTCTCTGCCTGTGTGTGTTTGCCCTGCACAGCATCCTTTCCAGATAACCAGCCCAGATGTGTAAGACTTCAAAAGGCTTAGAGTAAGGGCAAACCTCCCCCTCCTTTGCACAAACACAGAAACACACACATACACACACACACACACACACACCTTCCCACAAACATCATTAAACTGCAGAGACCTACTCATAGCTGCTTTCTCCCCCCAAACCCCCCCCCCGCCCATCCAAACACAATAAAAAACAGAGACAGGGCAGTGCCCCCCACGCCGAATACGCACACGTACACTCACACACACACACACATGCCAACCACCCCCACAGACTGAGCCCACCCTCTATTAAAGATCAGAGAGAAACTGTCTGGTAGTCTGGATGTGAGTGTGGCAGCAGCCATGGTGGGCCATCCATTACCTCGCTGTGACTCTGACTCCCCTCCCGGCTCTCCCAGGGTACATGGACGTGGGGGTGATACCTGAGGGGGCGCGGGACATCCTGGTGAAGGAAGTGGAGGAGGCAGGTAACTTCCTGGCTCTGAGGAGCGAGACAACGGAGGAGTACTACCTCAACGGCAACTTCATCATCCAGTGGAATGGGGAGTACGAGGCCGGAGGGACGACATTTTTCTACGAACGTGACGGGAACATGGAGAACCTCACCGCTCCTGGACCCACCAAACAGCCAGTCATGCTCCAGGTAGCCATCATATTACAGAGGTGTTTGAAGGGAGTGGAGAGCATTCATTTCCACTGTTTTTACATCTTTCGGTAGTCTGAGATGTATAGAAGCAATCAGCAATTTATATCTTTCCCCAGTATCTATGCAGAGTAATTTGGGGATGGATAAGGATAGTGGACTCAAATCGTTGAAAATATGAAAAATCTATTCTTGTATATCAAATATTTTATGTTGACAGTCTGGAAATTATAAGATGCGTAATAACTTGTGGTTTTCCAGTTGCTGTTTCAGGAGAAGAACCCAGGTATAAAGTACGAGTACATCATCAAGAAGACCAGGGAGACAGGAAATGAGGTCACTGAGCCCATGTACAGATGGAGACACGGGGCATGGACAGACTGCAGCACCACCTGTGGCTTAGGTTAGTGTTTGACAGGAAAAATTCTTATTTCTAAAAATTCATGCTACTTGGAGGATCTCAGAGGCATTTTATTTATGACCTGGCCATCTGCTTTCTTACTTCCGGGCTGTTTTAGGTGAGCAGCACCAGCCGGTGCGGTGTTTTGAGGTGGATGTAGGTGTGGTGGACGAGTCTCTGTGTGACCCAGAGAGCCGTCCTGAAGACAGACACCGAAAATGCAAGACTATGGATTGTCCTGCAAGGTCCTAGCTCTCAAATGCTCTTTAACTGTGTTTCTGTCACTGTTATTACCTCAAAACATACTGAACTGTGGTTTTAGTTAGGCTCTCATTTCACTGCCTAATCTATTTTTTGCAGTTCGTCATAAGAGTGATACTGCGTGCTCTCCCCTTGCCCCTGGGTTTTATTGTAATGAGAGACATCAAAAATTCAACCAATAAAGCTAATTATCTCAATTATATTTTTATCTTTATGGCTGGGTATGGAACCTCAGTATGTTTTGGGTAACAACCAAAATGTGTTTATACAACATATTAAAAATAAATACCAAAAGTTGGCGCCGATGGCCTGGTCAAATTTATAGTTTTGTTTACTTACTCTTTGATCACATAGTTCCTGACTTAAATCCACATTTTTGCTAGTTTGGGTATTTTAATCAGGCAAAGTTCTTGCACAGTTGCTTGTGTTCTGAGGATATATAACATGCTTAACATTTATATTTTTTAGAAATATAATAGAATTGTATGTAACAAGTTGAGCTTCTTTTGCTAAATGACAAATGTGCTTTCAAAACATATTGTTTTGGTTTCACTACAGAAACTCAGGTAACGCAATGACAATACTATCAAACATGTTCAAACAATACCCAGCCATGTTCATTGTTAGACAGAGATGACAACATCGCCTGCTCACCATGTTGCCTCATATCTTTTTTGACTGCCTCTTCCATCAGCAGCCCCTCTCCTCACCCTCTTTTCCTGTCCATAACCTCTTCCGCAGGTGGTGGGTGGGTGGCTGGCAGCAGTGTACAGCCACCTGTGGATCAGAAGGGGTACGGAAGCGAACGGTACTCTGTGTTCGCACGGTGTCAGGGGAGGAACGGGTGCTCCACCCTGTCGAGTGCAAGCATCTCCTTAAACCCAAACCTATAGTGCCGTGCAACAGAGATGTACCCTGTGGACAGGACTGGGCTGTTGGCAACTGGGAAGAGGTATGTTTTTTTTTTCTCCATAGCTGTTATCTCTCTGACTTTTTCTGCATTGATATGTCATTTATGTCCTTCCTCTTTTGCAGTGTCCAGTCACATGTGGAGGAGGTGTTCGCTCACGTACAGTCATGTGTGCATTAGCACCCAAGAAGACCTGCGACCTCTCGACCAAACCTCGGTCCAGATCACTTTGCGCCCTGCAGAGCTGCCCTAACTCAAGCCTTCGTAGACGGCCCGGGCCTCCTCCTAAATACCGTCGCATCTACCCAAATAAGAGCCACCCCACCAAGCATCCTGCTACACCTACCTGGGCTCCCACAAGCACCACGACCACAGCTGCGCCCACAGCTGCTGTCACTGTGAGGAAGAAAACAACCACTAAAGAGACTACAACTGCTTTCATCCCTACCACCAAATCCCTTTCAATCCCTGAAACCACAGTCCCTGAAATCATAGACACCGATGATTATGAGTTCAATATTAAAGTGAGGGAAAATGAGGAAAATAGAGGCAAAGGTTTCCCCTCTAAAGTCAAGGACAGAAAAGCAACTAGCGTGGAAAAGGAAAAGGTAGAAGAGAGGGAGGATGGAGAGGAGGGAAGTACACCAAATGTGGTGATGTATACTCCAGGATATGATTATGTTGTTGAGGATAGGACGATGGAGGTGGAGGGGATTATTGACCTGGATGTTACCACATCTACATCACTCAAAAGTCCTCTTAAATCAACCACACCAATGCCACATACACTCATCACACCCACTTTACAAACAAGTCCACCTACCATGCAGACAACCAAAGCACCCACCACCTACTCCACCCCACTCACCAGTACTATAACATTGCCAAAGACTACTCACCACTATCCCTTCAGCAACCGCCACACCACCCCTCGTATCAATCCATACAGCCACTGGACACACAGGGTTCCCCTCACCACTCCCATGTACGAGGACCATTCAGTGCCAATGAAAGCTGGCGTCCACACAACGAAAGCTCCTTCCACAACTGCAAGAAGAAAACCAATCACCACTGCAGCATCACCCCAGCCCACAGTGAAGATCATTAAAATGAAGAAGACTGCTGTGACACCTAGGAAAAACAGTTCTGCCTCTCGTGCTAAAAAGCCCTCTTCCTTGTCCAAAAGCGGTCGCTCTAAGAGCCAAAACCAGCAACCAGAAAGTCCCATGAGCAGCTCCACCAGTGACCAAAGAAACCTGATGGCCAGAGAGCCCGTCAGCATGGATATATTCTGGGTTGTAGGAAACTGGAGCGAGGTGGGTACAGACATTTAATGACCATGTAACCCAAGTCTTTAAAGCATACCAGTAAATTAAAATATAAAAAGTTTGACTCTTTAATTGACATCAATACTGGCCATTTTCCATTGCCTTCGTTTTTTTAAGAGCATAACGTGGTTTAAAAGCATCCAACCATTCAGAGGTGACTTAGTTAGTTGTACATGAATGTTTATGGTCTAGTGAAAACTTATTTCCAATGCCCATTATTTCTTGGTTGAAGCAAACATGCAAAGACACACATACGGTCCAAGCTGAGTTTTAATGAGAGAATACCTCTCCCTCCTCAGTGTTCAACAACATGCGGGATTGGAGCAATATGGAGAACAGTGGTGTGCAGCTCCCAGAAAGATGAGGACTGTGCCAACGCGAAGAGACCTGAGCCTGCGCGTACCTGTCACCTGCAGCCCTGCGCCACCTGGCAGAGTGGCAGCTGGAGCAAGGTGAGTAACATTCATTTATTACATGTTAATTACGCTTAATATGTAATCCTAATTACTTTTCCCAATGGGTTTGTTTCTGTTGCCGTTCTCACTTGTCATGTCTTTGTGAGCCATTTATTGCACTGTGACATTCTCCACAGTGTCCAGACAGCTGTGCAGTGGTGGGAAGGAGGTACCGTGATGTCCAGTGTGTCGATTCTCAGAGTAAACGTGCCCTCAGACCTTTCCACTGTCAAGCCGTGTCCAGTAGACCAGTCAGCACCTTGACTTGCCCCCACAAGCCCTGTATGAGCTGGAGTATATCACCATGGGGACCGGTAGGAGCATTATGCACATCCAATCTTTATATATTACATTCATGGCATATTTTGTGTAGCTTTAAAGAGTTATGCATGTTTATATATAGATATACATGTTTATTTTCTGTCTTACCTCTAGTTTCAGTTTTATTTGCGTAGGTTTTAAGATTTCCATCCCTAAGATTTCTGCCCACGCTATTTCTTGTTATTTGGGGGAACTGACCCTTTAGTATTTAACATTATTACCTATTACCTTCTGTTTGGGTTGCATAAGATATTTACATGGATTTTGACTCATTTCCTTCCAACCATTTTGGCCAAAGGGCCCAGTTCCTGCTGTTCTGTCACGCGATTTTGCCTCTGCTATGCTCAACATCAACAGTTGAGGATATTTCACCAGTGCATCCACCCCCAACTCCACAAATTTATGAATATGATCCATTCATGTCCCATATTATACAGATGCAAATGTAGAGAGATTGCATTTTGTTTCAATCGCAGCAAAAAGCCGAATCTTCTCCGCTTGTTTTCCTCAGTGCTCTGGCAGCTGTGGTGAAGGCATCAGGGAGCGGTTGGTGTACTGCCCTGCACCTCACCGCTGTAGCACCACACTCAGGCCAAACAGCACAGAGCCCTGTAGTCTAAAGCCCTGCACTCACTGGATGGCTGACGACTGGGAGGAGGTCAGTCACGCACGATCGAGTGTTCCTTGACGCAGTTGTAATATTCATAGCGGCGGACTAAATTTTCACTCTGTATGTGTGTGATTGTGTGTGACATTGCAGTGCTCTGTGACCTGTGGTGGGGGTCAGCAGCAGCGGGAAGTCAACTGCGTGAGTGAGAAGGATTTGGCTGTAATGCCAAACAGCCTCTGTGAGAAGATTTCCAAACCAGAAACACTCAGGAAGTGCAATATGCAGGAATGCAAGACCAACACAGGTTTGCCAGCAACGTTCAATCTGTCTGTTTCTCTGGCCGAGCAGGTTCACTATCAACACACAATTTCAATATTACAATATGTCTTTGGTTTTCTGGGTAAAATCACTCTGAAGAAACATTATTGCAGTGTTTCATGGCATTTGATCTCTGAGTTGTGTTCCTCCTTGTGCAGGTCCAGTTTGCAAGAAGAACACCATGTCCTCACGCTTCTGCGACAAGCTGAAGCTGTTGGGTCGCTGCTCTCTCAGGTCAGTCCAAAGACAGTGCTGTGTCACCTGTGGATCATAGCCAGGGTCACACACCTGCATATATTACAATGGACACATCCCAACTACAGTAATGCTTGCTGTATCCTCATACAATGCTGGCATAAAGCTGTGCCATCCACAGACACGTCCAAACAGAAGTGCTGCAACGCGACAGCAAGGTCATCTTAATCAGCACAAATAAACCTGGGTCCACTAAGATTATGTCATTATTTTTGTTAATTATTTTATAGGAAAAATTGAGTAGAGAACAAGCCAAAACCCTGATGATGAGCAAACATTTGGACTGTTACAATGTTAGAGCTGAATGTTTATCTAGACATGTTGAGGTGAGCAGAAATCAGGATTAAAATTTTACTTTTCTTAAAAAACTTTGGTGAGTTTATTTCTCCCATAACAGGAATGTGATGTAACTGATGCAAAGTACCATAATTCAGTCAAAACACTTTTTTTTTACTACTACTTATGACACACAGTACAAATCTTTCTGGGCCAAAGGTGCTTTAATAATGGAGGTGCTGATTCACAACAGTCAAGTTACCGCTGATGTTTTTATTTCAAAGTGAAAACTGGTGCAAACAGAATGTAAATACAGATTTTGTGACCTCTTTATTAAATTGTTAATAGTAATGATAATCTCTGTGTTTGTTACTCTTACAGTATATTTTGCTTTTTTCTGCTTGAATTGTGGTTTTGTTCTCAGAGTTGGCACTGTGTGTTTACATTATCCTGGGTACGAGCTCCTGCTTTAGTCATTTTTGTCACGACTGTCGATGATAATTGAATCAGCTGCGGAACCTGCACAGTTCTGCAGTCGAACCTGTGGTGCTCCTCCTCTGGTGTGAGATTGACCAATGAGAAAGAGGCGTTGCAGGTCATCCCTCTCAGGTCCCTCTAAAGATGGCGGCTGTGCTTGTATGATGTTGTACAGGTGTTACCGTTGTCGTGCATATGGTACATCACCTTGACTGATTTGTACATCACGTCTCCATCGACAAATGTGATGATGAAAGATGTTTATAACAAACCTGCTTTTTAACTGAAACATGAAATAAAACTTTCTTTGAATATTTTAATGTGTTGGCATGATGCATGAAGGCTTGTCTGGGTGATTTTATAATTCAGTGTCCTGTTCAGGCTCCTGGTGTAAAATGAAACTGATTTTGTAAAAAGCACAGCTATAGCATTACTTGAATACCACAGTCATAACACTGTAGCTAAGACTATTAAGACTTTATGTTAGCTAGCATAGCATACCCTTCCCTGCGTCATGATCTTCTGCTTTATGACCTCTCATGTCCACAAGGTCATTCTCGCCTGTGAGTGCCAGATGCTGCTGGATGTGTAACACCAGAATCAGCGGCACCAGGCTCTGTTTCAGGGATCGGGTTCAGCTGGCCCAGATTTCCCAGGCTCCTCTGTGCCAGATAACTTGACACGGACGGAAGCTGGCCCGCTCCATGCGCCCTGCTGCTATCATTCAAGCCAGAGACCAAGAGTTAGTCAGCAGTAATGGAAGGAGTAACACAACACTGGGTCAATGTGGAGCACCATGTCCTAAAAGCCAGCAGTGTGTCTCTGTGTGTGTTTGTGTGTTATCATGACGAAGCAAACACCATCCAGTTGCATTACCTAACCCCGTCTCTCATTCTGTTATGTCATTGTGTTGCTTAATTTGTGGAGTTGCGCAATGGAAAGAGGCGATTGAGATCGAAATCAGGAAATGTCCGATAATATCAAAGAACATCTCAAACTGATTTCACAGTGGCTACAGACTTGTTCGCAGTGAGATGTTATTAAAAACAAATTATTTTATAGCTTATTTGTTATTCAAAATTTCCCCTCCAGTGTTACAGTCATACATCACAATCCTAGTAATAGTAGATATAGACATAAAAAAATGAATGTATTTTCGTATAGGAACAGTTCATTCAATAAAAAAATCATTATCATTATTTAAAAAGTGTTGAAGTCAGTGTAACAAACAATAACGTACCTGTCACAACTCAACTTCAGCTGTTTTCAAAACAACATAAGTGGCTGCTGACTGGCGGTTCTCTAAAAAGGGCAAAAATGGCCATAAAATTACTCTCAGCAGTGAGTGCAACACAACTGAAGTGTTCTAAAGCCAAACAATTGTGGTTTTGGATTCAATACTCGAATGTTTACTTCATTATTTGTAGATTTTCCAGACTTTCTATGCACAGGGCCAACAGTAGCAAACAGATGTTGGCTCCAAAGCTTTAGGACACATTACAATAATAGTTCAAGCATGCCCGATGGGCAAGTAGGTGGTGAATACAAAATTTGTCTAACTATTAAGCTTTCTGGTGTGTATTCTGTTGTTGCAGAGCTCTGTAGCACATTGTTCTGTGGTCAGGAGTCCTGTGCATCAAGGTATTTGATTCATATAATAAGGGTAACACACACAACACACTGTTATTTCATATCACGGCATCTGTATATATAGTGATGTAATACATTTTCTGCAAAACAGATTGAGAAATTGTTTTAAAAAAAATCACCAGACAGGAATTTATACCTTTGGCTAAAAGTGGTAATACAATGTACCCACCTGATCACATGAACGCAAAAATAATAGAAGTCACGCAGATTGATTAGCAACTTTGGCTGCAATGGCAAACACAACCAGAGATATTGAAGGCACAGCTGCACTGTACAAAAATGGAGGAAAAATGCATATTTTCTCATAGTACAGTATAAAACAAGGGTCACGGTTCAGTTATCGTCATATTGCTTTTTGTTATACTCATTCGAATAAAAAATCTGGTTGTTAAATTTACTGCATTGTCACCTCAGTTTGCCTGACTAAGGCAGAGGACAGCTCAGTGCGGATCAGCTGATCCAGTGTCTGACCTGTAAATAAATTCCTCTGCCCTGCTGAAACTGACACTCATGAGCGGAGGATGATGTAAGCGCCTGGTCAGGACATGGAAGATAACATGACAAACATCTATTGATCATCGTAAAGCAGGAAACAGCAACCTCATCTTGTAGGTTACCAGACACCCCCAAACACGACGGCCAGGAACATATTAAATATTTACATTTGATGACTAACAGAAAAAAAAGAGGCCTCCAGTACGAGCCAAGCATATGTTTGCAAGTCATGTCTTTGGAGCGTGAGGTAACACATCTTCCTGTGATCTACGAAAAGCTTTAAAGTACTATTAAAGGAAAATGTTACTTTAATCTAGCGGCTTACCCCTCAAATCCCAGAGTAAACCAAGAGAGACTGGAGGAAGAAGGCAGTGGAGCGTAATCCGTGCACCAACTGGCTGCTGGTTTGGAGGAAGAAGTCCAGTCTGGTGGCTCTCATCTGGACCCCATCAGGTTGCATGTCCCCAGGCAATCAGACTGGCATCCCTGTACCAGGCCTGTTCCTTTATTAAAGCCTCGGCCTCCTCTGACCCAGCACACACAGAGCGGGCCCCAGGGAACGCAGACAGACACACACATGGTTCCCATAGGTCAGTTTGGTTGTTTGTGAGTCGTGCGTTTGACTCCCTCATAGACCACATATGGATTCGAGCTTAAGTAACTCGGAGTGAGGTGCTTTTCTTCGTAAAACATCTGCTTAATGATAGTGTACCAAAAGGGAGGGGCCAATACGCTCACAATGAGGCCAAGCAAAATCAGAGACACATGACATGGATAAGGTGAATTTCCACAGTTCGACTTACTAATGTGATATAGTTTGGTGAGCAGACAGAACAACAGATTGCATGGTACTCAGTGCTGGATCCACCTGCTGCCACAAGGATCCGATTAAGCAAACTCAGGGGTAAACTCAGGCCAAAATTTAACTTCATAAACAGACCAAAAATAAAGCTGCATATGGACTCACTTGGAATGTTACTCTCAAATGAGAGTTTTAGGTATGAGATTTTGGTTAAAATATTGACTCATTCGAGCTAATCCCAGTTCATGAAAGCCATGTAAGAGTTTGCTAAAAATGTGTGGTCAAGCAGCTCTTAATCAAGGAAATAAAATCAAGACACACAGGAAGCGGTGCGTTTCATGCCAGTGGGCAGCGGTAGATTAAAAAGACGCTAACAGCCTAGTTTGCATGAGCAACAGCTCCATCATGACCTCACCAGTTAGCACTTCTGATATGATTAAAAACAGGTATGAAGACTTTATTTCTATGGTGCTTTTTACAATCAGAGTTGCAAGGTGCTTCACTGGTGCACACAAAATGCTCTAAAAGAATAGAAGAATTTCAGAGAGTGGCCAAACATTGAGAAACAATTTTTAAAAAATGCATAAATCTGTTGAACAAATAAATAATGAAAATGCCAGTCTGTGCAGGTGGGTTTAGTCAGTTACCTCTAAAAAGTCACAGTGCAGTTTTTTTGTGGATTTCCATCTTGCTCCCACATATTATCTCACTGCTACCAGTAAAACTGATAAAAAATGTCCTAAAAACTCATCTTGAAGACAGAATATTACATTAAATGTCAAATACACACACTGTCCACCAAATGATCGACTTTCTGCCTATCTGTTTCACCTCATTCCTGTTCCCTGTGTTTGAATGTGAGTCAAAATAAAAAATGCAAACGTGATCTCATAAATACTGAGTAACAGCCCACTAATCTGAATACAACATAAACACCTGCTGGTTTTACTACTTTGTCAAAGACAAACACGGAATAACACATTTTGTGAAACTCACTCACATTACACCCAAAAAGAATAAAAGGAATCTTTCCATGTGTTTCGCCTTGATTCATTTTTCTTTTTGGCAATTGGTACTGTGTGAAATCAAATCTCCGCTGACGCGTATAAATTTCCGGTATTTGAGTTTTCTTTGCCTTTATTATAATTATGTTTTTGTTTTTGAGAGTAGCGTAAGAACCCAGCTAGAGCCACAGCCTGTAGGGAGGGATCAGAAGCACATTTGTCTGTTCTATTGCCTATTGTTTTGAACTTTGAAATGCAATTCGGGGAGATAGATCTATAAAGATACACTAAATGCTAAAGCTGTGGAGCAGGGAGGGAGATGAGACCGTCTCCAGACCCTGCAAATCTCACTTATATTGCATTCAGGAGAAAAAAACACAGGCACGGTTACGTTTACAAAGAATTTGCTCCTTGGCTTCTAAAGAAAAATCCTGCAAATCTTGTGGGTCTGTCAGCATCATTGCAGGCCTACATCCCTCTGAGGCACCTACAGAGGACATTACTGCCTTAGTGGAGAGAACACTAAGAAGTGAGGGTCTTTCTGCACAGTTTTAGACTCCTCTGCCTCTGAAACCTGATCTGACACATGCATTCAATGTGAAATCATTTCAAATGCAATCCTGATGTATTAAACTGACTGTAACACACCGTTCTGAGCTGTCAGCTGAGGAATGTTACAGTGTTTTAGCTCATTATGGAAAGTATACAGATTTAGGACATAATTGTCCAGTGAGCCAAGAATACACCGAAAGAATGTAAAATTTCCACCATAATAAGGTCTTTAATAGAATATTTAACCTCGAGAAATTTTTAAAATAAGAAGTAAAATGCAATTATTCTATTTGATTAAATTACTTGAATTGACTGCACACTGTAATATGTAAAATAAAGAAGGAAAAACCCACATTGTTCTTACTAAACGACAACATTCTAAAGAAGACCTTGAATATACTTAATGAAATATTTAGATTGAATAAGTCATAGTCCAGAACCATTTAGGTTAGGTGGAGGTCATTTTAAGTGATGCAAGTTAACCTAGAAAAACCATTACTCCACTATTATTGCTGCAACAATAATCAATATAAATGGGGCCTGCTCCTCCCAGCTCTGTTTCCACTGCACTGATTCAGGTTATCACAGCGGGAAGGGACACCACAAAGGAAGCGCTGATAAGATTGCTTTGTTTATATCCCTAGATAAAGCCATGCCAAGACCAGAGTTAAGACCAGACTGCTGCTCTGGCCGTAGATCGTTGACAGACATTAAAGCAGGCACTAAAAACAAGGACTTAAGGGAAGGAAAGCGGGGAGCAGGACAGACCCTGACATTAAAGACATGAGGATCAGGGAAAATAGATAAGGCTGCCAGCACAAGTTTTGTTGATCACAGTGGACTGTTAAAAATGTTCATTTCTTTGGTCCTTGATCATTGTTAACATCTCCACAAACCTGAAAAATATTACTGGTAATGGGGTTGCAACCCTCTTTGCACAATCTGAGTCTGAACTATCTCAAAACGTAGAAGTGTTTCCTCTAACTCGGCTCCTTTGCACCTCCTCATGTGTAACTGGTGCTGAAAATCAATAAAACCAATAAGAGATAAAGCTTGCCTCTTCTTTGCAAGATCAGCGGCCATCCCTAACATTTTCCTCGTTCACCGCACGTTGCTGTCTGGTCCGCTTTGACATTGTCCATCCTGTGGCCTGACTTCGCCTTGAGGAGCAGATGATGCATGGTTCGTAAAGGAGAGTCTCATTGGCTGAGGGCCACTCAGACACCTGAGTCACAGAAGAAGGCAGAGGTCTGGTGAGTGAAACTGGAGAGCTTCATTGCATTACACCGCTGCATCAGAGATAACACACTACAATAATGTGCCACGAGGGAAAGAGAGAGGCCTCAGCAAGATGGCCGTGATAAGCCAGCATCCAGACTGGAACCGGCAATAGTAACTTAAGATGATTTTTATCTGACGAGATAGATGAGGATGGCCACTTGTCAGGATTATCACATCCTGATGAGTAAGAAGTGGGTGCATTTCAATTTGTGATACTCATCCTCTTCACGCTCAACCATGCAGGCACGTTTGTGCGGGATATATAAATTAATCTGACTGTACACAACAAGAACAGGAGCGCTCCTTCGATTAACCAATAAAGCAATAATCAGCACAATCTGTAGCCACAGAGACTGATCCAATACTACCAGACTGCTTCTTCCTGCCCTGCTGCCTCTGCTCAGATAAACCCTGCTATCACCCACTCTCATAAGTTAGATTTGCTTGTATGTAGGCATGCACACACACACACACACACACACACACTCACACACACATGCAGAGCAGTACTTGCTCCCATATGTGAGAGGGGAAGTTGAGTAAAGGAGGGAGGGATCAAATAACTAACAGAGTCACACAGCTACACACAACACACAGTCATTTTCTGTGATCGCCCTTCAGGTGAGGAGATCACACACTCAATATCAAGGAGAGGAGGCGAACAAGTCTGACTCAACCCCCAGACAGAGAGAAAGACCTCCCCGGACCGTTACCTCGATGCTGTATGAAGGTGGAGTAATTTGGTGGTAGAGAGAGAGAGAGAGAGAGAGAGAGAGAGAGAGAGAGGGAGATGAAGAGAGAGCGAGAGGAGCAGGGCAACAGAAGACAGATGGATTATCTGACATGCGCCTGGATTGACCAGTGTTCCTCTTTAAGTCCTGAGTCCTGTTTTTCCTCCTCAGAGTGAAATCTGAAAATGCTTCCCTGCACATGTGGAGCGTAGCAGCTATCGGACAGGTAGATTGTGTGGTGGTTTGTTTGTTTTGTTTTTCCACTGGAGCTAAGGAGTTTTACACATGGCAAACTTTCTACCTGGATATCAGTGAACTCTATATTTTTGGATTTTTTTTCTTTCTTTCTTTCTTTTTTCTTTTTTTTTTTTTTTAAATTGAGCAACTGTCTGGAAATACAAAAGTCCCACTGGAGCAGCCAAGAATAAAAGTCAAATTTTACAAACAATTTAGAAAGAATTAGGAAAAGGAAACAAGTGGAAACAAGTTACACACACGTAGTAACCGCTGTTTTGTTTTTCAAGGGATCGTCGTTCATTCAGACTTTATTTATTTGACTCGGACTGCAGACTTTCTGATCATCAGCCTGAAACGGTGGAGAGGAGAACTCTGTGGAATATCAGCGTGAAACACAGTGACTTGTTGGACAGTCAAAAATAATTCAGAGGGAAACCTGAGGATTTCATACAGGTGCTAAATAATTTGGACTCTGCAGGGGGACCATCTTGCAAAGTCTGGACTGTGGAGGGCTCCCCTCCCTGCCCTCCCAGCCTATCCTCGCCCCCAGCAGCATGTCCCAGGCTCTGAGGCTGCCTCTAGTCCTCCACACAGCACACTACCATGATCAGATGGGCTGCTGGAGGGAGTAAGGCTGCCTCTGCCTCGTCCTGCTCCAGGGCTGGGTTAGGGGCTCGTTCTGATTCTGGAACCAGTTCCAGAGCAAGGTTCTCAACGCTGCTTTCCTCCCTGTCTTTGCCTCTCCTGGTTGCCCTGGTGGTTTTCTCCTTCTCCCTCCCCGGGGCGGCCTGCCATCAGCTCCGCAGAGACAGACTGAGGCTCGCCAACCCACGAACTCTCAGGGCTCCACTGAACATTTCTGAGACTGAGGTCTTCTCTAGGCCCAGGGCTACTGGGGGACCACTGGGTCGGACTGGGGGACCGCAGGGTAGGCATGTGCGCAGCTACAATCATCTCCAAGGGGACATACGGAAGAGGAAGCTGTTCTCTTTCCAGAAGTTTTTCCTGAGGATCGATAAGAATGGAAAGGTCAATGGAACCAAGATCAAGGATGATCCCTTCAGTAAGTAACACCCTAATGTACAAAAGTAGTCAAAAAAAGAGGGAACCAGACCCCAAAGATGATCTGCGTCGCTGCAGGGGCAGCAAATATTTAAACTGAACTGAACCAAGGCCCATTTCGGCTAAAACATGTCAGTCAATTTTAACCTTTCCAAGTGTTGCTGTAAAATCAAGGCTTTTAACCTCTGCAGACAGAACTTCTGACTGTTTGAATTTCGAGACATTAATAAATACACATAACAAACACATAACACATGCAGACTGTGCAAACACATAACAAAAAGCACCTGCTGATTGCTTTGAGCCACAGACATTTCTGACGCCACATGAATGTTTGGTTATTTCTAATCTGAGAAATCAGCTGAAAAAAAAAAAGAACCTCTGATCTTACCCCAAAAAAGGTTGCATAACATCAACACAATATATAAATTGAATATTTGAACAAACAATTTGGCATAGACATCAAATTTAAGTAAAAAAACATCGTTTTTCGTTCATTTCAAGAGGCCGCCAGCCTGCCCGCTGGCTGGCAGTTAGGATGAAGCAATCCCCTATTAGAGTCGTCTTTTTGTTTTAAACCAGACATCCCACTGATATCTCTCCTGTCCAAACACTCAGCACAATGATGGTAGCTCTCAGATGGTTTAAAAAGGAGCAGGGGCAGATAACCCGGCCATTATCAGGCAGTCTTCACAGCCCAGGGTAAACAGCACTGATAACAACCACAGAAGAAGCAGGGCTTTGGGGAGGGGTGGAGGATATGGCTGTCGGACTCATTGATGCTTTTAGACTCTTTGTGCCTCTCTGTGTCTCTCTCACTCTCCCACTCAGATTGCCCGCCTGCCAGGCAGCGTCGAGCAAATTACATACCCTCAGTCACAGATCAGACATTTGTTTAAAGCAGTTTGACGTGCTCACTCGGAGAAACACGTCTTTAAAGTGATTACATGTTGTATGTTTCGGCATATCAGTCAGTAAAATAGCATTCTCATTAGTCTCCAAGCATTCCCACCGAGCTACGTGTGTGTGCCTATCAGCCAGCGGGCACTCACATGCTCCAGTGGGTGTGTGATCATATAGCAGCCGACGACGACACATGTGCTCGCTTATTACTGACACACTCATACACACACACACACACACACACACACACACACACACACACTCATATATATAGTACATTGCTCTCCTTTTTTCTCCCTCTTTCTCTCTGTCCCCCAACCCCATAGCGAGGGTATATGGAACCCTTTAATGTTCCTCTTGGGAGAGCTAAACCACACATTCAATCAAAGTGACTTAGGGGAAATGGCATGGGGAGGCAGAATGTCAGGGGAGATGTTTGTTTTGACAAGGTCACGACGGAGGCAACTTTATTTACTGACCGTATTACATTGTGATGCCTTTACTGCCGCTTTTGCGAGTGGTTTCTTTTAAGTTGTAAACTGAAGTGGCGTGAGGAAGTCGACTCTGTTTGTCATAATAGTGGTGTGTGAATTTGCCCTAAACTTTATGTATGTTTGGAAGATGATTTAGCCCTCTGCCTTCTTTTTTTTATGCGCCCACAACTCCTCATTTTAAGGGTCGTGCTGCCTTTCTCAAAAGTCAGTTGGAGTTAGCGCAGATTGCGCATTGGGGAGGGAGGTGAAAGGGAGCACGGGGGACTCTCTAGAGGTACAAGTTCATGAATGACATGGCTGAACATCATTGTGGCCACATCAAAGCCATGCTTCTTCAGTATCAATGGTGGTGCCATCAAAAAGCTGTGTCCTGAGGGGGTCTGGGGACTGTGTGTGGATTATGTGCCCTCATATCAGGTTCTCACGGTAAAGGACACCACACAACAGCAGCTTCAGTCTTTGCCCTGGCCCCTGGGGCTAGACATGATCCCAGGGCTGACGTCCTTTGTAGACCCTCGATGGTCCCTTGAAGTGACAAAATATCAAGTTTTTTTTTTGCACCGAGTGGAGGCCAGCTTGCCTTTTCCTGAGCCAGCAGTTGCAAGGAAAAGACACGCTGCATTCAAGTTTTATGATAGATGAATCTATATATTTGTCATGCATTAGTATGAGGCGCATGGGATGTGGGGGCTTTGGTTTTGGGTGCTGCCTGTGGCCCTACGAGGACCCAGCTCACTGTCTGTTAAAGAGCCAGCATCCAGCCTCCCACAGATTTATGAGGATGCCAGCGTAAAACTGTCCCACATGGCTTTCCAACCCACTGGGAGCCTGTGCTGAGGTTCCAGAGAGGCAGAGAGAAAGGGAGGGAGATTACGTTTAAGTCAGCTAAGTAGCTATCTGCATGGCCTCAGTACATAATTAAAATATCTACGATTCACAGTTGAGTTGTCTTAAATTTATAGACAGCTTGCAGCTCTGAGTGACCAGTGAAATATCGCCAAATAAGACAAAAAGTCGGAGGTAAAAGAGTTTTGTCTAATTGTCCACGGCTGTGATGGTGTTAGAGGGTGAGCCTGTCAAGATGTTAAGATCGTGTCTGTGGAAATGTGTGTGCCTATTTGTTTCTGGCCACCAGTTGTGTTTCTGGCCTATAGGGGCCAGACCATGTGTGCAAGATGCTTCTGGACATGGCTCAAGAAGTGTGTGCATATAGCATCTGCGAACGTGTGTGTGAGTGTGTGAGTGTTTGTGGACATTCATCTCCTTAAATCAAAGCAGTGGCCTTTTGCGTGGGGAAAAAAAACAGATGGTGCTCTTATGGAGGTTTGAGGAGAGAGATGTATAGCTTTTCTCTGAGGCGGGGAAGAGGATGGATATCCTTTCTGTGTAAATACACTCAGTGTGGTCCTTATCAAGTGTTATTACTATATATCCTGATTTATGCCTCACTCCACACCATTTTCTGCAATGGGAATGGCATCAATCAAAATTTACATTCCACCTTATCTGCTCAGATGTTATGTGCAGCCCCTGAATGTTAATTTTTTTTAAAAATGAGCAAAGTGATAGTGAGAAAGAATAACAATACAAGCTGCAAAGCACATGGTTTTTGGCATCCCACTGTGGAAAAACCACCTTTAATTCTCACTGGCATTGTGTGCCTCCATTCCACAGCCAACGCACCATTTACTGTTGTAACTCCAAACAGAGCGTATCAAATAAGCCACACATTAGGAAAAAGCAACCAGCATGCAAAAGAAAAACTGCTGTCTCCCCACGTAAACAGCTGAACCTGGCCGGCTGACTTTAGGCTACGTTTTACATGTGTGCTTTGTAAAATTCGCTTCACACAAAGCATTGTTGTCACATTAAAGGTTTAATGTTGTAATCTGGAGGAAGCTGAATGAAGAGCTTGTTTTCTCTGATTGTATTTTTCCATACCTGCTGCCATAAGTTCATTACTCTCCACTCGAACAGTGAATAGAGATTTTGTAGTTTCACAGCCAGGCTGCGTTGTGTGCAAGTGCACATTCACCTGCTGCAATATTAACTATGTGTGTGTATGTGAGGGCATTAGTGCATGTACGGGTGTGTGTGTGTGTGTGTGTGTGTGTGTGTGTGTGTGTGCGTGTGTGTGTGTGTGTGTGTGTGTGTGTGTGTGTGTATACAACCTGTCTCGCCCCTGCCTCCGGTGGCTGACTTTGATCAGTGATCATTACAGCCTTACTAATCCTCACTCCACCCCCAGTCTCACTGTCATGGCTCCTCTGTCCTCCTCTGTTCTCCTTCCTTTCATCCCTCCCATGTTTACAGAGCAGCCAGAGACTGCCATAGATTGTCTTACATCCTCACTCCATACCTGACACCCGATCCCATACAGAAACCAGCTCCTCTCAGATCTTCAATGGCCGTTGTGTCACAGTCCTCACCACCGCCTTGCCGCTTCAGACCTCACTGCCCCGAGGTGCCACTGTTTGAACTAGAAACTGATACAGTCAAGACCTCACGGACGAGGAGAGAAGCTGCTGTATTTTTAAGAGAGGGATTGTTCTTTGGGGGGCACACCTGCATCCTCCGCTGTCCACTCATGTACGAGGCTGGCAGCCTCAGAGGCCCCCCAGCCACCGGAGAGTGGGTCTGACAGTGGAGCGGGCTGCCACACAAACAGTCATCAGACAGAGGAGGGGCTGCTGATCTGATCAAAGGATGTCGTCGACCCTGTGGAGTTCACACCCCCACGCCGAAGTGTGTGTCTGAATGTGTGTGTGTGTGTGGGTGTGTGTGAGTACACATATGTGCTTATCGGGATAAAATAACGACAGCTCACAGGAAGTGGGGAAAGGAAGTCAGGGAGGGAGGCATGAAATCAAACATGCCATGGGAACCTGGGGAGGTTCACTCACACACACACACACACACACACACACACACACAGACGCAAGCATAAGGCGAGACAAGTGGGTTCTGTGGTCAAAGGACACATTCGGAAGTTATATCTCTCTGACCTCTGATACTGAGACCACACAAATAACCACAGCTGTCTGCGGCAAAAGCATGCCCTTGTTAACTGGGGTATAAATTAGCCCCTCTAATAGCCTATGAGAAACCTGAATTACTTGTATGGGGACTTGGAAACCCAAATACCAAACAGAACATAAACAACCTGAGAATCTCTGTGGTATCCACCCATTAATTTTCGAAATAAATGGCCTGCACAGCTGGAATCTGTTACACAGGTGTAGGCTGCAAAGTAACTTTATAATATCACTGAAATGATAAATGTGCTCAAAGAATAATTGTGACCTTAGACAGTGTTCCCACACTGTGTGTTCCCACGTGTAAATGTCCCAAAACGAGCATGCAATATGTTGTTCCATCCATTAGTTACGCTGTGAAAAGTGGTTGGCCTGCGATTGCTGCCAGTATTAACTGTCAGGAAAACCTTTAATCACCTTTGCTTTTCTGTCCTCTCAGTTTTATTCTCTCTGTGCAGTGAAAAAAATGTAAAAGTTTGTTCAGCTTAAACTGCTAAGAAACATGTGCTTGAAAAATCTTTTCCCTTTCACAAATGACGTAAGAGGTCTTACGTTTGACATATATCGACATAACCATATTTTTTGCTGAATCCCAGGTATTCTGGAAATCACATCGGTGGACGTGGGAGTGGTGGCCATCAAAGGGGTGAACAGCAGCTACTATCTGGCTATCAGCAGGAAGGGAGAACTGTACGGAGCGGTTAGTATCCGGGTCAGGGGTCAATCTGGATTCTCCAGAGACAGAGATAGTGTCAGACTCTTCTGTCCTTATCAAAGTCCCGTCCTTATCTCTGCTTCTCTAAATGCTGGGTCAACTCTGAATCACAACCAGACCAGCGCACACATGTGAACCTCCAGGAGAACGGTGCAATTTTCAAAGTGCACACTCGTTTCTGCACAAGCACACAAAGCAAACCATGCAAGGTAGATTTAAGGCGTAGTAAATAAACAAGGTACCATGTGCAACCACAATGGATTTGCACAAGAAAATGATCTGTGTTTTGCCTTAACCTCACATGTCGGGGTTATAACACTGAAACATGATACCTGCTGTTTTTCCAGAGAGAGTTCGGCGTCGACTGCACCCTGAAGGAGCGGATTGAGGAGAACGGCTACAACACATACGCGTCAGCGGAGTGGAGGAACAAGAAGCGGCAGATGTTTGTGGGTCTGAATGTCCACGGGAAGCCGCTGAGAGGGAAGAAAACCCGCAGGAAGAACACGGCCACCCACTTCCTTCCAATTGCGGTGTGAACTGGGGAACTCAACTGGAGAAGGAGGACATGCAGCACTGGACAGAGAGGTTTTCAATACTGAAAAAAAAGGAAAAAAAAAAAAGAAGCTGTAAAGTAAAGACATTCCCTGAGAAATCTCTCAATTGGAAACAAGGCACTAACACTGTTACACAAAAATCTGATCTCTGTTCCTGACTTTGACTGAGATCATGTACTTTATTTGGTGGGAAAAGACGATATCTGTGTTTTCTGTGGCACGAGATGCAATATTTATCCTTCTTTTTCTGTGCCAAACAGTTTGCAACTGGAGTATGTGTGTAATGTGGACAACACAGAAAATACTGTCCTAGCTAATGAACTGTGGTAGATGCAGAAGTATCTCAAGATGTTATTTATAATCCATAATCTCCTGTGAGACACCAGATTATCTGCAGCATAAAGGGGAAAGATAGAAAACAGATAAGATGAGGGGAGTGATCAGTCAGTTTATCGCAACACCATTAAATAATAGAGGATACAACACATTTAAAGCAAATGTTTGATACTTAACCACTGTGTTTTGATTGTAATGATTTATTTATTTTGTGAAATATTTAACTGGAGGGGAACACTTAGGAGGCCAGCATTCCTTTGCATTCTTTACTTTTTATAGGAACTCTGTTACGTGAAAATAAAATACGATTTTCTCCTCTGCAATGCGGTCGTCTTGCTTCCTCCATGCACCAAAGACTTTTCTGGCAAGTGGCGAGAAACCCCAGTGAACGTTCAGGTCATGCTAAGTCTATTCTTATCTGGCCCTCTGAGGTAGGAAGGGACAAAAGGCAACTATTAATGCCTGGCCAGATATTCCATGTGGCAACCATTGCTCTAATGAGTAGCTCCCAAACAAAGGGGAAGCATACAGACCGACCACAACAAAATGGGAGGGAGGTAGGTTGCATTGCCTGTAGATGGTGACATCATTTCCTAATATCACCCCATTACCGAGGAGCTGCAACATTCCCCGATTGCAGCCGGGCTTGAATAGTAAAGATAGCACCTGCTGAATAATTCTAGCAAAAATATGGCAACAGCTTTGTGTTGGCGTGCAGCACCACTGCCGGTAGGCTCCTGGAGGGCCTCGGAGGAGGATCTGAATGTGTCTGTGGAGGCAGAATGAGAATGAGAGAGAGAGGGAGAGATATGACCTGTGTCTGACCACCCACTTCCTTCAGTAATCATCTACAAACACACTAATCAATGGCAGCTGCCCTGATGCCAGATCAAAAGAGCACAGGGAGAACATTAACACCACAGGCTTCCGGACCTCATGTTCTCTTATCCCGCCTCTCTGCGCATCCATCTCTGCAAAGGCACAAAAAATTGGGAGAGTAGACGAAGGCGGGAAGGTGACTGCAAGACAAATTCATCCCAGTGTCTGAGTCTGACTGTGGCTCCAGGACAGAGGGAGGGGAAACCAAAAAAGCCATCTAAACCATAGGAATCCAGAGCACATGGAAGCTGTTGCTTTCAGCGATAGTATATTGTCCTTTAATAGTCGTTTAAGGAATCACCGTGACGAATGATTAATACAGAGGAATGCTGCAGTGCATTCCACCATGACAGTCAGAGCAACATATGGAGTGCTGTTTCATGACCATCTCCGGACCATACACAGCAATACATTTCCACTGCTCTCTCAAGTGACTGTGCAATAACGTGTGGTTGTTGCACCTCTGAGGCTGGATTCACAGCAGTGCCCTGAGGATAAACCCTTAGACGTTACCTAAGAAGTAAGATTAGGAAGTTGAGCTGAGGGTTATTGAGTGCAATTTATGAATGAATGTAAAGGAAATCATTTCGAAGCCTTTCTTTGGACCAAATGTGTTTTAGATGTGCTCTGTGTGCAACCAAATGATAAAAGAAAGAACTCACCAGGGACATAACTTAGATGATGTGTATTGATGGAACATGAAACCACACTTTTTTACTTTTAAAATCTGTGGTGATGAGTATGCATGTGATCCCCCCTCTAACACCAGTCCAAGTCATTTGTCATCTTGCGCATTCCTGAGATGTGTAAATGCTTGACTTCCCTCCAAGACACTGGCAAAAAACAGCAATAACAGAAAATAGGGGCAGCAATCTTTTATCAAAGTGGGTCTCCACATTTCTGGCACGGGAATTCTCTGTGGCATAATGTGATCCAGCTTTGGGAAACAAGTGGAAAATGACTGGAGGCTAAAACAACTAATGAATGCTTAGACTGAGAGGTCTGGTGCAGCACATGTTTGTAGTGGGCAGCTACTGACTGAGCTCGGGGAGAGAGGCACTTCTGCGTGGTAGCACAGGTCCAGAATCTCCTCTGTGATGCATAACTGTTTGTTTGATATGTCAGTTAAGAGTAATTATCCAAGCCTTGCTGCTTTGGCAAATATTTTAGATCAATATGAGGTTATTTAACCCACTCAACCACACACAGCCGGTAACAGGTCCATCATCATGCGCTCACGTTGTGCAGCCGAGCACTGCCTGAACCCACGAACAGGGCAGTAGCTAACACTGCAGACACCGAGGTCATGCTCTCAGTGTATTTTCTGGATATTTGGTGATTTTACACCACCTGAGCAGAAAATAAAATCAGAAATGTCACACAGGGTTTTATGGTAAACAACAGATTTTTTTCAGCGAATGTGATTAAGTTAATTAAGATTTAAATCAAGAAATGTAGTATTTGTCCACTATTCCTAACAGTGAAGAGATTTTTTTTTTTTTTTTGAAACATTTAGACAGCTCATGTGGCAAATAAAATGTCTAAATCTACCTGAGCAGTTGAACTGATAAATACTGTACGATGTGAGCAGATCTGATTTACAAATTTTCATAGAGAGTTGGGGTTTTGTGGGGGACTCATGACCTCAGAATCCCCCGACAGCAGCTTTCATTAAATGACAGTCTGGAACCAAATCAAGGAACGAAGGCATATTGTACTTTTGACTCCACCGCATTTACATAAAATCATCTCATGAAATAACTGTCAATAAATGTTCAATTTAGCTCTACCTTGAGCAACTACAACAGTAAAATGCCACATACACCAAGCATCAGTAATAATAATCCAATGTGTAATAATATAGCACTCACAAAATGCCCCCCTTTTTTGCACAGGAAGAGTTTTAATTTTGGATGCGTTACATAAATGTTTCTAGAAATACTTCTGCATTTCTAGGAATGTACAAAATTATTAGGGTGCTGGTTTTTATATAAAATATATATATATATTATATTCATTGCTCACTTCCTTTGCTTCTCTCTTTCTTTTTTTTTCTTTTTTCTTTTTTTTTTTTTGACAATAAATCCCAGAAGGGAGGAATGAATCTAGGAGGAGAAAAAGTTGAAAGACCCTCACCGCTCTCCAAAAGAAATTAGACTGCCCTCCCCTCAGCAAGAAAAAAAAAAACATAACAAATTAAAAAATATTTAAATGTAATAATGCAATACATTCTTATACAGTGATATTTCTACATTTACTTAAGAATCTGGGTAATCTTACCACCACTGATGATGCCGTCCTGTGTGTCGAGGCTGTACTACACATCGTTTATGGCTGAGCTTCCACTCCACGCCACGAGAGGGAACCAGATTTACTTTGATGTAGAAAAAAAACTTGTCACGGATTATCAAGCGGCAGCGAGTTTGTTGTTAAAGGAAGTGGATAAAAAAAAGTTGTGTACTGTCGATAATATCCGACAGAGAAAAGGGCTGGTTGCAACTCGACAGTTAAAAGAAAAAGCAGAAGAAGAACAGAGAAAAAGCCACCATGAAAGAGAGATAGGGCGTGTTTTGCCACTACGCAAAAGAAAAGGCATTTGTTGCGGTGGACAGCATTTCTTCGTCTTTTTCTGATGCTGGTTTCGATGACAAACCAGCAGTCATGAACGACAATTTTGACCGAACTCCTGGAGCGGGGAGAACCCGCACTCTTCCAGCAGACCCCGGGCTCGTTGGTAGCGACGTGGATGGGGTCACCAAAACCGCACTTTTCAATCAAAGGGAACCGTTGAGACAGCCGCGAACATCTCCTCCTTTTGCCGAGAACAACAGTAGCACGGGGCTGGATGTGGCTGTTGGAGGTAGGGAACCGTCGGCTAGCTAACGTCAACTGAGCTAAATTAGCTAATGGCTACTTTCAGATTCGGTTTCGTGTAACTAGTAAGTTTCACTCCCTGTCATGATCACTGAGGGCCAAAGCTGAGTTTGCTTGACCCTTATATTTGCCACAAAATCCCCTCACACTGACAGTTCCTCTGAGAAACGCAGGGGGTTAAGATAATGTTACTCGCTGCAATTAGCTGTTAGCTAGCTGCTAAATACCGGTAATGTTAGCTAACGTTAGCATTTTGGCGTTGTGACATGCACCTGTTGGATTGTTATTTCATGTGAGGTAAGATCTAAATAAAGCTCCCACTCAAATATCACACAGTTGACTGGATAGCTGCCACTGTCAAGGCAGCCTCACACAGCCAAATCTTGAATTTGGAAAGCTAACGTATCATTCGTTGTAGCAAACACGTTTCGTACAGTTAGCAACGCAGCAAAGAGAAAGAACGAGCGCGCCTCCCAAATCTGATTAAGCAGCTGGCTTTAAGCAGTAGGTTAGTAAAGTACCGGTGGGCTAGTTCACGGGGTAAATTCATCGATCCTATTATGATATTTTCCTATTATGATATTTTTTAGTGGACTGTGTCTCTTGATACACTTGTCAGTGCTGTACAAAAATGCATGATCAAACCAAATCATTAACATAGGCAGGTCTGAAAGACACGCGTATTAAAAGTCTCACAAAGCGCATCGGTGTCAACCAGCACCAGGTAGAAAATGTCTGAAAATGGTATTAGCTTCTGAAAAACATAGCCAGCATGATTCAGTACTAACATCTGCGAGTGCAGCCAACCAACCACATGTATTGCTCTATTGATGTGTGCTGTCCTTTCGCTGCCCCTGCACTATGACCTTAACAATAAGTCTGGGAGTTGGAGGTGTGGTTCTGCTGTGGCTGATTGTGTGACATGGAGTGATGTGCGTCAGTGCAGTGTTCTCCCACAGCACCCCTTGTTCAGTGAGCTATGGGCCCTCTCACCAGGTCAACGTCTTCAGGGCCCCCAGTTGTGAAAGTAACATCATCAGACTGTCGCACACATGCATGAGTTGCAGCACTTGTGGGGAAAGACACACACACACACACCCCCTTGCCAAAATCAGTGCTGCATGAAACTCTTACTACTGTATTATAGTTAGTGCTACATAGTAGAAAGTAGTGTGAATTGTTCAATTTTTGTGCTTTATAACCAGGAGGACCGTGCTGTGTAGTGTGATTTACTGTTAACCTTGGACTGCTATGTGTGGACTAGGTCTTAGATTTTCCATTGATGGTTATCTTTTTATTGTGCATGTTCAGTTTTGTGGCCACACTGCAAACCAATTTCCCTCTGGAATGAAAGTGAATCTTTTCTGTGAGAGAGTGAGAGACTAAAACCAACAAATTATTGATCCAGTTAATAAGTATTATCTGTGTATCCGGAGTCTGATATAACTTTTTCCTCTGTGAGATGGATTTCCATTGCTGTCCAGACCTTGTTAAAAATCAGTCACTCAGTCAGCCACACTATTGCAGTGGGTGACATGTTTATTCAGTATGATGAACACAGGCAATATAGCCCATGCAGCATCTTCCTGCTGTAAATACTTGCCAGTGCTCCAGATCTGTGGCTGAAAGTGGTGTCAGACAAATGCACAATTTACCTGTGTTTGAGTTGTGCTTAAAACCACAATGCCCAGCTGTTATTGTTGTCTATATTTGGTACCTGTTTTGAAAGATTGATGTTTAAGAGAATTTGTCCATGTGGAATGAGTGGCGTCACATATGACCAAGACTGGAAACATCTGTCTTCTTCCTCTCTCAGATTCAAAAAGACAGAGCAAACCCCAACAAAGTGCAAATGCCAACAATACGTCTGCCTCCAGAAGGTGTAATGACGTGGATTCTGTGGTCAAGTCATCAAAGCTTTCAGCCAGTGCCCCAGAGTTTGTCCCCTCTGGATTTAACCTATATGAAGTAAGAAGAATTTTACGCTATCACTGTCTTTATCATGATTCTATCTGTTAGTCATTTTTTTAGTGTTTTTTTTTTTTTAAACAGTACATCCTAACAGTTCACTTCTGTTGTTAGCTTCCAAGTAGGACTCAGGAACTGTCAGTATAGCACACCCATCCATTAATTTCACAAAGATAGAATAAATAAAGACAGAGTAAATGTAGATTTTAATAAGACACTCAGTTAACAAAGACAAAGTGCTTCGGATTTTTCTCTTTAATTTTTCATGCTTTTATTGTGATTTTTGAACAGGACCCCACTTTTTATGATGACAGCGAAAGCTATTATGGTGAACCAACCCTGGCTGAAATGGTCACAGACTTCCTCGGCCACCTGAGCTCCTCACCAGGTTCCTTTGAGTCGGATATTGAATACATAACTGGCATGCTCAACTCCTGCGTTACTACTGAAGAGTCGTTGCACGAGCTGGTGGAACTGATCTACACACAGGTTTGGAGAGACAAATTCAGTCCTCATTTTGCATGTTTTTGACAAAACGCACCATTGTATTAGGTGCCCCATTAAGTATTAAATTTTCTTTTTGTTGCAGTCTACTGCCATTCCAAACTTCTCTTACACGGGAGCCAGGCTCTGTAACTACCTGTCCCATCACCTCACTATCAGCCCACCAAGTGGCAACTTTCGTCAACTGCTCCTGAAAAGGTGATTCATCTCTGGTTTTACTGAATTGGATGTAACTTCATATCAGGGCTAGACAAGATCTCATCACGAAAATCCTTAACTTAGAAAATGTTGGTATCACATAATCAGTATTAGAAGTAGAAATATTTTTACTATTACAAACAGACTAGCTGTAGGGCGACAAATTATTAATATGCAAGGCTGTGTGAACTGTTATTGTTGAGTCAGATTGCCATTAAAAAGCAAGAGTGTTGCCTTTGGTAGGTGTCGAATAGAGTTTGAGCAGAGGGATGCAGCTGTTCGAGGAGACGCCGAGGCTCAGAAAAAGCTCCACTCCTTTGTCCTCTTTCTGGGAGAGCTCTATCTCAACCTGGAGGTGAGAGGTTCTCTTTGATACAGCATTATACAGTCATTCAAGTTGTATCAAGATGTGCAAATGCAGTTATTTACTGAGTTTATTAAATTGTAAAAAACACAATGTGGACTTCCGTTTTGGATCACATTATAATGTCTTTATTTGGACTGTACTTGCCATGCATTTAGACACACAGGCAGTGCTTACTGCAGTTGGTGACCTTGTTGGGGGCCTACGAGCTGTGCTTGTGGCACACTCTGTTGGACTTGCTAAATGTGCTGATTTGACACGACAAAAAATCAGGCCACTGTGTATAAATACTATTTCTGATTTCATGTACCACCTTGTCACTCATGCTTGTTTTGGTATAATCCGCTTGAATTGCTGCCAGACATTTAGGATGTCTGGTGCTGCTGCATGTAGATATGTAGTAGATCTCAGATGAGGGGCCAACTTTGCAAGAAAGCTAGCCTTCAGCCATTTCATGGTGCCAGTCATTTGTTAATACTTGTGCTAATCTGATTGTGTTTCTTTAGGTAAAGAGTGGAAAGGGACCTCCAAATCGAGCAGATATCCTCCTGTCTGCTCTGAATGACCTGATGAACAGCCTGCTAAACAATCCTGTGGATGCAAATCTCATCTGTGCTGTCAAACTGCTTAAGGTTTCAATCTTTATCAGACACATTTACAGATTTCCAGATAGTTCTATTGTTTAGGAAGATAATGAGAATGTGTTTTGAATTCACAGCTGACAGGCTCTGTCCTGGATGATGCATGGAAAGAGAGTGGAAAACCACACATGGAGCAACTGATTCAAAGAATAGAAACTATTCTACTGGATGCCACCTGCAGCAGGTGTGTATATCAGGATGGTGATTTGTATGCAGCTGTTACATGCGTCTGCATCTGAGGTGCTGCGAATGAGTGCAGAGACATTTGCAGAGGTGTCTGCCAACATAGCTGCACTTAATGATCATGTGTGTTCCAGGTGGCAGTGCTTAAGATTTGCTTAAGACATTTAAGTTTCAGAGTGCTTTAAACAATGGAGAGAAAGTACCACACACAGCATCAGGAACATGTACCATCATTCAAAAGTCCTCCATAAACTGGCAAAAGATGAAGTGCCAAAAGCATCACGGTTCAGAGGTAAACCCTCATGGACACGCCTGGTAAAAGTTTCTGATATGAGCATTTTTCTTTCAGGGATGTTAGACAGATGCTTCTGAAATTAGTGGAGTTGAGATCTAGTGATTGGGGCAGAGTCCGTGCTGCTGCAGCTGCCAGCAATGCCACGCCAGACAACGACCCCAACTATTTCATGGTGAGTGTCAACTGTACCATTTTTTTTCCCCCATTTTTCTTATTTTTAAACTCTATTTTCTCTCTATTACTGTGTGTTGTGGCTTTGTTTTTGTTTTTCCTCTCAGAATGAACCGACATTCTACACAGAAGACGGCACCCCTTTTACAGCAGCAGACCCAGGTGAGGCTGCGTCTGTTCAGATCACAAGAGGGAAACGTGGGGGTTTGAAGTAAAATAAAAAAAGCAATTTAAGTGTTTCCCACATGAACTTTAAATAAATACTGTATGCTGGAAGGAAGTAGGGGAGAATAGATTCTGCACAACAAACTATGTTTTTACTCTCCTCAGCCAATGGAAAACATTTTTAGCCTCTGTTGTGCTCGAATGTCGGTGTCCCTGCTTTTACAGAATATGCTGAGAAATACCAGGAGATCCTGGACAGGCAGGACTATTTCCACGATAACTTTGGAGAAAATGGAAATGAAGTGTAAGTACATATCATGGAGGTAACAGACATGTGTGCCTTCCTTCTAGGTTACAGTCACCTACTTTACGGGGGGAGTTGTTGATTCTTCTTGCTTTGGATACCCTTCAAAGATGTAGCTGTCACAACTTGAGCCTATTAATTTATTTATTTCTGCTGTAGTATGTGTAGGATGTAGTCAAAGTAATGAGTTAGGATCATTTCAGCGCTCCTTTCCTGCTGACAGACTGATGTTCCAGTGATTATCTGTATCATTCATCACTAGTTCATGGTTTTAGACCCAAATCTGTTCAATAGTACCACCGTGCTGGCACATCTTGGGTCATGTGACTGTATACCGGCTTCACACAGATCATATGACCACCAGTGACCAGTGGGCCCCTGAGCTTGGCCAATGTGTCTGACTGGCCCACAATGCAACAGGGTCAACCATGGACCCAGATTCAGTGCAGTCAGCAGTTGGAGGGCTTAGCTCCCTCCTGTCCTCTCTCCACACGCTGTGTGTGTCTGTGCGTGCATGTGTGTGCACTTTTTGTGCATTGTGTAAATGGCAAGTACACGCACATTGTAGGTTATGCTAATATTAGTGACACGAGCCATCTACGAATACATTCAGGAAGACATTTGCCTTAAAGATCTAAAAAGTAACGTCTGTGGCTCTTAACCGCTCATTTTGTTGTGTCCACAGATTTGACGACTCTGAAGATGAGATGGGGCCTGAGATGGAGGAAGCTTTTGAGAATTTTTATTTGGAATCAGAGAAGAAACGACAAAAATGACGTGAGAGTGAGAATCTGTGAGACTCAACAGGCACACACACTGTACTTTTCCCACTCAACTTGCTGGAATGTTGGAAAGCAAAGGAAACTAGCGTCAGATAGTTTCAAACATTTATTTTACTGCAAAGAAGAATTTTAACAAAAAGCTGTTCATAGTTGCACTTCTGACACTTTTTTCAGCCAGTGTTGATTAGAAAATGGGGACAATCAACGGGATAACTGAAATATTAAGGTATTCAGATGTTTTTGGACAGTTCTCTTTTGTTGTTTTGAATTCTTTCCTTTATGCTTAAACTAAAAGCCAAGAGGAAATGGTGTGCTGTGAGTACTGTGTGCATAATTTGTTAAACACGAATTAATGCCCCATGCATAAACTGCAGGCCAAAACAGTTCATCAGAGATGCATAACCTTAATGTGAAATGCACTGTAGATGGGTGAGGTGGTTGTTTAACTAACTCAGCCTGTATACAATGCCTTTATATCCATTGTTGTGAACTTGCGTCTCCTGTCAGGTTGCCAATATTAAATGCAATATTAAAGGCTGTTCACTTATTGATCTGGCTGCAGTGAACTTTTAGTGGTCGGGAACTGTGTAAACCTACGGTGCAGTTTGGAAAATGGAAAAGCCTTTTCACTGAAAATTCAGTCACAAATTTGGAAGTTATTATAGACAAAGCCCCCTTTTTTTTAAACTGTTTCTGCGGTTAAAAGATTTTAAGTTTTAACTAAATGGTTCCCAATTCTGAGAATGCAGTGCGTCTAAATTCAGTTTATTTCCTGAATGTAGCTTTAAACATATACACATTTTGCAGTTGGTCAGTGTGACGGAACTCAACTGCAAAGAGGATTCATTCTTATCTGCGACTGGAAGACTGTTCACCATAAATTCATGGGATCCATATAAAGGAATGTTGTTTTATAGTTTGTAAATATTATTTATGGTATTGTTTGCCTGCAATAAATTCTTTATAATGTGAAATTTTACTTGCTTGATTTGTTTTAGAGCCTTTTTGAAATTCAAAGTCACACAGAACTGTTTGGCACAGCCGCACTGACTTTTGGCTCCGGGGATTTGACTGTTGTGATCACAGGCACATTCACACTGAGTTACACCAGAGCAACTTCATACACATGAGTGTCAATAAATCCAACTCTTGCTATGCATAGAATTCATTTCTGATTGATGAAAATATTTGAGTAAAATATTCTGACAAGCTACAAGAAGGTAATGCCCTGAATTGCATTAGATTACATTTTGAAAGTAGCTATACTATTTTATTTTTATTATACTTTATTCATGGTGTTACATGTGCATCAAATCGAGCCCATACAAACATCAGTTCACTGAATTTGTGATCAGATTAGAGCTGATTGTTTGAGTCAGGAAAGCAAAGCACAGAAGAGAAGAGCAAAAGCAAACATACTGCAGTAACGGTCTCAGAGAACAGAATTCATAGTTCTTTGGAAGATTTGAACAGAGACACTCTGGCTTGTTGATTTAAAGCTAACTCGTACACGGAAAGAGACGGCTGATTTAATGCACAGGTGTCAGATTGTCAAATGAGCCTGTGTTTCGTTTATGATGTGGCCCTCCATTTATCTGGTTCATCTGAAACAATAACATCTGTAATATTGATAGTTATTGACAATTAAACAGGAAACAGCATTTAGTTGGTTTAGTGAATCTCATAGCTCACCACATTTGAAATCCCGTACAGTATAAGGCCAGACATTCACGGGCTGAACACACACTGGTTGAAAAGTGTGGTAACTGGCCCAGTAATACAGAAATGAACATCAGTGTCCAGTAGGATCATGTTGAAACGTGTCAGTGGGCACATTATTCTTAAGCCTTTGCTGCCACCTGGTGGCGAAAATGAGTAATGTCATAAAAATCATTAATGCCAAGAAACCATCAATTATTTATCTCAGGACTCTTGGTACTTCGGTAACCTTTTATCTTAAATGGTCAGTATTTTACCTTAAGTAAAAGTCTAAATCAAGGACTTTGAATGGAGAATTATTCCTTTGTGGTATTGCAAACTGACAAAAAGATTAACTTGCAAGCAACACTTGAAGCACCTCTGTACTTTACACAATCTATTACAGCTAAGAGTCACATCACAAATCAAAAACCAACGTCTGAGAGTCCCAACATGAAAGAGGACAACCTCCCAGTCTCAAGCCTATCAGTCTCACCACCACGTCCTCATTGAATCATCGCGCCGTTTGTGTTGTTTCACACTGTGGAACAGAACGCAAGCTTCTGCCCTTTCCTTGTTTCAAAAAAGCACCTTTTCCATATAAAGAAAAGATAAGCAACGTCTTTGCTGCCGTGTTACAAATTTGTCATGCGTGTTCAGAATGGCCTTGAAAATTCTTAGTGGTCGCCTGAGCTCAGAGGAAAATGACAAACAGCCATACCAAAACATTCCCCCGACCTCACTGACACACCACAGCTATTTTTCTTCTTACAATGAAATAGCTGTTGTGCTTTGTAGCTCTCAGCACCAAGCGTATGTTGAAACTGTAAGACTCACATCTAAGGATATTACATTGTGCTCTCTTGACACGGTCAGTGTTTCTCTCATGTCAGTCAGGGGTACAGTGGACTGAGGCATCCTGGTGCCGCGCATGCCATGAAACCACAGCAGCCCTGCTTTCAGCCCCGCACGGGACCATTGTTGTGTGTTGCCTCCTCGCACTCACACTTGATGCGAGGTGTCAGACCTGCAATGTGGTTTTTAATTGTAAGATAGGAAGTTTTTAGCATACTGTTTCACTATGCTTTAGAGCACAATGCCTCACAGTGAGTTCAAGTAAATTGTTAACATCTGCCAATTGTTACTACTGTAGATGAAGGGCTGTTCTCCCCCAAGTCTGTCTCCAATTTATTGGCAACTAGCAGTTGTGGCACTTAAACTGAGGAATGATAGTTGCATATTGTTCAGCTCTAAATGTTTTATTCTGTTTCTGGTTTTTTTTTTCCCAGTATTTTGGATAACAAAGACGATATTAACTTTAATTATTTTAATCTTAATAGTTCACGCCGTCTGAAATTCCACTATATGTTCAGTGGTTTTTTTTTTCACCGTTGTCATTACTGGTGAATGTTTTTATCTATAGATTTTATCCCATGTTTAGTTCCCTTGTGGCATTTATGTGTTTGCTTTTATGTCACCATGTTTTGTGTTCAACAAGTTGCTCCAGACAAGTGGGATTAACAAAGCTGTTTGAGCGGTCATGTGAGTGTGTTTTGAATGTGTGTGTCATCCATAAGGACGTGGAGGAAGCACATGGCACGTCGCTGATATCTTTATCTGCAAACCGCTTGTTTGCAGATAAAGACTAATAGACTAAGACTAAAGAGGAAGACAACTAATACATCATCTTGCTGAGAGGGACAAATGAGCTGCATTCTTCACTTTCCATGTTTCTTTGAGGTTTGTTGGAAATGCACCTGCACAAATCTAAAAAAAAAAAAATCTGTGGTCATGTGACAGGACGGTAACTTCTCCCACAAGTCACATTACCCACCGTGTCTGTGCGCAGTCATTGACTCGTGAGCCCCTCTGAGCCTGCTGGATGTGACTGTCTGGCTCACAATGCAACAGGGAAAACCAGGGCCTTAGATTCCCATTGGTCAGCAGATGGGTGTGAAAGAGGGATTAGCTCTGTGCTACAGTCCACTCACCCAGAACTCTGTGTATGAGTTTCTGTACTCATGTCTGCAAATATTACATACATAGTGTGGTTTTAAAACATAGGAATAAGCTACAAAAGCACTAAAAGTCGTGGCTTTCTCCCACATTTGTCTGAAAGCTTCTGTGTGACTCTGAATGACCATTTTTATAAGGATCAGAAATGATTTTATGTTGTTGAGATGGAGACTGAAGAAGTGTTTGAGGTACTGCTGGAATGGTTCTGATTTGGGATTTTTGATATTTTGTTAGAAGTACGATGTTGGCATTGGCCATTAAATTTGTTGAAAGGTATATCTGAAATGATCTGAGCAATGCTGGAACATACGTACGTATAGTTCAATTCACTTCTATTGTATTGGAGAAAAAGAGTGAAGCCAGAGCTGCTTGGATGGCAAAATGCCAACAGAGGTGAGTGAGAAATTCCCTCTTTATATATATAAATATATCCTGACAAAGGCTTGTCCTGTGATTATAAATGGCCTCCAAGCAATCGGGCCAACTTCAAATGATTCACAATCCTCCTCAGAGGGGATTTTTAATGACGTGCCCACACTGCTCCATTATGTAAGGCCCTGACAGGAAGATAGACCACAGGCTTTGCTTCCTTAGGTTGTTCAGCATAATTGAACAAAGTACGCTGCCTAAAACTCGCGGGACTGTTCCAAGAGACTTAATATATACAAATGTTAAAGGGCATTTAACAGATGTTGTTGGCTTTGTCTCACTTGCTAGTCATTACCTTTTCAGCGTCTGTGAGAATGAATGGCTCTCTTTCTCAAAGCAAGTCAACACAAATATCGGCAAGGAAATTCGGCCTGTTCCAGGAACTGCTCCGCGTCACGACCACACAAATGCTCGACCCTGCTCATTTTCATTCCTCAAGGTGCTCCGGCTCAGCAGATGACTTACACACGAATCATGACTGCACAAAAAGAGGAGTGGGCGTGGGGGTTCGGCTGCTGAATAAGGTTGTGGATTGTTTCTTCCCTGGACCCGCTGAATCACACAGCTGAGGGTCGAGGTTCTGAGGGCCTACCTAAGATCACACTGTGTCCTGGACACCGAAGTCTGAAGCAGATCATTTACTGCCACAGTGTGTTTCAGCCCCCGAGGTGACCCCAGATCAGCCAACAGGTAAATGAGTCAAGCTATAATTGCATCAGGAATTCTTGTTAACATGTGAACAGGGTTTGCGTTTTCCTCCTCGCATGGTTCGTGTCTAATGGAGGAGTTTGCAGGCTGGTTTTGAAGGCCAGAGTGAGAGCCTTTAATGAGTTTCTGTGGTTGTTTAATATGAAAGCCTAAAGTTTGGCAACTTATAAGGTCCGCCTATGTTCATAACTGTGATTTAAGCTTTGACGTAACCTACTTGGAAGGGCGGAGATGGCTAATGATGTTCAACTCATCTTTTTTAGTGGGCAATGAGTTCATCAGGCAGCAGAGAAGCACCAAGACAGCATGGTCAAGAGACAGGGAAGGATAATGCTACACTGTGGAATAAGTTTCGTCTAATTTGACAAGATAATTGAGTAATTGACCCCTGGACACCACATATAAGATGAATTCGGTCAAGTCTTTCAGTCTTTACACTAAGACCTGCTGCTGCTGTGCGTCTTAGCTCTGACTGTCCAAGTAAAGGTGTCCAAGTGAAAGGGAGGTAATTCGACTGTGATTAGTAAGTGTCAGCCTGTTGGGACAACAGCAGCCTTTCAAAGCAATAACACCCTGAGCTCAAAAACTAAACGTCTTAATTATAACCACCAGTGTTGTCCAGTGAAGATGGGCTCTGTTGATTTAGTATTAACGTATTACACTTTTAAACAGTCTGAGACTCACAGCGGCACACCGGTGGTTTAAAGGTTTAAAGCTGGCTTTTGACTGGCCGGTTTGATCCCTGGTAGATTTGTCTGGCAGAACGGGGAAAGTATGCGAAGGTGAAAGAGCAGTTCTTGCCCCTCCCTCGTTATCACCACTAAGATACTCTTGAGCAAGGTCTTTTACTCCTAGCTGCTCATTGGCTAACAGCTCGGGGGGTGGCTGCCTCCAGGTGTGGCTGTGTGAGTGTGATCTTCATCAGACTGACTCTCAGTGAAGTAAACAAAGGTTACATTTTAAGAAATAGTCAACATTGTAGCAGCAGAGGCTGCGATATCCTGACTGTTACTCTGGAAGGCTGGTTCCTACATTTCCCACAATGCAACCGGAAGCATCTTTTTCTTTTGACTCTCCCTGGCTGGAAAATGCCCACATCTTTCACATTCCACAGCTCCGGTTCACAATGAAGGCTTTCTGTTCAAAATCTTCATGATGTCATCAGGGTTATTTTCTCAGACTTCCTGCAGAAGACATTATCCAACAGTTTTCAGTCCTCCCTCCAGTGACTACTAAACTGATCCTGGAGCACAGAATCCGCAGAGCTTCCCTTTAATGATTATCACTTACAGTCACAACATCTTGAGTTATTTGCTCACAAAACAATATGACATCAGTGGATGTAATTATGCGTCTGGGTATGAAGCAACAAGCACAGGCTCACATTCTTTCCAAAATAGCATTTTGGAATGAGACCACTCATTGAAAATTAAATCTCCTTCAATTGTTTCACCATCCTTCCCAGTAACTTTACAGTCTCCAGCACGTGATCCAATGGACGCTCTTACATCACTGTTTCCCTGTAGAGGAAACAAGGCTTTGGTCCTTCTTCTAACACATCTCATTATAGACTTTCTATTGTTTGGGCTTCAGTTTGTAGGTTGTTGATACTCTAAACGTCTCCAGATATTCTTGTCTCCGGCGTAAATCTCTCCTGGAATGAGCTGTTAATAGATAAATGATAGGGTTCAGGCTGATGGCAGATGAGGCGGCTGATGAGGGTTTTTTTTTTTTTTTTTTTTTTTTGACATCTGTTGATTTAAGTGTTGTTTGTCCACTCATAATGTGGCTCTGGAATGACTATTAAAAGAGATTCAAATGTAGGCTGATGGGTGTGGACTTGTTTTGAACACTGCCTTAATTTTTTTTTTTTTTTTTTAATCAAAGATTTGCTTCAAGCATCACTTCATCATATGTGTGTGACGCTCTACTAGGCTGATTCATCACTGGATTTCAATCAGTCGTGTCCTAGCTGCCCTCACCTCGTCAGACTTTATTGCGGACTTCATTTTACAGCCTTGGGACAAAGTTTGCACCGGCAGGTAAGAGAGGGAGAGCTCAAGTCCTTATTTAGGCGCTCTATCCGGTGCGTCACCGCTGACTGTGAGCGCTGCGCAGCCTCGACTTTGACAAGTGCGGCGGCTTCATTTAATCACCAATGGAATAAAGACGACGATGGAGTTCTTCTGGAGGAACATCTTCTTCTTTACAGTGGTCATTAGTAAGTACTGGGCTTGTTTTTTGACTTGTTTTCACCATTGTCATCTCACAAAGAGTAATATATCCAAATATTCTTGCCCTGAATAGCGAGAGTTTTATCGGTTTCATAAGATTGGAGTCGGCAGTGTTTATTAGCGGCTCGCTGCAGCTTTGAGTGTGATTGTAAACTGTTTTCTTACACTGTAAACACATCTGAAGAGCAGAAGTGCTTTTGTTTTGAGTTCGATTTCACTTCAGCCTGCAGTGTTTCCTTCTCTGCTATCAAATGCATGATCCATGGACAGCCCACATGTAGCTTATAGTGGAGAAAAGTCGCATCATTTGTGCTTCTCGATATCCTCAACCTGTGGAAGCGTTCAAGCAGCAACCAGACAGGAGACTGTCAAATTTTCTCCTTCATGCAAATTATTGATCGGAGAGGAAGTATTACTGTAACGGACTTTCTAGAGCCCCAAGAGGAGGCACAGTGCTGCTTTGCGCTGCAGGTAAACAGGCGTGGCAGGAGCCTGTGCTAGTGAAGGTCTCCAGAGTCCAGTACCCATCCACATTCCTCTTTCCTTTTGATTGGGGGAAGGCAGGCTGATAGCTTAACTCTGCCTGCATGGGCTTGTGGGACTGCAGCAAGACTCAGTCATAGTTAAGTAAATTCCATGTCCTGAGGGGGTTCAGAGGGCTGCGTTTGAAGGTGGATTGTGGCAATGTTGGAAAATCACTGATCCCAGCAACGTCTATTAACGCAATCATCAACACTTCATGAATAGTGTGACCTTCATTTGTCGTGAAGCTTCTGTTTTGTTGAGTTGTCCTGCTTTCATGAGTCAAGATGATGTGTTTTTTAAAACGTCCATGATTCAACTACAAAAACCACCTACTTGACTCAAAAAGAGGGAAGTCAGGATGACTTAGATGAAGATAAACCTCATGATAACAATTACGTTTACAACTTTTGGACACAGATATAAAAATCCAAAACAATGATATAGTATTTATAGCAGGCACATCTGTTTTGACAGGGTCATTATCACCATTAAAGACAGTTATATGATGCTATTAAGGTGCTCTTATAAACTATCAGTGTCACTGTCATGCATCCTCATCTTTCTCCTCCACCAGCTGACAGAATCTGGCACTCACAGTCCTTCAACGTCGGCACTTCAGGTGCCAAGATTTTCAGCGGACCAGCAGCGGAAGAGTTTGGCTACACAGTCCAACAAGCGACAAACCATGAAGGCAAATGGTATGAATTTAAACGTTTGTTCAGTGATAGGAGAGTGACTTTCTCAGCCAGTGCTACTCTCTGCATCTGATCTGTGATGCTAATAACCATGTTTTATTCTCTAACTGCTAGACTGCATTCAAGTAGTATTCAGTTATTTTATTTAGCTAATATTTCTCTGCAAATTGCAGGTCAGGTGAGAAAAGTAAGCACATAAATATCATGCCGAGAGCAGTTTACTATAGAGCAAACACGGTGCAGATGCACATTAGTGGGCCACTTTTGCAGATACACCTTGTCAGTACAAGCCTGTACACCACAACAGGCTGGTTTCCAGGTTAAACAAGATGCCTGATGTAATCTTGGTCTGTTCTGGATTCTGAGTTTCAAACAGCTGTGTGCATGATAAAAAAAAATCCATGATCTCAAAGATGCTCAGCAGAGGTGAGATCTCAAGCGCCTGCACGTTGTTGGTGTACACAGACTGTGGTATTTCTGAACCTTTGAACTGATGTGTGCGTTTTTGACACATCATGGAGAATTTTGCTTGTAGAAGTATCCATTTTGCAAATGAAGGCCTGTTGCTTTAAAGCGGTGCAACTTGTTATCAGCAATGTCTAGATATTCGGTGGCATGTAAACAAGCTCCACACTGTTACACTGCCACCACTCAGTGTGCTACAACATCATCTAAACAGCTGTTTAATGGAATGCAGTGAAATTCTGTACAGACATGCGTTGCCTGACTTTTCCTCAAGCGCCACCATGAGGCTGACATTTGTGGCTTTTACTCTTAGTCGTCTTCCAGAACAAGTTTTTTCCAAGTTCTTCCTCCATCCCCTCTCATTTACAAGGCTGTCAGCAAATGGGTTTGTTTTTTTTTTCCAATCATAGCAATTGTGCAAGTGTAGTGCAACCGATACTTGATTTTTGAGATGATGCTGACATTTGGAATTTAAAACAATCTAATTATATTGGCCTATCTCTATCGATAAGATTGATTGATGTTACAAAGCATTGTTGGATCTTACAACAACATCCTTGGTAATTTCCCACAAATCTGTAGAAGCTGTAGACTTAACAAAACCTAAGTGCTGCTACAATCTGCGTGTGTGACACAAACAGTCCTGGCACATTTAAAGCCTCCTACGTTTTGCCCCACCTATTAGTAACATTTAGTCAAACAGTAACTGACCGTCTCAGTGATGTCTGGATGTTGCACAGACTGAGTCACAGGGTCACAGAGTAACTCACCGTCTGGAGGAGTGTCCTGTTTGCATAACCGGGGGAAGAGTACGGTATCTGATAGCGATCTCTGCCTTTATATTCCACTTTAGTATCCGCGATAAAACAACAGTGATGCATTGTGTTTCCTGTCACCTAAGTTATAAAGATGGATGATGTGTCCCACTTACTGTGCCATGTTTGACAATGTGGAAAAATGAGACTGTTGTGATGTTATGTAGAATTTTGGGTCAGCCTTATAGCACTGCTGGGACTCACATTCTGGCTCTGGGTTTTGAGAAATGTCTAACTCTTAAGCAACAGCTTCAACAACAGCGAGCAGCATCTGAATGTTGAGGAAAAGTGCTGCTCTGTGGGAAGTTAGAAAAAGATATGACTGACTTGTTAGCACTTGCTCAGAACAAGCCCACACAAACTTACTGCTGCAATGATACAGACTGATATTTCAGTGTATTTTCTGTTGTTTTTGTATGAAACTTGGCTGAGAGGTTACTGCAGTAAAGTTTGGCTCCTATGTACTTCAAGTAGTAAAATTACTTCTGTTTTTTGTTATTACAACAAGTCAACATCTATAGATAGAGAATCTGTAACCTTTTCAGCATCAAATAAATCACACGAGTCTCATTCAAATACTGACTGTGCAGCCAGTCATGCATTGTGCACATGGTGCATGTTTATGAGAGTGTGGGAGAGATGAACATCGTTGTTCTCTGTAGGCTCCTGGTCAGCGCTCCTTGGAGTGGTTTCAGTCGAAACAGGAAGGGGGATGTTTACAAGTGTCCAGTCTCAGGGTCCAGAAACAGCTGTGACAAGCTCAATCTTCAAGGTAAGGTTTGGTGCTGTATTGTTTAAACTTTGACCTCTCTAGCAAACATTGGCCGTGTACTTAAAATGTCTAAACAGATGAGATGTGTCACCCGAGAACATCCAGGATGTCTCCAGACATTTGGCTGTTTTCTGTTCTGATCGTGGGTGCGTGCATTGTGTCCGTACTCTGACCTCGTGATCATTAGAAATATAAATATAAATTCCAGATTTAACAGCTATGATCCGAACTTTAATGTACGCGCTGTTTGTCGTCTTCATCCACAGATTCTGTTAGTATCCCAAATGTTAAAAACATCAACGACAACATGTGTCTGGGTTTGACTCTTGCCCGGATGCCTGCAGGCAGTGGTTTGATGGTATGTGTGTTTGTGTGTGTTTGTGCGTCTGTGTTTTCACACAAAATACAGAAAGGAAATCATGCTATTTCAGAGATTGTTTACTTTATAATCTAAAACTGTACAGATTTTTTTTTATGCATCTATTTCTGATGTTTGTGCTTTGATGAAATATCCATAATTTTGATGCATCATGAGTAACGTAGTCTTTAAGTGCTGTCGGAAATATTTTAACCACAAGATGAATGCGCTGGAATGACACAGCAACATGACACAAAGTGGTTAAATCATAATTTCCCCCAAAGATTTGCATCAAAATGCTATTTTTAGGTGGAAGGAAGTCTGTTCGTGACTTAGGCGTATTGATTGCTGCAGGAGGAAGTAGTGGCAGACCTTTGTGTTACCAAATAAAGAGAGCAGGCACTGTACAAATTTCCCACCAAACATACTTGAATATGAGTCGGCTTTACAGTTAAGGACAGTTTAATTCACCATTAAACTCTTGCCTTTTAGCTTACTGGGAGTTTTAAAAGCAATGACAAACCTTCCATTAAGTCTCTTCTCTTTTTTCTGGGGTCATGTGATACAGATGTGCGGCCCTCTTTGGGGACAGCAGTGTGGTACTCAGGACTTCTACCCAGGAATATGTGCGAGAATGAGCCCCCTGTTTCAGCCCCAACCTGCCTTCTCTCCTGCCGTCCAGAGTAAGATCTGTCACCCTCTTATACCTGAGTCTGATTTTCTTTTTACAGCGTTGGAATGTTGGAGCTTTCATGAATGCACCAACAAGCTTGCAGCTGTATAACTGCTTAATAATGTAATTTTAACAAATGAAAAAAGGCAACAAATGAATAAAAAGTTTCACTTCTGCAAAATGATCAAAATGTATTCTTTTACTTAACTGCCGTCACGTGAAACCAGTCACTGCATGGAACGTAGAAAATACATAGGAACACTTACAGTATGCTTCAGAATATGTTCGGCAGTAATGTGAAGGCTATGATCTTCATTCATCACTGCTGCTTAAATACATTATCATGTGTCTCCTCTCATGACGCTTCCAGCATGCGGAGGGCCTATGGACATCGTGATTGTTTTGGACGGCTCCAACAGCATTTATCCCTGGGGTCCAATGACTGAGTTCCTCCAGAAATTAATACCTGGGCTCGACATCGGGCCACAAAACACACAGGTGACACTTTGTTTCGTCATCCATAAAAGGAAGTTTAGGCAGAGATGCAGCATGGGATGGTCTTTGTTGTCATTCTGTCATTACGGACACCTCTTTGTGCTTTTTTTCCCACACTGGTCTTTATTTTGCCAGGTCAGCGTCATTCAGTATGCCGTTAATCCCAAGTTTGAATTCAAACTGAATGACTATAAAACCAAAGATCAGGTGATCGCCGCAGCATCCAGAATCACACAAATGTATGGTCACTCCACCAATACCTTCCATGCCATCCAATATGCCAGGTTGGTTTTGCGTATATGCATGTGTGTGTTAATCTTTTTACTTGTTTGTTTGATTGCTTGCTTGGTTTCTTGTTCTTACAATTTTTTTCTTTTTTTTTTTTGTTTCCCCGAGTGTCTGTCTTGTCTGTTTTTTGTGACAAAACCACAAACAGTAACCTTAAAGTGTCGACTGTGTCTGCTCTCTTCAGTCAGTGGGGTTTCCATCAGAGCAGCGGTGGTCGACCGAGTGCTGCCAAGGTAATGGTGGTCGTCACTGATGGGGAGTCTCACGACGAGGCTTTCAGAGACACAGTCATTGCTGAATGCGAGGAACAAGGCATCACTCGCTTTGGTATAGCTGTAAGTGATGATCCATTTACACCATCTCATATATACAACAGTAGTTATGAATTTGGATGACTTCCAGCTGCTTTATAACTTATAGTTTATTTAATAATTCTTATAGCTTTGGCCTCAAAATGTGATGATGCCTGCTGATCATATTGTACAGTGGATAGCTTTGTTGAAATATGCCACAACTTTTCATATGTTTCTGGTTTATTTAATGTTTTGATGTACCAGTGTCATTGTTTCTGAATTTTGGCCTGAATTTTTTCCCCCAGGTCCTGGGTTATTACATCAGAAACAACATCGACACAGAAAACCTGATAAAAGAAATCAAATCCATCGCCAGTTTACCCACAGAGAAGTTCTTCTTCAACGTGTCGGAAGAGGCGGCCCTCTCCACCATCGCTGGAACACTGGGGAACCGCATCTTCAACATAGAAGGTGCGTGTTAGTTATTTTGACTTTTTCACTCGACACTGCACGTTCATTCATACACTCTTTTCAAAGAAACTCATCCAGGCACGTCGCAGCATGTCTGTCATAGCTGACGATCCCAAGAGAAATCAAAACACAATGTCTTTTTTTCCAAATACACATTTTGCACTTCGGTTCTTGATCTTCCCCTCTGTTCTCGATTCTGGTGCTTACGCGATGCTCTGCTCTCACAAGGCACTGGAAAAGGGGGCGATAACTTCAACATGGAGATGTCCCAGGTGGGATTCAGCGCTCACTACTCCAGCCAACAGGTACAGAGCGCTGCCTTGAACACCTCTAAAACCTTTCTGTCAGTTGTGACAAAACAAGTTTGCATGTTTTTTTACACTCAAACAACAGCACTGTAGCAAATAATGTAATGGGCTGCGTGCTATCTGACATGTGTGACATACGGAAAGGGAAGTCTGGTTTGAAGGCTTATCAGATGCCAAGGCATTACACAGGGGTTTGTACATCTGATCTTCTCTCAAGTATCAATGCTTGTGAGGAGAAGAGCATTATGTCACAAGGTATATGCTTAATGTTATTTGGCATTTCCTGCTTTGTGCACTTGATCCAGCACCCACATTTTTCACAGACTGTCCTTCATTTCTTGTCTGTTTTTACTGCAGAATCTGTTACACATTGAGTACATACTGACCTAAGAGTGTGTGTGTGTGTGTGTGTGTGTGTGTGTGTGTGTGTGTGTGTGTGTGTGTGTGTGTGCGTGCTCCACCAACAGTACAGACATACACACCACCGGCCACCACTTCTGCAATCAAAGCTATTAAAATATGAGATAATAACTAAATAGTGTGGAGTAACCATTTTTCATAAGAGCTGTCAAAATACCATATGTGAGCATGGTTTGAAGTGATGATTTGCTTTTCACATAACCCTTTTACAGCAGCCCTCCTGCTGTACAGCCAAAGAAAAGAGGAAGTGGCATTTCTTTAGAGCAATCTGACCACAATATTCTCTTCTCACACTATAGCCTGTTGTGGCTCAGATCTGTGGGCTACATGCTGTGTAGTATTTATATGGTATCTGCTGACTGCTCTTTGGCCTGTGCTGTTTAAGGATGTGATGATGCTGGGAGCAGTGGGAGCCTACGCTTGGAGTGGGACCGTCGTCCATCAAAAAGGGGCCAATGTCGACATTCTCCCTTTCTCAGCCTTTGAGGGAACACTTCAAGACAGAAACCACAGCTCACTACTGGGTAGGCACTTACAGCTCTCCTCTGGATGTGTTTGACCATCACTTTCATACGTTTTGATTCTGTTGCTTTAAATCTTTGCATGAATCTAAAAAGGAACCTCGGAACAGTGTTGGCTGAGCTGGTAATACAAGTGTAAACACAGCAGCTGCCCAACTTTGGCAGCCATGGTAGACACCTTCAGGCCTTGGGCAAAAGTGGCTGACAGACTGTGTTTCTTAACAAATTTCCAATCTTAACAAAACTCTGTAGGTGTTATAAATATCTGTGGTGTTTTTAAGTGGAAACTGGTTTGTGAAACTGTCTGTTTCTCAGACAGCTAACCACTGCATCTGTCGGTTAACCACTTCCAAGTGCAACATGGCAGAAAACCTGAAATTATATTTGCAGCATCTATACTGAGTATTTTATAGCAACATTCATTTTACATGCAGTAGATGCTACAGGGTTAAAGCCAGTATGTGTAAGTGGATATCCATGATGTCACCTTGTGTTCATTGTCAGGATAATTATGGTGCATACCTTCAAACCTTAAAATTAACTTAAAATACATGTTGAAGCAGTAAAAGGTTTGTTTGCGTTTCTGTGGCAATTTCAGTTTTAGTGGACTCTAAAAGTTGCATTATTATAATTTCAGTGGCTTTAGAGAATCCATGAACTTAGGATAATTATATTACAAATATTTTGAGAAATTGCAATATGTATACTGCAGGTCTTACGCAATGGTTTGTCTATTACTGCAGTGACGCTGTGTTGCAATGGCTGGACTAATGGTGGAAGAAGCATCGAGATGATTTACTTGTACTAATACTGCAGTGTACATGATATTATTAAAAGTCCTCTATTGTAAATATCTCTTGTTTAAAAGTACCCAAGTATGTCAGAAAAAAGACAGAAAATGTTACTGCATGTATCAAAGGTAAAAGTACTAATAATGCAGAGTGGAGCCTGTCAGCGTTGTCATTTTTTAAACATACAGTATATATATTATTGATTTGTTACCACTGATGCATTTAACACACAGTTCACCCACACAGCTGTTATCGTTTGTGCTGCCTCAGTGTGGGCTTGTACAAACTGCTCTTGATTGTATCTCAGGCACACGTTCGTTGGTTTTGCTGTACCTGTTGAGGCAGGACAACTCGCTGTTATGTTATCATTCTCATTAAATACATAGAGTCGAGTGGAATCACTTCCTTCCCGGCATAGCTCCACTTCACCCAACTTACACCTCACTAGAGGTCTAATGGGCCAGGGTATTTGAAAACATCTGTGTAGGTATGCAGAAGTGAAAGTAGCATAATATAGAAAGTAAAGTACAAATACCTCATAAATGAACTTAAGTAGAGAGTTTGGACAAATGTACTTTGTTACATTCAGTGTGGGATGCCCCATCTTCAGTCATCAGCTGGTAAATGTGTTACTTGTGGTCTTTTCCAGGTTACTCTGTCACCACAGTGAGCGATGGGCCTACAGAATACTTTGTGGCTGGTGCACCTCGCTCCAACCACTCCGGACAAGTTATTGTCTACACCGTCAACGCCCAGAAAGAGTATGCTGTCATTGATTCAGAAAGAGGGAAACAGGTACTGACATTCGAGGGGCTGGTGTTCGCATTTTCCCCACAAACCTGCTGTATACATGTAGTGTGTAGCCTAAACAGCTTTAACATCAGGAGTTGCCAATTGTTGTCCTAGATTGGGTCGTACTTTGGAAGCGTCCTGTGCTCCCTGGATGTGGACAGAGACGGGGTGACAGACCTCCTGCTGGTCGGTGCGCCCATGTTCATGAGCGAGCTGAAGAGAGAAGAAGGCAGGGTCTACCTCTTCTCTGTCACCAAGGTAAAAATGTCACTTTTATAGCAACATTTTGGGGGTCTGAAGCATTAAGATTGGCAGCTTATGGCAAATGAATATAGATCCTGCATGATTACATTTCCTTTTGGGATTTCGAAAGTCTATCAGCACTGGGTTTGTATGAAAAATGGGTGCACTGTAAGAGATACTCTCAAAGCTGATATATTTCATTTCTAAAATGCAAAACAGCCCTCAATATATTGCAAACCAGCCTTTCTGGATTTATTTAGAATTTCCTTAAATTGAAAGGAACTGTCAGCGTGACGTTTAGCTCCACCAGCCACATACTTTCTCTGTCTTATCATCTGAAGGGTATACTGAACGAGCAGGGATTCCTCAGTGGCCCACCCCCAACAGAGAATGCACGTTTTGGGATGGCCATCTCTGCCGTCCCTGACCTGGACCTGGACGGTTACAACGATGTCGTAGTTGGAGCCCCACTAGAGGACAAGCAAAAAGGTGTCGTCTACATTTACAACGGGGACAAGAAAACGTTAAAGAAGCAGTTCTCACAGGTATGGAGAGAAACAGTCGTGTTTAATTAATATCTGACTGACAGGAAGTTGGTTTGGAAGTTTTTTGTCACAGTTGGTCCCGTGCAGTTGGCGCTAAAATAATGCTAAAATGTGTATGATGAATATATATCATGTAGTTCATTAATAATAATAATGACAATAATAATAATAATAACTTTATTTATGTAACAGCTTACAGAAAATTCAAAAACAGATGAAAAAACAAATAAAAAGACAGAGAATACACAGAATACTGCTCAAAGTTATTTATAGTATGACAATAAGAACAAAACACAGTACAAAAAATGTAAAAATAGTATCAAAGATCTCTGTAAACTGTAATAATGAGAGTGATCTTTCATTGTTGATTATCTTTTTTAGAGGATCCTCGGCTCCAAACTGGATCCTCAGTTACAGTATTTTGGAAGGTCCCTCGATAGCTACACTGATCTGAATGATGATTCGCTCCCTGACATCTCCATTGGTGCATATGGCAAAGTGGTGCAGCTTTGGTAAGTCTCACCATCACAATATGTGGGATTGATAACCTGTATTAGACTTATTGTGTAAAGATCATCAAGTTAAGTGAATGAAGCCATTATCAATATCAACAAGGCACATGATAATTTGAAATTGCACTTGGATTTCAGGTCCAGAGGTGTGGCGTCTGTCAGCTCTAAAGCTTCTTTCAACCCCAATAAAATCAACATTTTCAACAAACCCTGTGACGTTAATGGACGCAAGCTTTCATGTTTCAACACCAACCTCTGTTTCAGTGCTGCTTTCAGGCCTAAGAACCCTGTTGGACCCATTGGTAAATCGGATTACCTGGATTTGCAGATTTCTGATTCCTGAATAATAGTTCAGCATTTTGGGAAAGAGGCTTATTTGCTTTCTTGCTGAGAGTTAGATGAGAAGATCAATACCACTGTCATGTCTGCATGGTAAATATGAAGTTACAGCCAGCAGCTGGTTAGCTTAGCTTAACATTAAGAGAGGAAAGAGGGGAAAGCTAGCCTATCTCTGCCTGAAGATAACAAAATCCTCTAAAGCTCATATAAAAACAAAAAATAAATAATGATAAAATAAAACCTAAAAATAAGAAGCTACAGAGCTAGGCTAGCCATTGCCCTGTGTTTCCACTCTTTATGCTGAGCTAGTTAGCTTAGCTTAAAGACTGGAAACGGGGGGAAATGGCTAGCCTAGCTCTGTCCGAAGATAACAAGCTGCAGTTTGCTGATATGTGGCTTTGTCATCTTTGGACGGAGCTAGGCTAGTTGTATCTCTGTGTTTCTAGTCTTTATGCTAAGCTAAGCTAACTGGCTGTTGGCTGTAGACTCATATTTAGCGTACAAGCATGAGGGTGATACCAATCTTCTCAACTAATTTTCAGCAAGAAAGCAAAAAAAAAAAAAAAGTCAAATTATTGCTTAAAGATATTCAAATCCCATCCTGATCATTTTCCAGATGGCTCTGATGTTGAAGAGCATGTCATTTACAGTGTTATGTTCACCTCTTTCAGACATATCCTACACTTTGACTCTGGACGCTGACTTGCAGGCTTCACGAGTGACATCCAGAGGACTGTTCACTAAAAACAATGAACGATTCCTCACAGAAAAAGCAAAAATATCATCCACGCCTCTGTGTCAGGACTTCCAGGTTTATGTTCAGGTAAAGGATGGAAATCATCTGTTTTGTTTGCTTGTGGAGGTATTACTTCATATTTATTCTTCCAAAATAGGTGTAAAGTATTTTGAAAATGATCTGATTTATCCAGATGTGATTTCTTCCACAGGAGACACCAGACTTTGTCAATTCCCTCAGCCTGAAAGTAGAAATCGAGCAGCAGAACGCAGACGTGAACCCTGTCCTCGATATGTTTTCTCCCACTGCCTGGGAGTTTTTTGTAAGTGACTGACACACTATGATATCTCTGAATGAGTTTTTTGGGGTTTTTTTTAGCCTTTGGTATTTGATCAGCTAGCAGAAGACTTTAGACGTACTTGTTATGTTGAGGAGGTGTTTGTACAGTCATTTTAAATGACATGGTGCGCGTGTGCTGTGATGATTACTGGCTTTTCAAACCAAAGTGATTCTTTAAGTCACGCAAGTCTGCAGATTTACACGCTCAGTGTTTTCCCAACAACACAAATGAAGTTCATCCAAAGCAGTAAAATTGTGTTAAATTTCCATTTATTGTATGTTTTTCCAAACTTGTGGAGATTATAGGAGAACAGGCGTGTGATGAAGGTGTAAGTTTGAAGAATGAAGCAGCATCCTGCTCTTATTGTTTCAGATCCCCTTCACAAAAGACTGCGGCTCTGATGACGTGTGTGTCAGTGATCTGGTGCTGAGTGCGAAGACAGACACAAAGGCGTCCAGGTGAGAAGCTCTGACCTGTCTCAGGTGTGTTGCACAAGATGTGACGTGTCGTACTGTCCGTTACATGTACAACACACAGTGGCAGACGCACAGCACACAGATGTGAAGTAGAGACGAGAAATGCTTGACGATTTCACTTGATGTGTGATGGTATCCTCAGGATTAAGTATTTTGTGTACTGTGTGCGACAGAACAAGCTGGGGCACGTCCCTCTCCACTGTGAGTCACTTGTGAAAATGAGGAGAAGTGATTATCTGAGAGGCCCTGAGGACCAATTCTTCCCAATGAGCTTCTCCGTATAAGTGATGTTTTTTTTTTTTTTAACTGCCGGTTAGGAAAGTTTGGGTTGTTTCACATGAGAGATTTCTGGATTTTCCTGAAACAGTCAGTGACTATAATGATAAACTCTCAGAGACACTGCTTCTTTCTCATGTTTCTGCTGTCATGCTACATCACGGTACATGTACATGGTTTACATTTGTAAACAGGACTAAGTAAAAGCCCCTCTAGCAGCCCCTGGAGGCTGCATTGAACTGACCTGCTGATGTTTACCTGCATGTATTTTTCTAGCAGGGCTTTGAACATTAGACCAAGTTTGGCAAAACGGCTAATCCTCTATGTAATGTTATGCCTGGTAACTCCTAACAACAATTACAGCATGTTCTATTTTTTCTCTATTATGAGTCTGTCTTAATTGCTTATAGCTGCACAAATTAGAGTTTTCCACTTTATACAGAAACCTCATGGCTCATAAAATGGCTGGGCCAGACTTGGAAAAAAAAAAACTTGGGTGATGGACGCTCAGAGAATTAACTCAGATGAAAGGATGTGAACAAGGACTTTACACACAGCAATCAACACTTTTTTAAAATACTTTCCCACTTTTAAACACATTTGATCACATGCAGCTGCTGTTGATTTTTATTTCTGCAGACTTGGCTGTACTGTGTGTCTCTTTTTGTGCTTCCTGAACTCAAAGAAAACCCTGCAATTCATTCCTATATAAGCACTGACTTACAGTGCTTATACAGCGATGTTCATCTAGGTTACGTCAGTTTTAGCCACTGTATGTCTCCCCTGTATTTACGGATGTTAAGGAAGGACAACGATCTTTGAAACAATATGAATAAATCAAACACAGCTCACAGTTGGTCCCATCCTGTAGTGAAACAGGACAAAGATCACTTGAACTTCTTATTCCTGTCCTTCCTTACAGCTCCTCTCCCGTTCTGGTCAGCGCTAACAACCAAGAACTGTCATTCGAAGTTGTTGTGAAGAACAAAAAGGAGAACGCATACAACACTCTGGTGTTGGCCACGTTCTCCAGCAGCCTCTACTACTCGTCCGTCTTTCCTCCTGTGAGTGAAAAAGGCTGAAATTCAAGCTTTTTACTTTACTAATTATGTGGCTAATTATGTTGCTAACATGTTAATGTGAAAAAGTCATATACTCTTCCTTTAAGAGACTTCTAGGCAGATGTTTCATCATAATGGTCACTATCATCATCAACCTGTCAACAATTTACATTTACTCAAACAGCACATAAGAGGAAAAAGAAGTGTAAAGTATGTCAGTGTTTTCTCTACTTTCCTATCTGTGCTTATGCTTATTCTTGTATTGTCAGTGTAATAATTGCCCGATAGGAATGAAGCACTATTCAAAATTATACATTTACAGACAGATGGAGTCAAATGCACCTCAACACAAGCCCAAACTGTCACTTGCCAAGTGGGATACCCAGCACTGAAAAAAGACCAAGAGGTAAGTTCAAGGAAAAAAATCTATTTCTTTACTCGTGTGAACTATTTGGAACTTTTTAGCACAACTTTTTTTTGACTACTTGCACTAAGTAATGCAAAACAACTTGTTATTTTATTACAGATGAAATTTCGGATCAATTTTGATTACAACTACGATCAGCTGCAAGACCGAGCCGAGGTGAAATTTGAGGCCAAGAGGTACGCTGAATGAATTGGAAACTGAATGAAACGTCGAACTCAAAATCATTGTATTAACGTTCTGCTCCCTTTTCCGTTGCAGTGATAGTAAAGAGGAAAGACCTGCAGACAACAAGGTGGACATATCCATTCCTGTTCTGTATGACGCAGGGATCGGCCTGTCGAGGTGATTTTACTTTTTGGTGCCTTAATTTACTTTAGTCATGCAGTGTAAGATTGACATTTGATGATGACAAATGTATTTAGGTTTTAATATTCATGGTTTCTTTGTCCCAGGCAGTCAAACATCAATTTCTACGTGGCAGATGCTGCCACTCCAGTGGTCACAACGGTGAAAACTCTGGACGACATTGGCCCAGAGTTCAACTTTACAGTGAAGGTGCAATAAATGAATCTGTCTCTTACGATATCATTGTCTAATTTCTCATATATTTATAATTAAGGATCTTTATTAAAACAACTTGTATTTAAAGGTTTCAACAGGGGTCTTCCCTGTCAGCCTCCTGTACCTGACCATCGCTCTGCCAATGACCACGAATGGTGGAAACCAGCTCCTCTATGTTACCAGTGTGGACACACAAGTGAGTACTCAGCTATCAGGTAGCTACAAGTTATTTCATAGTTTCATAGTTTTTTCCTATTTGACACCCAGACTGCGATGTGTAGTATCTGTAATGTGTAAGTGAGCTAACAAGAGGCAAACATTAACTTCGGACTCGGACCTGGGTTTGGTTACCGGACCGTTGCAGAGTGTGATTTGGAGTGTGATATCTGTAGAACAAATGACCGATGGCTTCTCCACCTGTAGGGAGGCTCAGTCAGCTGTGATTCCAGCGGCCTGGTTGATCCTCTGAAGATCAGCGGGAAGAGCCACAAAGTGTCCTTCTCTGAGGAGAGCCTCCGAGGCATGGAGAAGCTGGTCAGTCGCCTCTTTCTTTACCCGTTTTCCTCTTTTTATATGTCAGCTTTTTGTTTCTTAGGATGTTTCTGGAGCATTCCACAACTTTCCCAGTCTTTGGTTTCTCCTGTCCCAAAGTGTTTGAAATTTGTTTTGAAACTTGTTTGTTGTGCTGAAATTCTGTCGCTGATTTCCTTTTTGTTAACATTTTGAACCTGACAGGACTGCAAGACTGCAAACTGCAAATACATCAAATGCATCCTCAAAGACACTGAAATTAAGAGCGACTACTTTGTGAAAGTTAAAACGAGGATCTGGAGTGGCACGTTTATTTCGGTAAACATATTCATAATCATAAAACTGGTTGTTTTGTCTGATTGTGTTGCCATTAATTTTCTGATGTTGCAGATCAATGAATTCACGCTGAGGCTTTCACTGCTCTCGTTTGTATAAATGTGTGACGACAGGCCACCTATCAGACCATCGAGCTGACCTCCAGCGTTGATGTGGAGACTTCCAACCCTGACCTGCTTGTTATCCACCACAGCCAGCTACCAGTAAGTCACATCTCAGCATTTTGTTTTGGAGCCTCACGTAGAGAAAGTGAAGAGCTTGTGATGCTGAGCATGTTTTATCTGTAAATTAGATTCTTCCACACAAGAAAAAAGCCTTAGGAAAATGGTGATTTTAAACCCTCCATTGCAAAATGCAGTAAAATTTTTCTGTTTTTTTTTTTTCCTTGAATTCAGTGGGCATTGTCTGCCATGTGAAGTGCCTGTTTGTTTTCTGTTGCCATATCTGAGTGAGACAGGCCGTGTAATGACCTCTCCTGTCCTCCTGCTGTCCAGGTGGTGGTGACAGTCAGTAAACCTGGAGAGAAAGGCGATGTCCCAGTGGGAGTGATAGTTGGCAGCGTCATCGCCGGACTGCTGCTGTTGGCTCTGGCTGTTGGACTGTTGTGGAAGGTTAGTGTCTACAGCTGCCTCTGCTGTCATAGAGAAGTGCAGCTTTATGCTTCTATGCTCATGTACCATAAGTCTATTTTGTTTGGGTATGAGAAAAATCTGATATTTCAGGTCGTTACATTAGTGCATTGTGGATAACACTGGAATCTCTCTTTTTAGTTTGGGTTTTTCAAGAGAAAGTACCAGCAGCTTCAGAGGGAGGCCGATGACGACACGTACAGCCGCGCTCACGAAGATGAAGTGCTGTGAACTAAAGAGAAAACCTGCAGCGTTCTCTCTTTACTGGATTGTTCCCAGTGTGGATCCTGGTAATTGTCACTGTCTCTGGTAAAGTGCAGATGGACTACAGCTCAATCACTGGAAGTTGGGCATTTTAATGAAATGGAAGCTGTTCAGTTTGTGAATAGCTGGGATTCCATCCTCGCTCCAGAGGATTATTGCTATTAGACCATATTTTTGAGCTATGTGGACTGTACATTGACTATTTGCTGTTATGCACTGACTTTGAATAAATGTAAAAAGTGTATTTTTTTCCCAAGATGGCAGAACCTTATGCAATGCTTTTTTTAGGCCTTAGATGACATTGGATGCAATGTTTTACACTGAAAAGTTATGCATTTCCTTTTGTTTTGGGCAACATGGTTGGCAAATAACACTTAGATAAATCTTATACTAATGGATGTCAAAACATTGACCTTTCTAGCACACGCATGCACGCACACACACACACACACACACACACGCACGCACACACACACACACACACACACACACACACACACACTGTAGCCAGTCAGTCTCTAGCATAAACTGCCTCGACATCCACTGTCACTCAGGGGCTCAGGGCTTTTCTTGCCTTAAGATTATTGCTCTCAGTAGTTTAGATACAAACAGAAAACAATACTTTTCCTGGAAAGAGTGAAATCTGTCATTACTCTGTTTAATTGTGTTTGTACTGTATATACTGTAAGATAAAATTCTGGTCTTTCATATTGGGTTTTGTAAGATTAGAGGTAATATGAGTCAGTGGAGGAGCACCTTGTGTTATTGATGATGTTTGTGATGCCGATGATGTTTTGTTTTTTTGCCATTTGTGGCACAACTTGTCAGGTATGAGTATGTTAGTAGCATATTGTTTAGGTCTGCAACCAGCCATTATTTTCAGAACTGAATAATCTGCTGATTATTAATTGACTAATAGTTTTGTTTTCAGAAAATAGCTTATAGTCTTATAGTGTCCCAGGTTTCAGTGTGATGTTTTCAGATTGTTTGCTTGGCCCCACATACAGTCCAAAACCAAGAAAAGTAGCATTAGATCAATTATCAAAATAGTTGCAGATTAATTTTCCGTTGATGATCTGATTGGTGAATGACCTTTTTCAGCTCTAATATTGTTTAACTGTAGCATGAAACGACACAATGCCTTACATCAACAAAACACACTCTGCAAATACTGCTGCTGACAGAGTGAGCAATCATACTCAGAAATAATCTAAGATGGTTGATGGTGGTTTCCAAAAGCAGCGACCAGGTGAATATACTCCTTGAACGCTCCCAGTCTGTGCCTCTGTTTCTATTTGCAGAAGGAAGTTTGTAAGAGGTTTGATCAAAGCTAATCCTGCAGGAGCTAAAGGTGCATTGGCTCAGCTTTGCCACAAGATGGCAGCATGATACAGCCCACATGTTGGCACTGTCCATGATACTCCCACTGCTCTGTTAATGACTTGAACACTCCAGTATCAATTAATACATCATAATTTATGACCCACTTTGGATTGTGCCTCTCTTGTCTTCTCTTGGCTCCTCTCCTCTCTTGCTGGAACATCTTTAGGGAACCTGACCCTGCAACCAACCCTACTTGGACCACTTCCCTTCAAACAGCAGTGTAATTTTCAATTTTCCCTCGAACTCAATTCATTTCCTCTCACATTTTTGACTGTCATGTTCTCCCACAGTTAGGTTGCTCTGTCCCTGGACTGTTTCGGAATGTGTTTCTTACTGTTTTCCTTTTGCACGGGCCAACTCCAGCACCCAGCAGAGCCTTTAGCATTCATTTCTTTGGATCTGGCGAGGTGGAGTACGCTGTTTGTCTCTAATAAGTAGCATATTTTTTGGGAGCCTTGGCCTGAGCTTTTCTTTTTGGAGGAGGTATATAGAATTTGATAAACGATTGAACTGCTCTGTTTCACAATTACTCACGCCCTGTTGTTGTGAAATAGCCTCTGGATTCTATGTATATGTGTGCAGGGAGCAATGTGGAAATAGTTGATGAAATGAGATACAGTGAAAGTGTTTGAACACCTTTGTCAATTCATCCCTCGAGGAATTCCCGCAGATGATTGGCAGTTCCAGCCAAACAACTGACCCTGCAAGATTGCTCACAAATTGCTGCAATGTTGTTGTAAATCAAAATGCTGATGTCACAGCAAATTATTTAATAACTGCTGTCCTTTTTTGCACTTTGTAAGACCTTTAGAGTTACATAAATCTTGTCTCACTGGTTTTTATTATCACTGCTTTTAAGACTTGTTTAAAAGACCTTCAAGAGGATTGTCATTAACTTGACAAATTGCTGATGGGCTGGCACGCAGGAGTCCAAGTCCTGAATTTTTCATTTATTTAATTTGATAGTAAAAACTTTTTGTCAGATATTTTGGGGCAGATAGGAATAGCTACACAGTATTTCAGCCTAAATGTTTGGCTTTTTTTTAATGCAAAACTTCTGTATCAAATTCAAACAAGATAAATCTCATCCCCCATGGCATCGGTGGTGTGCGCAGCTAATCACAATCAGTCCTATGACAGTAATTTTGCTTCAGAAAGTTCCACTCAAGGCTAATCATTCGCTGCATGGGTCTGTTTGAACCAAATGCGGCTCAGAGCCTCAGAAAGGGAGCACTGGTTGTCCCTCTGCTGATGCCATTCATGACTTCAGGACAACAGCCAGCACTTTAAAGTTGATACAGCAGGGCAGGGATGTACTCGCACGTCAGGAAATGTTTTGGTATCTTCAGCTCTTCAACAAATCACACACAGAGAACATGGAAGGATTTTCCAAGCATAACTCTACATCAAGTGAGCGTTTCTCAGATTTAATGAAAGAAGTAATTGTCACAAATATTGACTTAAACACATTCAATATTACGATTTCTTTAAGGTTTGAATATCACTGGTTTGGTTGGTAAATGTGCCCGTGAGACTGCTAATTGTACTGAAGACAGACACCTTGATCATTTCATCACATGAAAATGGAGTAAAATCTTCAGTTTAAATCCAAACATATGAAATTTCATGATGTCACATGGTCTAATTGGCTTATATAATAATCATCATGAGCTAGAGATCACTGCGATCAGCCTTTGCTGCAGCAGAATAATCACTCCACAGGTGCTTTAGAAGCACAGCATGTGGTCTCTGCATGTCATCACTAAGAAACTGGATTGCAAAATGTAAAGATATTTGCCACACAAGAATGAAGAATATTTGATAAATACTGGAGATGGCGGTCACAGGGTCAGGATGTGTGTTATATTCTGGCAGTTAGGACCATTTTAAAAAATGTGATTACATCCTTTGAGTCTTCCAGCTGACTGCTGATTATAATTCAAAGCAGGCAGCATATGATCTTCTCCTCTCCTGTATTTTTGTCTTGAATGCAGCTGTTGGATCTTCTGTATGTGGCATGGAGTCCACAGGATCACAAATAAGGGGCACGTCATCAATAATACTGCAGCTTCTTTTTGTTACATGGCATAAAATGAGTCTGGCACTCCAAATCAAACAGTCTCCCTTTAGTGAGAGAAAGTGGGTGGCCTCAAAGAACAATGTGGAACAGGAAAATATGACTGTTGTACTTGGCTGTATAATGATGTTAGCCGTAGTAAGTTCTGTGCATGTTATTTGTAGAAATGCAAGTGTTTTGTAGTAAAACCCATTTGTTTCCTGTAAATCTGTTCGGGCTTCTCATGCTCAGATATTTGAGCTAATGATTGTCTGTCATAAAGTCAACAGTAAAACCAAAGTTATTGCCCTGTGCTGTTTGTAATGAAAATCTGACAAGAATAATAAACCATAAAACACAATCCCTACAGAAGGAGTCAAAAAATAGGACTAATATTTTATAATCATGTTGGTTGGTGTAATTGATATAAAACAATTATACATTTACTGTGTCAGCCACGTTTTCACCTCTGGATATATGGGAATATTGATGTTTTGATTGCATGTATTCTCATATTTCGTTGACAAACAATACCTAAAGTGGTATTTAAGTGGAATTAAAGAAGAGATTATAGTGTGTTCTTCCTGGCCGGCAGATAATTAACTCCCTGGTGTCTGATTCACGCTGCAGACACTTTGCTCTTTGCTCTGGAGAGCTGTAACCAGAGTTCCGCTGAAGAGGTCGCGCAAGGACTTCTGACTGAAGGAGTTCAGCCTGTGCGTCAGTGAGCGGAAAGCCGTGTGCGTTTGTGTGCGTGCGTGCGTGCGTGTGTATGTGTGTGTTTCATTCAATGAAACGCAACACCCCGCTCCTCTGTCTGAAGCCTCTCAAACAGGTTTGATTATATTTAAAAGCTTGACCCGGGAGAGAAACCCAAACAACTGTCTGTTCTAATATTAGCAGTGCGGCTGCGGACTACTATGGATTCTATTATTGTCTGGGCTCGGATATGTTCCAAAAGGCAACTCTCATCAAAAGATTTACACTTTTGTCTGCAGTTGGTGGAAAAAATATCAGTTACCACCAAGTAGTACCCTTAATTTGAAGGACTGGTGGTATGTCCGGATAGATCTTGGCTGTGGGCCTGTTTGATTATACAGTAATAAAAGCCTTGATATATGAGTAACAATGACCTTCATTATCATTATTATTATACGTATTATTATTATTATTATTGTTGTTGTTGCTATATTGATTTAAAGGCGTGTGCCCAGCCATGCGTAAAAACGAGCTGCCAGCCTCTCACTGATATAATGTAAACCCAAAACGGTTAAAATGAAACACTAATATTGGCATTCTCCATCAACGCCAAATTCATATCAGCTGACACATTTTGTCTGATCTGCTGTGTTTGCTTGTGTTTGCCTTCCAAGCCGCTTAATTCTGGAGTGCGGTGTTTTACCACAAATTCAGACATATTTTCATATTCTTTGATTATTGTTGCGAGAGAAAGTTGCTTGTGGCGATGTCACCTGATTGGGATTGAAAGAACTTTGGTAAGAAAAAAAAAAATCTCCCCACCCCCACAGAAGAGGAGACCGCCCACCAGAGACAGTCAACCCCAGACCCCTTATAGATTTAAAAAGAGAGGCTGCATTCTCAGACTGACACTTATTCAACACTGCCACCGTAAGCAGATTACTTTTGCGCTGCCTGTGTCAAATACGTAGTTCACTTTGCCTCTCCATCATGTTCAGGATGCTGAAACACCACCTTCACCCGGGCATTTTTCTCTTGTTCATATGGCTTTGTCACCTCATGGAACATCAAAAAGTTCAAGGTAAGCTCTCCTCATCAGCTTTCCTTTATTCTTTCCGTTGTAGTAAAACTTCGACTGCTGTCAGCCTCAAAACGCGCCCGAGTGTCGAATACTTGCAGCAACCGAGAAACTTTTCAAAGTCAGTTTCCTTTTTTTCCACCGCTGATAAAAACTCTCTCCGCATCAGACGGTGCGTGCGTAAAGCGTCCATAAAACAGGTGCCATATGGGACACTTCAAAGTGAGACTATATGGCAAGTTTTGCAGCCCTCGCCAGGCGCACACACTTGAGCCGCCACGCCGCGCTGGTAGCAGCCTCAGCCTTCCATAATACCTGAGCATGTTCTCATACTTCTCTATGAGCGTGGAGCGTCTCACGATGTTGTCTTCAAACCTGTGCCAAACTTAAGAATATGCACTGTGAGTTCATAGGCGTGTTATTTGTATATTTCCCTCACGCACAAATTCAGCATTGTGTGCAAAAATTGCTTTTTTGTTGCAATGTTTCATCTTTCTGACAAAAATGATAAAACTGAAGACTTTTGCACCTACCTTTTTTTTTGTTTAGGAGCCTAGAGTTCAAACAGAAATCTGTCTTCAATTTAAGAAACTCACCAGTTCATGAACACTTAATGTCATGTGTGGCTGTGTCGGTTTAGACATCCTGCTGTTGTCTGGATCAAAGAATATTTTTGTGCCACAGAAAAAGGATAGCTATACTGTTTTTTCATGTGTATATATTTAAAATAAACTTTACACTGGTTTGTTAATAAGCAGGACAATGTCTGGTGGGTACATGTCTGGGATATTGTTCTGAGGCGTTGGAGACGGTGGTGTGTTTAGCGAAAGACCGTGGTTTTCTGAAGGTGATTGGCTGCTATTTAACACTGTCTAGACGCTCCACTTTCTGTCCAGTGATAACAAGGAGGCTCTAGGAATAAAGGACACCCCCGCCCCCCTCCAAAGATTCTTCTCACTTTTTTGGTTTGTGGCTGCATTGTAAGCGCTGTCAGTCACAGATGGGATAGGCAAGTGTTAACAGTGTCGAAAAAAAAAGAAAAAAATCAGACAAAATACTGCCGGGAGGGCGAAAGGGAGGGAGGGAGCGTCTCGGATAATACGGGCTGCGTGTGTGTCTAGTGCGTCTGGGTCAGCGGTTTCAGACGTTCAACATGCGACATTCTAGCTTTTTTTTGTTTGTTTGCTTGTCTGTTTACAGCTGGGAACTGCTGGTTGCAGCAGGGGAAGAACGGGAGGTGCCAGGTGCTCTACATGCCCGGGATGAGTAGGGAGGAGTGCTGTCGGAGTGGAAGACTGGGGACGTCCTGGACCGAGGAGGACGTCCCCAACAGCACGCTCTTTAGGTGGATGATCTTCAATGGCGGAGCCCCCAATTGCATACCTTGCAAAGGTGGAGGTGCACTCATTTCCCTTCGTTTTCTCATAATACACATCCTCAGTCATTTCGTTTAAAAAATCCTAGCGATGACCCGATTTACGCTCACCAAAGTGCGTAAATTATCCCTCTAGTGTGTACTTAATGAGCCAGAGTAATTGTGCGCACAAGGCCAAAATCCTCGCAGGCATCACATAACACAGACCTTTTATTTTAGAAACCTGCGATAATGTTGACTGTGGGCCCGGGAAGAGATGCAAGATGAACAGAAGAAGTAAGCCGCGCTGCGTGTGCGCACCAGACTGCTCCAACATCACCTGGAAGGGACCGGTCTGCGGCTCAGACGGAAAGACCTACAAAGATGAATGTGCGCTGCTGAAGGCTAAATGCAAAGGCCACCCCGACCTGGACGTGCAGTACCAGGGGAAGTGCAAGAGTAAGTCAATATTATTTAAAATCTACCCACTTGTGAGATTCCACACATCTCAATGCTGCCTGTGCCAAGAATCCAGCGGTTTGCTCTCTTCGCCCCCCCACATATTTTGTGCCATTTTTCTCAAAATCTTCCAATTTCTTTGTCTCAACAGAAACGTGCCGTGACGTTTTGTGCCCCGGCAGCTCCACCTGCGTGGTGGACCAGACAAATAACGCATACTGTGTGACGTGTAATCGGATTTGCCCCGAGGTGACATCGCCCGAGCAGTACCTGTGTGGAAACGATGGGATCGTCTATGCCAGCGCGTGTCACCTGAGAAGAGCGACCTGTCTCCTCGGCAGATCTATTGGAGTGGCATATGAGGGAAAATGCATCAGTAAGTCTGCAACCAGAGACGTGAGAGTGTGAGACTTTGCTCTCTGGGAGCGCCTCAAGCCACTGACTCTGAATATTATTTGAGTGCATTTTCTTCCTGGCCTGCTCTGCAGCTATTCACTGTTCATTTTTGCCAACATTCCACTGAGGAGGGGGTCTTAGAGAGAGAGTGTGTGTTTGGTAGTTGCTTGTGTTTGCTCAAGAAATGATAGACATCTTATTATTTCCTGATGTTGGCAGCACTATCCCATATGGGAAAAGGGGAAGGAAAGGGGGAAGGAGAAAGAGAGCGAAACAGGAGAGTGCTGGGGGCTATGAAGACATGCTTCAAGTTAATATTTGAGTCAGAGGGACTCTTATCCCGAAAGCAGCCAATTTAAGTCATGTAGTCTTTAAAAATGCTAATTAAATCATGACTTTTAGTACCTCTCCACAAGACCTAACACCATAAAACAGGATTTAGTTTTTATTCCTAGTTTAGTTCTCCAAAAACTCAGCAGCCATCTGATCCTGCTTGAAAAGCATTTATGATAATCCATCTAATCAAAGATTTCCCCTGTGCTGATTTCCTCCCCTTTCCTTCTAGAGGCCAAGTCGTGTGAGGACATCCAGTGCAGCGCGGGGAAAAAGTGTCTGTGGGATGCTCGGATGAGCCGGGGCCGCTGCTCGCTGTGTGATGAGACCTGTCCGGAGAGCAGGACGGATGAGGCGGTGTGTGCCAGTGACAACACCACATATCCCAGTGAATGTGCCATGAAGCAAGCTGCTTGTTCTATGGGGGTGCTGCTGGAAGTCAAGCACTCGGGATCTTGCAACTGTAAGTAAATAACAAAAGCAAAATATGAAAAAAAATGAAACAAAACACCCTCCTCCCTCTCCGAGCAAAAGACATTATTCCATGTTGCTTCCCCAACAAAAACCTCCCCTGAAAGTGCCCCCCAACCCATCCCAACTTTCCCCAAACTCCCACCCCAGCCGCACCACCAAGCACAGCTTAAGCAAGCAGAAAGGACTTGGGAATAGAAGAACTTGCATGACGTTGTCTTTGTCGCTGGCTTTTGTTCTTGTGTTCTTGTTTTTGTTTTTTTTTTTCATTTTACTTTTTTTTTTTTCCAATTCTTCTGCAAAACAAAATAACAGAAAGGTGAATGGAAAAGCATCAATATATATCAGCAGACTCTATCGAAGAGTCTGGGAAACGCTAACTCCATTAAACTAACGCAAATAATAAAAGAGACTAATTTTGTTTGCAGTGGAACAATCCTGATATTTAAAAGTCTAGTTAAGTTTATGGTCATGCTAGTGACCTGCATTAGCAGGTTGCCTTAAATCTAATGCAGTTTTTTCCTTTTTTCTTTTTTAAATCAGGAATGGTTTATTTTGATGACAGTGGTCATATCTTGTAAATTCCATGGTCACATTGCTAATTTCAAGTTAATGGTATATTTGTGTTTTTGTATTATTTTACTTTTTGTTGCTTTCGGCTGTAATCAATCAATTCAAAATGCACTGCCTCTTGTGACATACACCACACTGCCAACATGTCAATAAGAACAGAATACTTTTACTCATATGATGCGCATAAGGTGATTGTAACATTGGTACCATGTTAGTGACGATGACGATGGACTTCAACACTGACATTCATGTAGACTGCTTATCTGTGGAGCCATTCATGCGCTCACAAATCTGTGGGTGAACCGTCAAATTGAACAACAGCCTCAAGGAAGTATCAAATTTACATTCCAAGAAGAGTGTCTCCTTGTTAGCTTCTTTCTCCTGACTGATTACCTTAATGTGATGTGCCTAAGGTATGCAAAGGAATCCAAGGGACCAACTTTATGATCACCTCAGCAGCTAAACATAAATGTGTTACTTCACAGTGTGCAGGATAAGCATAAGAAGCTCGTAGAACCGCACTCTCTTACTTCTCATCTCATCATTAGGGAAAAAAGTCAACAGTTATCCGCTAAATTTTATTGTTCGTGCTGTTTTCAGTGAATGTGTTGTCTACCAGAATATGTATCAGAAATTACAAAACCATTTGGATTGATGAGGGACTGCCTGTTTTATTTTTATTTTTGTATTGTCACTCTTGCTCTCGCTTGTGTGCTTTTTTCTTTCTTTTTCTTTGTTTCCTGTTTTTTTTTTTTTTTTCTTTTACGTGTCCGATGTAAATCTCCTCTGTAAAAAGAAAATACCTCAGAACTGTGCTGATGATCTCTGACCTGCTTGCTAAGGCCAGGCTGTGACACAGAGTCCTCCCTCCCTGTACGTTTGAGCAAGAAACTTAAATAATAATCAGAGCAAAGAAAATCCGAGAACACAAGAGCACCTTTTTTGTGTTATGCGTGTCTGCTTTCAGGAATCTGCCCAAAAGAGACCCCAGCCACTGGAACCATCAGTGCCCCTGTACCCCCCCTCCCCTCCCCACAACCCACCTTGTGCCCCCCCTCCCCTCCCCGCCGACCTCCTTACCAACCCTCTTTTCCATCATCCCACTTTTTTCTCTTGTTGCAGCCCTGACTTGCTAGATTATGTAAATGCCAGTTGCATAATTGGGGATGCCACAGTAATTGTTGATGCCAAGTCACACAGACCCTTCCTCACACACACACACACACACACACACACACACACACACACATGCAAACACACAGATGCATACACGCAAACATAAACATACACACACATGCACAAAAAAGAAACTAAAGGGAAGCTGTGTGCTGGTGGCTTTGCTGTGAGCTTTTTTTTTTTTCTTTTTTTTTTTTTTGAGAACATTCAGTGATAATCTGCGCTGTTGTGGTCCATATTCATACAACAGCTACCATATATTCTCCCACATAGCCATTACAGAAGACCAGGAGGAGGATGAGGAAGATGAGGACTCAGACTACATGGCCTATGTCCATATATCTTCTATACTGGATGGATAGGCCCCCATCACTAGGGGAACAGTCCTAGGGCAAGGAATCGTGTCCATACTGTACATTATGTGTATGCTTATTTATTTTTTAAAGAAAAAGGAAGTATACATATAGTTCAGTCTGCTAGATGTTTATTTATACTTTTTTGTGTTTTATAATTTATACATTTACAATGTCAGGCTTACTATCTACCATGATATATTGTGTTACCACTCATTTCCCCCTTTTTGTTGTTGTCCCTATTACTTTCTTTTTTTTATCATGAAGAAATATATTTGTCCAAAGAGAAGCAGTGTTATTTATTTGTCATGTTACCGTGTAAGTATAAGTCCTCTACAAGCTGTAAATTGCATTCCCTGAGCTGTAAAAATCTGCTTGTTCCTGTCAAATCTCTATCACAGATGTTTATGTCACACATACGTAAATGCATGTTTAGGCTGTGTGTTTATTTATTGGGAATATATCAATCATTTTATGTACAGAAGTGTTTCTGGTTTGTTTACAACTCATAATAACTGACCAAAGGGATTCTCTCAATGGTTTTGCAAAAGAGCATTGTAAAAGTTGCAACACAGCAGTGATGAAATGGAAGAGAAAAAAAATAGAGCCATTTGTTTTTTCTTTTCTTTTCTTTTCTTTTTTCGGTTTCTCTCTTCAGATTGAACCCTTTAGATTTGATTCCACACAGAGATGACAACTTTAGACATTATTCAATAGCATTTACTTTGTCTCACCACTTTAGAGCAGAGGTAAGTTTTGGACAATACTTGATTATTGTGGAAACAATGTGCCATTAACATTTGTGTGCTGTCTTCTTGCCAATGTGCTCCATATTGCTCTCGCAGAGCTAAATAGGACTAATATACTGCAGTACTCGACACAATATCAGACTTCATCACTTTGTTTCTTTTTTGTTTTGTTTTTTCTTTCTCAGAATGCATTTTTATTTTCAAACATCACAAGAGAAATACAAAATTCTGTTATGAATATATAGTTTTGTATTTTTTATGTAAATGTCATATGTACATACAAAGTTTGATGGTATTTGTACAGATATGAAGAGTGAAACAATAAAAGTTTTTTTCCTTATACTTTTTATGACTCTGTTATTGACTTGTGTATCAAATACCAATGTGTGTGTTTAATTCAAAAGAGACGTTGGAACTAAATCAAATGTTTAGACCTAAACAGGTTTGATTTGGGTAATGTGATGATATACCATCTACTGGCAGATGAGATACATTTATCTACCATCACAGTTTATCACATCACAGTTCAATCTGTTTATACTGTGGTATCCATACTGTACTGTGGATTAGCCAAAACAAACTTTCCTCTCAGCTTGGTGATTGTACAGTTTGTGAAAGTTTTACTATATATGACCACAGATCATTACATATGACCTGAAAATTGACTCTAATATCTAACTAATTGAATACAAAAGTAACTTTATATGTTGTACAGCAAATGTCTAGCACAGTAGTGTTTTAGTCCCACAGTCACTCCATAAAGTGAGAATCCACATTCAAAATTTCAGAGACATCAGCTGGAAGAACCCTTTAAACCAATTAAACTCATCAAAACTATTTTAACCAAGCATAAATAAGTGGGAAACCTCATAAATTTAAGGTCAAAATGAAGTTAAAATAACATGTGAGTCATAAACCACAGTTTAGTCAGACATGAATTTGACAGCTACATACACGGCACATTTGATACTGATAATCTTATCAGATAAAAAGGAAGAAAGGGGGGGAAGAAGAAGGGAAATATAAGCCTTTTTAAGTATGGAGCAATTACTCGACACCAAAGGCAAAGGCAAGTTCCTCTGGATGTGCTGAGTTTCTTTCCATTAACACCATCAGCGTCGTTATTTGTGATATGAAACAAACATTCGTGGCGTAAATAGACGCTAGATATGCCTGGACATGTCTCTCTGTATGTAACACATCGCTGTAAAGTAATTTTAGTTTTGGCATCAGTCCTCCGTGTCTTTGCCAGCGGTCTCCGTCACCCGCTCGTACGGTTTGTTCCTTCGGGGTCGCCGTACGTCATTGTTGACAACAATCATGGCGTCCTCAATGTCACTTCTCGGCTTGGGTCGTTTGTCTGTCATCAATGTAGCTTCTAAATTGGCCTTGAATCCTATCAGGTAATTTTACGTTGCTTATTTGTTAGTTTTGTATTCGTGCTCGATGCTATGAGTCATTTTGTGTGAATTGCTTGACTCCAAGTCGACTTAAGACGAAGCAAGCAGGCCGTATGCCTGTCATGTCACAGGCTAGTAAGTGAGAGTAAGCTAGCCAGCATGAAAGCATGAAGTACATAAAGCATGTTTAGAGGTGGCCGCTCTTTATTGGACATATGTGAATTTACATACTCATCTACGCACTTGTCCTTAAAATGTGAAGGCTAGCAGCTAATGCCCATGTTATGCCGTGTCCTTATAGCACTCGGCTAGCCAGCTAATTAGCTAATTTTAGGTCTACCAAGTCTAGCTCGAAATCAGTTTAAGAGCTAACGCAATTAAGCGCTGCTCACTGCTCGACATAACATTTGCTGCATACCATTTCTAATATTCGACGAGATGAGAACTTTTAATAGCAGGAAAGGGCAATATCACTGACTGACTCACCACAGCTAACCTTACAGTCAACTTCAGAGATCTCACTGCAGTGAAGCTAACAACTAGCATCAAAGTAACGCCTTTAATATTCAAACTCAGCGCATTATTTGCTGTAAGAGACTCACCTCTGGATTATAAGTTTGGTCTAGAAATTGCATCACTCAACACGTCTGCCTCTTTTTTGACCTGTTTCCTCTGCCGGTTTCCCACAGTGAGCATTAAAGTCTTATTCAATCTTCTCTAATCTCATAAACAGTGTTGGAAATAGACGTTATTTAGTTAATATTAATTAGGGACTGTCTAGAAATCAGCAGCAGTAAATGAGTTTGTGACAAGAAGTATTTGAACTTTTAAACATACATAGGTACATGATAGGAAAGATCATTATCTGGGGTCAGCATTGATTTGGAAGATGCTCTTTTAACATTTGATACAATGACAGTAGATACTATCTATGGTGTTTGGAAATAAATACTCTGATACAGTAATGTCATGTTTCCTGACAGGAAGGGCTGAAGTTAAACTCAGGTTTTCTAGTCTAGTTTGACTTGTTTTATAAGCTGAATGAGATAATCAGTGATTGCCTGCATGCATGGCTGTCATAACAACATTGCAACTGATTCTATTTGCAGTCCACATAATTAGTCTTTAATCTACATAAAATATTGCCAAATAAAACAAATCAATAACATTAGTCGCAGTATTTCTTAATTACATTGAACCCACTGACTCAGCAATATCACAGTATTTTATTTGTCACCAACTCTCAGCTCTAACAAAGCATGTGGCCCTAGCAGACATCAGCTGGTGTCTGCTGACATAAATTTTCTTCATGGATTTATGCATAAGCCCTTTAAATAATGATTTTTACCTACCAGCCCTCCTTGCCACTATTGAATGGTTCTTAAAAAAATTTGTTGTATTCTAAATAAGTAAATTGTCTTACAGAATGAAACACTGAGATATTCCCTTTACACAATGTAAGTGACAACCTTATCAGCTTTTATAGTTAAGACATTGGCCTCATCGTGCACAAGATGTGGTCATTAAATGATAGATACATGGTGTTGTCCAACTTAAAAATTCAATTGTCGAAAAAGGAATTAATTTTATGATGTAAACATGAGGTAATAAAGATAACAGGTGATAAGAAATGGATGCCTTTGATACCGCTACAGTGTATTGTCTAAGAAAGTTGGCTTTTTAAACAAAACTTCTGTTGCAAAGTTGACTGTAAAACAATTTTCATTAGTGATTCATCAGTCGGTTCCTCTTTGACCTTTCATTACGTGTTCGTCAAATATAATAAGCGACCTTCTAAAGGGATGTACTTTAACTGATCAGCAGACGAATGCTACAAGCATTTAATTTATAATACCATGAAACTGAAAAAGTAGACAACCAATCTCATTTATGAAGCTGAAACCAACAAAAGTTTGGCATTTTTTCTTGGTAAATGGCTAAATCTGGTATCAGAAGTACATTTTACAACATCTTGGTTATCCACCCTTCATCAGATACAATTGTATCTGTTATACATTTTTCTGTAAGTGAGTGCTGGGCTTCATCAAGTGATGTGTTAAAGAACAGAATATCTTTTTAATAATGCAATTATGTTCAATGTTTCCACTAGAAAATATCTTTGTGTTGGTGAAAAAGGTGATTTTCTTTTTCGTCTTTTAATTGAAACATTAGACAGAGTTGTACAATTCTTTGTGTTAAAATGTTACATTGAAATAAATGTAAAATTGTGATTATCAGGGCATAATCTGGAATGTGATTATCTGGAATAGCCCTTCCCTGGCTCAGCCGTGATGGCACATTGCTGTTTTGTGACAGTACACGGCTGCACATTCACAAAGAGCTACACAGTCCTCGCCTGACAGTTGACCACAGCCAACATTAAGCACGTCCTGTCATTAGGATGAGAGCGAGAGTCTGCCAGAGATGCACCAGACAGAACTAATAGGTGGTGGGGGGGATTCCCTCCTTGTCTCTTCCTTTTCACTGTATCCTCGCCCCACCGCTTCCTCCAAGATAGCCAGTGTTTACAGAGTACAACTTGTTTGTGTAAATTACCTCTTTGTTGCTTGTCTGCCCTTGGTGGGTTGTGCTTTGCGTGTAATGTCTACCTAATGGTTTTCAGGTCTGCAAGCACATCAACATCGAGGCTGGCAGAGAAACCAGGACAAGACACGCAACTTATTACAGTTGATGAGAAATTGGTAAGGATCCCTCTCTGTTCAACGTGACACACAGATTGGTGTTTGTCTGATCTTCTGTCTTCCAATTACTTTCCTGGAAAAATTGTTTAAAAACTTTCCGAATCAGCTGCCAAAATGAGCTTGCGTTAGACAGTAGGCTTTTGATGATGGTAATGGCAAATGTTATCATTGGTCGTTCTGTGTGTGCTCACAGCTCCCACAAATCCTCTTACTCCTCCCAGCTTTTGATGACAAGTCATTAAAGAAGTTACTAAAGTTTACTAAACGGAGTTTTGGTGAAAAATCATTTTAATGTGACCATGTTTAAGCTTCACTTTAAAGTTGGACCAACATAAGAGTTTGATGATCATTATTTAATGCATTCTTATATTGTGCATTTTATGGTGTTGTCTCCACTGGCCAAAAACACCAGTTACGTACTAATATACAGTCAGGTTACAGTGTCCAGTTTTTGTGGTGGGTTTTGTTTTGCAATATTTTGTCCCCCCTACGGAAACCAGTGAGGACATACAGCCCTGATTCCAAAAAAGTTGTGTAAAACATAAATAAAATGGAAGGTGATGGCTTGCCAATGCTTTTCAACATGTACTCAATTAAAAACAGTACAAAGACAATATATTTAAAGGCCTGGTGTGTCTGGTAGTGAGCAGCTGAACACCCCTCGCCTCATACTGACCTACAGTGGCTGTAAAAAACATGAAAAACCATGCAAGGTGCTCTCTAGAGCCACTGTTTGCTTTGTCCATTCTGGGCTACTGTAGAAACATGGCAGTGCAACATTTTCAGGTGATTATACACTAATGAAAACAATACTTTGAATATTATGTTACATTTTTGCCAATAAATACACCCAAATCCCACACACTGGACCTTTTAATGTTTTACTCATCAACAATCAAAACTTGATTTTTGTAAATATATCTTTAGTCTGAATTTGATGCAGCAACACATTTCAGACAAGTTGGGACAGGAGCAACAAATGACTGGGAAAGTTGTAGAATGTTCCAAAAACACCTGTTTGGAACATTCCAAGAACTTTTGGTTTTGTATTTTCCTTCATTGTTTTTTTTTTAATTCTTTCAAAGCAACAGTGTTAATAAATCAGTTGAGCTCACTTGCTTATTTCCAGCACCTGGTTTGACAGGTGACAAGTTGTGTCTTGGCTCCATTGTGTACATCAGTCTGAACCCAGCTTCTCGTTGATTGAATACTGACAGACATCATTTACAGTAACACTCATAATTTATTTTGCTCTGTCTGGCACTTGAATGCTTGAGGGTTCTTTGTTTGGCATCAGTAGCAGCAAGTTGATTTGCATGTCAGTTGCATTGCATCTATTGACATGACATATCCTGCATACTTTCAGGTTTTTGTCTGACTCAGTTTTGTTTTGTTCATAACAGTGTTTCAACACTGCTGTTTTCAAACTAGAGTACACAGATTGGTGTTCCCCTGTCCTCAAGGCCACTTACATTTGTTTGTGTAATCTTACATTTGGTGCTCTCGTTATTTAGTGCAGTTGGTAAATCAAGTGATTTTTGTTCTATATATCCTCCTTAATGATAAAAATACAACCCAAAGATATTCCACTGATTTAGCGTTGCACTGCTTTAATGTTGTTGGACTCCCAGTTTAAAAGAAATAAAAATCAATGCAGGAATGTCTTTTCTTTTCTACTATTCTTCACATTATTCTTACTTGTCAAAACCTGGCGCCTACATTACCCACAAGGCAACTCAACTGCAGACAGATCGATCAGAGATTCATCCCTCAGCAGTTAATGTGGCCACTAGCATCAAGCACAGACTGTATAGAACATGGATAGAGTCTCCATGATGCCACTTTTTAGCCTTTGTTTGATAGGATAGTGACAGAGTGGAAAAGGGGGAGAGAGAGCGAGAGAGGGGAAGACATGCAGCAAAGGGCCACAGGTTGGAATCAAACTCGGTCTGCTGTGGTAAGGACACAGCCTTAGTACGTGGTGCACATATTCAACCAGCTGAGGCACCTGGGTGCCCCACAGCCATAGGTTTCTGAAGAGCCATTCTGCAGCTCAGTGACGGTGGCTCTGGCTGTCACCATCCTCACAGTACCTGAAATTAGCTATAGAGACCAGGCTGTGAACATGTTTATTTCTGCTGTAAAGTTGGACTTTTTATTATGGGGGTCTATGGGGAATGACCCACTTTTGGAACCAGCCTGAAGTGGACCTTCGAGGAGCTGGAGTTTGTGGTACTTCCACATTGGCTTCATTTTTTAGCCCCAGCTGTTGCTGCCTGGTCTCGCGCTGAGATGATAAGCAGGCAAATAGACGTCTGGTAACATCAGTTTTATTTTTTCATTTTCAAACCATCCTTGATCTTCAGGCCCAAACAAAGTTATGTCACTATATAAACCCACTCATGCATGCAGTACTACTCAAAACCTGCAAACACACTTTTATGTGTAAAGTCAGAGGACTTCCCCTACAGAACTTTGTGTATTTATGCTAGATTGTGTATTGATTGCATGTTGGTGCAAAAAATAGAAGCATGTGAGGACAGCGAAAGTGTTTGGACAGTATGCATTTGTTACTGTGGAATATAAATTAGTATGTGTAGATGTCATGCACACAAGAAACCAAGTTACACAGGAAATCGTGTAACATGTTTGCAGGCGCTGTAGAAACCTGGGCACTGTAATCAATATGTATAGTCAAATGTTTGATAGTGGAAACCAGGACTTGGAGAAGCTCCTCAGTCCTGCTTTGATTCAGCACCTCTGCTGCTGCTGCTGCACTTCTTTCTCTGTCTGAAGGCTTTCTCATTCATCATGATGATTAGTTGATTAATCAATTCGTGGATCAACAGAAAATTAATCAGCCAGCTCTTTGATAATCAATTCATCTTTTCAGTCACTTTTCCAGCAAAAATAACAAACTTTCACTCGTACCTGCATCTTTCTCCTGGAAAGTTCTGCTGGGGAGATCGGGTTTCTCTAATCCCCCTACCCCGATTACAGAAACTGGGAAACCCCGTTTCTCATATACATGATGTTTATGAAAGTAACTGCAGAAACACAGTGACTGAAGTGCTTGTAAACGTACTGAATGAGAACATCAAGATGAAGCTAAAGTGGTGTATTTGTCTCAGTGTACGTAGCAGTTGCAGCTGAGGCTTTGTTTGGTGACTTTCTGTGAGCAGCAGTCTTACACTTGTCAACTGGCTTGGACACACAGCGTAGCTCCAAAAGCACTTGACGGGCAGGTTTCAGTTAGAAATGTGTAATCAAATCTAGTTCATGGGCCAACGGTGACTATGAAGTCACTGTTCAGGGTTGCTGTTTCAATGAAGCATGTGGTACAGCTGTATTTCACTTTGTTTTCCGTCAGACAGGGTCTTTGGTGCCTATTTTCATTAAGCGCTGAAGCACAGCCTAAACAGCAACAAGCATGCATTTGAAGTGGCCAAGGTTAGCAATGTACCAACTGTACCAAACAAAGAAGGATCTTTTGAAGTGAATGCTTAGTCATTAAAAGACGAAGGAGATAGGAGATAACGGAGAAAGAGGGAGTTTGGGGAGAATGTGGGAGTCTGTTGTGGACTTGTTTGGGGGGGTTTTGCTGTGTGTGGGCAGCGTCAGTGCGCTTTTGTTCCAGAGCAAAGCTGACCATACTGGCAGACAAACCTTTGGCTGGGCGGAGTGTCTGTCTCTGTCCTCTCAGTAGGGGCCACTGAGAGGAACAGCAGAGGAGAGGAAAAAAAGGGCCTCTAAAAAATGGGGAGGGGGTGAAAGAAAAGAAGCTTGCATGGAAAAAAGTTTGTGAGACACCCTGAGACTCACGAAAAAGACAGTGGCCACTTCAGTGTTGTTGGCCACAGAGGTTCCTTTGTGGCATGCTGTTGCTGGCGACGGCGGGAAGTACTCTAATGCTCACCCAGACAGGCCGAAAAGAGAGGCCCTCAGCTGTTTACAGTACAGTGGTCTCCGTCTCACATGGAAGAGGGCAATGAGAGCGCTCTCCCTTTTGGGCATTCAGCGTATGTCAGCACGCTAGTCATTCATCAGGCTGTCAATAAGTGTGAATTGCTTTCTGGTTAGACCAATCAAACAAAGGTCTCGATCCGCTGAGAGGTTATGCTGGGTTCGCACGCTGTCTCTCTCTCTCGAGCAGCCCGAGGAGAAAGTGGTGTGCCGCTTGTTCTGTAGTGAACGTTTCTGAATAAGCTCGTTTAGATGAGGTTGCATTTTGGCCGGGGCAAATGATATTTTGAATTTGCTCCAGAAAACTCTGTCTGAATGTTTGTGTGACGCTCGTCCTTAGCTCTCGTCCGTCCAAAAAACGCACACCTCACAGGAGCACCCGGCTCTGCAGTTTGTTTGGCCGTCTCCGTTCCTGGCAAATGTAGGCAATGAGGGGCAGAAATCTCCTGTAAGTCAAAAATGTGAACTCATCCCGTAAAGAGGATGTTTCAAACAAATAGTAAAAAAAAAGCTTAGTAAGTAGTAAACTACTTTTGACATGTTGCTGTAGTTTTTGTTTGCTACATTTCTCTGTCAGTAGCTTCGGTGTAGTGAAACTTAGCGTGATCTAGAGTAACTGGTAGGTTAGCTCACTACACTTTCCAAGTAGCTTGTCCAACAGTGTTTAGCAAAAAAAAGCCACTAAAATCTCATGATAAACTACCAGCGCAGCAGCAGCAGCCGGCAGACAGACATGGCTAGCTGATAGCTTGAGAACATAGTGGAGCATTTAGCCGCTAAAGAGTCAGATTTTTCCCTCAAGAGCTAATGGAGGCAAAAATCAGAGCTAAAAGGAGAGTGAATATTTCATTTACGGCCGCCAAGTGGACAGAAAAAGCACTCCAAATGAATGATAGTATTGCTCCGTATATGACGGACGTGTTTGCGAACTAGTTTGCCATACCAGCTCAAAAAGTGATAATATGTCAGCTTGATTCTGCTGCCCCTAGGTGGACAGAAAAATCTGTTATTTAAAGTCAATTTTCAAGCAAAAATGCCAAATATTCCCTTGTTTTGCCTCTAAAGTGTGAGGATTTGCTACTGTTGGTAGTCTCATGATAGGAAATTGAGCGTCTTTGGGCTTTGGACTGTTGGACAGACAAAAGACACAATGTGATGATGATTAAATGAGTATTTTTTACTATTGTGTGACACTTTATAGACTGAACAGTTTTTACATTATAAAGACTGCAAGCGGCAGATAGAATAACAGAAACATTTTTTGGTAGCCCTACTTTTGATCAGGACTGTTTTCATCTCTTTTCCTCTCTTTCTAAACATGCACATATATTAAAAACCTGCCTAAAATTTGAGCTTTTCATGAGCAAAACCTTGCAGGCATTGTCTGAATTTCAGAAATAATGCCAAATAAAAAGACCTGCGTGATGGAGCTCCAGTGTTCCCTAGATTGCCCATGCCGACCTGCTTTTGTTTGTAATTACTGTTTGATTAAGCATGCTGAGCAGCTCCCAGGGTCCGGCTGGCTGGCCACTGATACACAGCTTTACACGGAATGTCTGTGACCTCCCTCAATTAGAGTCAGGCCTTTGCTTTACTCTCTAACCCTCTGCAGAAACAACTGCGCTTATAACCTCAGCAGCTGCTTCAATATGCAATAATACAATATCTCCCACTTATGCCTGAGTGTCTGAGCGTCTCGTCCTGCTTCAGCCGGGACCAAGTGTGCTCCCTCTCTCCACATAAAGACAACCCCATAATCTTAAAGCGCTTGTGAAGCCTTGTTATAGAGTTCTCTAAAGGCACTAGGGTTTTACGAGACAGAGGAGGACAGTTATTAGAGTGTGGGGAATTGAGGGGGAAGGAGGGAGGAAGACGGGGAGAGGAAGAGAGTATTAAATTAGTAAGACTATTTGATGTTTGGTGCGTCAAGTTTGCTAATTTAAAATCTTTGGTTTCCTTGCAAATTGACAGCACAGTGCACGCTTGGCAAGTAACATCACATCTGGACAAAAGATGTGTGGTTTGATTACAGTAAGGTAGTTTAGTCGAAAGGCAGGTTGTTGGTTGTTTTGAAAGACCCAAATTGAAATCAGATTGGAAGATGTCAGTCAAGATTTATCATTTAGAGGTATCACAAAGGTTCCTGATGAAGAGGTCCCTCAGTGGAAGCTGGTTAGCACAAGATCATCTCGAGAACTCGATTTTTGCCGAATTGAATGTGTGCTTGACAGTGTCATTGGCAGCGTACCCTGAACCACTGTGACCTCAAACAGGTGTTGCCCCTAAACCCCTAAAAAGTCATCTTTTTATCAAAATCACACAGAAGTTTTATCATGAAAACTTTTGTGCCTTGAAATGGCTTAAATGTAAGTCTGCATTCATGTAATGTACATGTATCTCAGTAGTCCCCGCCTCTGTCTCCACCCACTCCTTCACTGCTCGCCTGCAGCATATCTTGCTCATCAAACACACAAACTAAGTAAGTGAGTAATTGAGCCATAAACCTTTAAAGCAGATTCTGAAGAACAACCCCAAAAGTCTTCTGTTAGGATTATCGTGATGAATTCAGCAGCGCAGCTATCTGAATATTTGCCGTTAACTTTGTTTGTCAGCACTCCAAACACATATCAGATGTCCTATCAGCATTTGACTTGAATCGTCGTGTAACATTGGCTAACATTATCGAGCATACTGTAGATTTGTCAACGGATAACACACGACAAAAGTAAACTGACCCACACGTTGGCTTGTGCTCGCCGTCCCCGGGATAACTGGATGAAACGGCGTCAGCCTTCAGTTTAAGTTTTGTGGCAACATCCATCTGTTTTTGTGTAAAATTTTCCAAACAGCGCTCGGAAAAATGGATGCTGCAAACCAAACCCCAACACATGAAGGCTCACCACTTCTCCTTTTGCAAGTTTGCACCCAACAACAGAACATATCTCTGCTGTTCTGTTGAAAATCGTGAAACATACAGTCGCAGCATACACCTGGCTTACCCTCTGATGCCCCTCGTTTCACTGTAGCCCCACCCCACGAGTCGACAACATCGGTTCCTTCGGTGTGATACCAGTGAAACCCTGGCTGTGCGATTCTGACTGTCATTGGTCCTCTGCCGTTCCAAGGTGAAACTGCTCAGCCATGACATTCACTGCTTATTCAACTCATCATATGTCTATCAGTATTTAAAAACAGCTTATGGACAAGGTGAAAAACTTGAGTTTCAATGAAGGGGGTCTTTAAGTCTGCTGTACTGGGGTGTATACTCTCTAAGCCTGTCTGGTCTCAGACACAGAGTGACCTACAGTGGAGCAGACCACATTCACCCCCCCCCCCGTCCTCTCCCACTCATCCTCCTCTCCCACCCTTCCTCCCTCCCTCGCACGTAGACAACTTAAGTGTCTGTTTTGTCTGGTCGGCCTCTCATACGGCGCGCTTATGCAAAAAAAAAAATGGTGCGGCTCAAGTTTGGAGTAGTGGGTCAGAGGATGTTGGTCTTTGAAGAGTGCCAGACAAGAGGCTTTATTATGTATCATCCACTAAATAGTATTTCATTCATTAACACTCTCTTCCATAGACTAAGCCTCTTAAGAGGACTCCTCAGCCCTGTCAGTGCTGGCTAGTTTTAGGAAGTGTCTAGCTGCTAAGTGTTGTGTTTGCAGAGTGGATAAAAAAGGCTTGCTGCTTCTGATTGTCTGCACTTCCATTTGTTCATCAGATGTGAGCTAGCAGCCATTTTTAGAATGTTGCAAACTAGTTTTGGTGTCTCACACCATCATAAGTCTGGTTTTTGATGTTTTTGGCCTCTTCGTTTTAATACACTGTCGTTAACGTGTGCCAGGGCTGGAACGATTAGTCTATTAATTGATTAGTTGCTAATGGATTAAGTGATATTTTAAGCAAAAAGGCCCAAAAGTCTCATGTTCCAGCTTCTCAAATGTGAATATTTTTAGTTTTTCTTAGTTGTCCATGATGGTATATTGAACATCATTTTGGTCTTTGACTGTTGGTCAGACAAAACAAACTTGCAAAGGGCATGTTTTACCATTTGCTGATCAAACAATTAATTGACTTATTAAGAAAATTAGCCCAGGGAAGTCTTCATATTACTTATTATGTTCGACTAATAGTCCAAAACTCAAAGATAGGAGAGAATGATATAAAACAGAGAGAAGAAGCACATCATTTTTGGTTCATTTGTAAATAAGTTGTACTTCTGAAAGGGCATTTGAAGTGGTCTGTGAGTTGCTGTACAACAAACAAGCATGTGTGCATCCGACGCATTCATAAACGACCCCCTCCTCTATCCTCCCTCCGATTTTCACCGGTATGTGTAACATGAGAAACAAGATGATCCTCGTGCCAGCTGCTTCTCGTTCTCCAGCATTGAACCACTCCCACTCATGAGCGCCCAACATAATATTTGTTTCTATTAGAAACGCCTCCTATGTCCTATCCGTAATTGGCACGCTTTCTCCACTTCAAAGACGTCTAAAGGTGGGAGCCGGCGGAGGCTGATGAGTGAAGCTCATCATCTTGGTCTGGGTGTGGGCCGGACAGTGGGGGGTTAAGGGTGATGTGTTTGGGCTTTCACCACATGCTGGCTCAACATGATTCAGCTCGGCCAACCTTATGACCCTTCCTGGCTGCCGAGCGGCAGTTTTGGCATACGGGTGCTTCAGCTTTGATAGGCAGGACCGTCCTTGTGTCATGGCTGTCACAGTGTCCACCGTAACCCATAACAATGAGGCGTGACGTGAGAAAGGGTTTGTCTGAGCCGGTCATGGACAGACATCCTTTATTTGTTTGCCTGTTTGGTTACTGTACTAACAGGAAAATACTCTCTGCACCTCAGTTTACATTTGTAAACCCTAACAAGTCTTAAAAACAGGACGGCCGGTACCAGTGTGTGTAGACAGTTTCACCCTCTATGTGGGCTATTTTTCCATGGAGATGTCTTAAAAGTCTCTTTCTGTCTCACCCACAGTCCAGACTTAAAGGAGGCAGACCCAGAGAGTGTTTGGTATTTTTGCTTCATTAAGTAACTTCAACAACAAATGAGTTCCTTTCAGTTAACGACTGATTTCAGCTGGTTATGAATGTTGCTAATCAAAAAAACCTAAAAAGACACAACTAATAATTGATCCGTCTGGGATCATTGCAAGAGCAGACGTGAATTTCCTTTTTATGGTTTATTTTAGCTTTAAAATAATCCTCTTTCTGTTCTTAACAAGCACAGAGGGAGTATCAAGTGATAATATCCCAGTATCAAGTGAAAAAGACGTGGCTATTCATTCACTAAGTGAATAAACAGCATCGTGTTCAGAAGACAGTGTCCTTGTGCATATCTCTTTTCAAGTCCATGTCTACGTTTTGCCAAAGCCCAGGACGCTCCAAGTACCCCAGCATGAGCCACGACTCGAACCTCCCCATGCAATTGATATTTGCAACTGTCTGGTTAAAATCATTCATGTGATTTGTGTTGCTTTCACTTTCTCAAAGATGCATCCAAAAGTGATGTCTGACTTTCATCATTTAGAGATACTTTCTTACTGGCAGACCACTTTTTTGACTGCAGGGAATGTGGACGTTCACCTGTAAATCATCTGAAACTGACATGATGTGCTCAATGATATGGGGACCGTTGTGGCTGGGAGACAGTTTAAGAGTCCAGTGAAGAATGCACACAGTTCTAGTGCCCACCACATCTCCAGTTTCTTTCAGCGATCAGTGAAGAGTACGGACGTCACCCTCCTGTGCCAACACCATAAAAATGTGACTATAGTCTTGACAAGCGTGGATGAGATCGATGCATCCACACGGGTTGTTGGACGTTGTACTCTGCTGGTTGTTAAAAACATAGTTTATGAAAACCCCTTTATAATCAAGAACAGCTACACACGCTTTTTTCTATCGGTGTACAAGTACCTCAGCAGTGTACTTCAGTTTATAACTGCAGGAAATGTACGTGGTTACGTTCATCTCTGACAGAAGTTTGTTAAAATGTGAACACCGATGTAAAGTGTCTGTAGCGTTACCTCTTGAACAGTGCAGATTCACCGGGGACAATGACGCCTTGGCCTCCCGATGCTAGTGAGTTTGCTGCGTCCTTTCGGGTTGTGACGTGTCAGAGATGCAGGACACTTACCAAGTCACATCAGTGCGGACCAAAACATCACAGAATCAACCAATGAGACTAACAAAAAAAGAGCAGAATAAAGTGTGACAGTAACTATAGTAACAGCATGAGAAGACGCGCTCCACAGCAGTCGGCGCTCGGGTCAGTTTGGCATTTGCTAAGCGATAGTGACATATACATACATAGATCCGTGTGTGTGTGTGTATGCACTGTATGTCCTCCCTGGAATGACGGGACGGCGTTCTTCTCGAGTCCTAGTCGTTAGTTGGAATAATGACGTGAAATGAATGACTGATTGTCGGCATCCCCGTATTGTTTTCATAAGGTTTTAAACAGATTCTAGCGAGTGGAGTAAGATGGACGTCACATCTTGACAACTTCGTGATTCATTTTCATGATCTATGTCAGAGCTTATGTAACAATACGACGGCCTCTTGTGTTTCATTCACACTGAATACAGTTTGTTCCACAAGTGTTTCAGTTCAGAGCCATTTCACTCCTCAACCCCCCCAAAGCAAACTGTTATATTCCTACTACTCTGTTTTCTTTTCTTGCTTTTTGATATCTCGTTTTTTCCGTCAGTTTCTGTCACTTAAGCAAGTCGAAATCTTTGAATCTTGTTTACCCAGAAATCTCCCATCCAAGGTCTGCGTTGGAGCATTAGGGGTACCGGCTTTCAGCATTCTGGTGGGCCCAGCGGCCCCACAGCGACAAGCCCCTATGCTCTTTATTTGGCTCGTAGCCTGGAGGTGTCAGAAATATCGACACGCTTTCACGTGACGGAGACTTTGCCAGCCTTTTTCCCCCCTTTCTTAAGCCCGGCATTCTGCCTGCCCAGCCAGGTATTGTAGGGCCCCGTGAAGGCCCTGTGAATAGTGTCAAACTTGATAGTTCTCATTTTGCTTCCTGTACGTGGCAGAAGAAAAAGTGCCCACCGTGTGGGTTTTCCTTTTGTGATGGCCCTCTCTAGTCTTCCTGGGAACACACCACATTCCAGCCACAATCATTCCCTTTGTGAATCCGGGTATTGTGGGCGAGCCTGTTATGCCGATAACCCTCCTAGCTTTCAGTGTAATGCATGCAAGTATCATGGAAGTCTAGACTCATATTTTTGCAAACAATGCCAGATAATGAGCAGAGTGTTTTCAGTTTCAGCTTTTGTTTTGAAACATCCTCCCTCATTCACGAAGGACCTTTTGTGCTCATCCACGCTTGAGATGTGATTTAAGGTCTGCTACATCTGGACAAATTATTGCACCAGTTTACCATACATGGGCCTCATGTGTCAGTTATGGTTTATGTAACGTACATACGCGTAACCATAGTCTGGTCTGCTAATCCCAAGGGTATAATTTCTAATGCGTCTCAGGGAGGGATTTTCATGCATCTAACCCCCCGGAACAGACCAGACCAACTGCTAAATGTTTCTGACTGTGGATTTGATTTACCTCGACTCAAAAGGTACTTTTTGTGCATGATTTCTTCCCCTTGACTCGCAGCCCCAAATGTGTTGTGGTTCAGCGTGTACAAAGCGTTTTAATGGTTCTTGAGTTTTCTCCAAAACTCCCAGGAAGTTTTTCTTAGCTCTCACTTTTGGAGCGCAGATCGTTTGAACTTTATCCATTGAAAATAAAAACTTCATCCAGCAGAAAGCAACATTTTAAAACATTTTTGATTACCTGCTGCAAGCTCCAAGATAAAAAAAAAGAAAAAAAAAATGTGGCGTCTCATTTTGGTGCTCTCTCACACTGTCTTGTGTGTTATTGTGTCATGAACCGTCCACCATTACCCCCTTTGGGTGAAGAGAACATGTTTTCTTCCTCTCTGTGACAAGAAGGAATTGTTAAGGTTAAGTAGATAGGGCAGCCGGAAATAATTACCAAGCACTTGTGAAGTTTTTTTCCCCCCCTTTGTTCGTTTTTTCCCTTTCATTTTAACAATCTTTTCAATGTGCAGATCTTGTTTATGATTAAATTCAGACGGGTGTCGCCTCTGAGCATGGCAAAAGATGTTTCACTGAAACGAGCAGTAGTTTAGCGGTTGGACCTGTAATTTACTCGGCTTAAATACCGCTGGAAGCTCCTTTGCCAAAGGAAAGGCGGCCTTTTGTGTAGAGTTCATGCAAAACGACCCCCTTTCTACAAATCAACTGGCAGATGACAGACAATGATGAAAATTTGATTCTTTGAAGTTGTAATGGCCATTGAAATGTGTAAAATTCTTGTATTGAAAGGAGAGCGCCCTGGAAAGCCCTCAGTCTTGGGTGGCTGGTGCCTGCGTGCTGGGAGGTTGGTCTGTGTTTTGTCGCCGACTTCCCATTGCTTGTTTGCTAATTCCCCGAAGAATTGGACCAGATCGTTGATAGGAGCTTGAAGGGGCTCCAGTTGCTCAGGAATATGCATTTAGTACAGCCGAAGGCCCCTCCTCCTCCTCTTGTCGCACTGGCCTACTTTCTGATGGTCTGGAATAAATCACCTCAAGTATTAGGCATTAATTTCATCCACCTCAGTACGCATCGCAGCGTGAAGATGGCTGCTATATTCTTCTATTTCTGTTTTCTGTTTTTTGTCCTTTGAATCCAGAATTGACCTTTTCACACATGTGAGCTGTGCTTTCTTTTTGCTTTATAATGCTGTTGTTCAGTTATACTGAAACTGTACACAAATTGAAGCTGTTGCCATAGAGGAGTACTCATTTACAGGAAATATATATATATATATATATATATATATATATATAAAACCAAAAGATTAATCCACACAGGAAAGATTCATGGGTTTGTAACACATCAGAGCATCAGATCACAGAAACAATAAAAACACAATCCAGACTTTGACTTAATTTTACTGGGTCTATAAAAAGTGCTCACTCCTTGAATTCTTCCATGTTTTACTGTTTTTCTGACACTGAAGATGTTTTTGAGCTTTTTTTATTCAAAAGGGAAAATAAATTTCCACATTGATTGATGTGAAGTACAAAAATATAAAACTCCCAAGTACTTTTTATAGACGCTGAAGATTTTCCGAGCCTCGTCGTTCTGACGCTAAGAACACCTTGTCAGAGCGTGAAGTTGTATTTTGTAACACCTGCGAGTACGTCAGTCCGATGAGAGTCAGGTTGGTTGTGGATGTCAGCTCGCTGGTCTGCAACCAGAAACATGTCAGTCTGTTCCTGAAGTTCACGCGGCCGCAGACACGGGAAGCTTGGACGGCTTTTGGTTTTTGTGTTGACTGCTCAGTTGAGACCTCTAAGTTTTGTTGCCTTCAAAGGGGTTTCACTGAATAATTCCCCATAAATCATTAACTTGAATCCTAGTGCTCATCCTGACTGTTTTGGTCAATATGAAGATCATTTATTTATTTAACATGATAACTCGCTGACTCTGGAAACATCCTGCATTTACTGAACTTCAAAAAAACTGTTTTTAACAGTTTATTACCTTGAGTTTAAAAATAATTCAACTGACAAAAGTATCACAGGTCTTGTAATGATGTAGTAAATATAAAGACTTATTTAATATATGATGTGTCTTCTGTTGTTTTTATTTGATATAGATGATGATTTGAAATGAGGTTATGAAAAGCTACAGTACATATAAGTTTAAATTATCCACATCCACCAAAAATAATTATCATTTCTGGTATTTTACTTTCTGAAAAAGTCTCTTCGACTTCAACTGTTACTCACAGTCGGACGTGCTTGATGTCCATCTGTCTCTTAGGACATCACCACGCTGACAGGCGTCCCAGAGGAGCACATCAAGACGCGCAAAGTACACATCTTTGTGCCCACCAAGTCGGCCATGCAGTCCGGAGTCAACAACACCAAGAAGTGGAAGATGGACTTTGATACCAGAGAGCGCTGGGAGAACCCGCTGATGGGCTGGGCCTCGACGTAAGATCCTCGTACCTGCAGCTGCCAGTTTCTGCAGCACACAAACTGAAATCACATTCGTTTTCTGTGTCTTAATCAGAATTCTTCAGAGTTCAGGATTGATGATTCTGTCAGCTTTATTTACAGTACATACACAAATCAGCCTCAAAGCTTTTACAGTTTGCACATGCAACATCCTCCGCCCTGCAAGGTTTTTGAATTTGGAACATGAACCGTTTCTTTTTAGATTTGCCTCCAATCATGCGTCTGTTATTGTGTGGCTAACAGCCTTTGTCTGCCTTTCAGCGCCGACCCCTTATCCAACATGGTGCTGAGTTTCTCCTCCAAGGAAGACGCCATCGCTTTTGCTGAGAAAAATGGTAAAAAGAAAAAAAAAAAAACTAATCGAAGAAATTTCCAAGATATTAGATGGAGCATCAACCTTAATATTTCAAGCTAGACTTTTGTATAAAACAGAATATAACAGTGAATGTGAGGCCTCCACTAATCATAGCCAATCAGGTCAGGTTTAAAAGTGACATAACAGACTTTTGACACACACCGTCCTGTGGAGGTTTACCAAAGTCTAATCAGCGGCTGAACAGACAGTACATCAAATTTCTAATGAACACAATTCATTTAACTATATTTCATTATTATTAGTTGCACTTTTAGGAGCAGGAATACTAAGTTAGCGGGAGGGTTGTGATGCTGAAGTGAGTTGGTTGCCAGTTTTGCTGCTTTCACTCCATCACAGAGTGATTCGGTCTGTAACTAGATCGAATCTGGATCCGTGTGCATTAAGATCCGATCTAAAATAGAGTCAGTTACAGCAGCTTACGCAGCGCGATGGATCACTGGTTGGTTCACCATCCTGAAAGGAAACTGAAGCTTTTTTTTTTTTTAACGTTGGTTGCATAAACTATACGTGTGTGAATATGTGACGAAGAGCTGCGTGGATGTGAGATGCTGCAGTTTATTCTCAGGACAGATAAATCAGACCGTCAGATCCTTTGGACATTGACAATATTATTTTGAAATGTTCACAGCTTATTAAACCATTCAAACCAGGATCGTCATCAGGTGGTAGCCGTAAAACAGCATCTGTTAAAACCTCGCCATGGAAACAAAGACACCTGATGACAGCGTGTTTTCCTCATAACAAATCAAGTAATAAAACATGAAGAGAATACTTCTGATGGACTAACAAGATGGTTAGACAATTCAAAACAGTCCTGTGTGAGTTCAAGTGAAAACATGGTTGATGTCGTTTTCTCAGAAAATTCCCTTCACTCAGAGGACTGAACCATCTGGGAGAGTTTGTTGAAACTAAGCAAAGGAAACTGGCTTTCTCTGTTTATTGCACCATGAAAGTGATTAGCGCAGCTCTGACTCCACACAGCCCGTTGATGTCTCCAAAACACCTCATTGTGGTTGGAACTCATCCAAAGTGAATGTACGTGACGCTCTCGCCCCCATCATTTACTCTGATGTTTGTCCTTTCAGGCTGGAGCTACGACATAACGGAGAAGAGGAGCTCAAAGCCCCGGGTGAAATCCTACGGAGCAAACTTCTCCTGGGACAAGAGGACCAGGAGGTCTGCTAAGTAAACTGAAGACGCCCATCTGTTATTTGGCTTGACCTCAGTTTGTCCCACAGCAGACCTGTATCATTCTTGTCAATAAATGCATAATTATACATGTGTGAACCAAACATTTGGGTCATTATCGCTTTTTTCTTCAACCAGTCACCTCGTTACTGACTACCTAATGCAGTCTGCACGGTTAATGAAGTGTTTGTTCTCTGAGTCGTGCACACGTTGTTTTGCAACAGCAAAAAGGGGAACATATTATTGCAATTAGAACCTGTTTAAACTCGGGATAAATATAACTTTTGGCCAAAACAGGTGATGTTTTTTTCCTGAGCGAGTGTTTGTTCCAGTCCTGTTACCTGGATTGTTTCAGTGTTTGGAGAGCCGCACGACTGGAATTTAAATAGGAACTTGGAACAGTTTTATCTGAAAAAGCTTTTCCATAACTAAAACATCTGTACAGTGAGATTACCGCGTGTCTTTTGGGAGCGTTGTCCTGAAATGTTAAATGTCACTACTTTTTTTCTTGAGTAATCTTTTTATCGATCTATAAAATACCACAAAATAGAAAAGAAGCTAGTCACACGTTCGTGAAGCCCGATGCTTCAAACTCCAACAAAAGACAGACAAAGCAGCCGGTCCTCACACATTAAACGATAAATCTGTGGAATGTTTGGCATTTTGCTTGTAAAATAACTTCAAGCCTTTAATTGATTTTCAAAATAGTTCATTTTCTGCCACCCAGCTGATGCAACTTGGAGCTCTACATGATACCATCACACACACACACACACACACACACATCTATATCTATATATAAACGACCCAGTTAATTTTAATTTCTTTCGGTCTTTTCATTTAATGGGGAAGAAAACAGACTTTTAATGCAGGAGAATTAGTCTGCATTTGTTTAATATTAAGCACATACTGGTAAAACTCCCCTCGTCTTGTGATCGGCCTAAAAACAAAAGTTCTCAATAAGCGATTAAACCTTTTACTATGCAACTATGCAACTATGCTATGCTTTGGAAAAGCCATAAATTCATTGAAATGCTCAGCTATTCACACTTGGCAGTGTGCTTGTTGCCAGTGCTTGTTTATGGTCTTTGTGTTCAGTAAACAGTGGTGTTACTCTGCGCCGAGTCCTAAACTGCGTGACTGCACTGATATTCACACACCAATCATGGGCGCCTAATTGGTATAGCCCTTCGTTAATTAACGCACTGCATTGCAAATCTTTCACAGCCTTGCGCTCGCTATTTATTTTGTTCTGTCACTCGGCACATCAAAAGAGCCGATCTGATATGAGCGTAATGGTCCATCTGACCGGCGGGACATGAATGACAGCATGTGTTGCTTTTCCCCTTTGAAATCCCCTCGCAGAGAAGCAGCGGGGAAAAATGCTCTTGGCACAACTTTGTATCATAAAAAGTTGAAAGCATTCCACCCGTCTTGGCCTATAAGCGCAATAATGTATGTGAAATGAGAATGGCGGCACAGTGGCATTGTTCTAAATCATCATTACAATGCAAACATCAGCGATACAACTGCTGTGATCAGTCTGGACATAAACATTGGGTTTGGTCATACGCAGTCCTGAGAGTTAAATAGCCATAGAAACAATGTTATCGAGTGTTGGCGGGGAAAGAAATACCATGTTTGCAAGGATGCATATCACAATTAAAAGTATACTGACAGGACTTGTTGATTGTTTATTTGTACTCAATTTAGTAGCACCATCAGCTCACTTGACCACCCCCCCCCCCCCCAAAAAAAAAGCAGTTTCTTGGAACGCTCCAAAAACACCTGTTTGGAACATTCCACAGGTAAACAGGTTGATTGGTAACAGGTGATAGTATCATGATTGGGTATGAAAGGGGCATCCTGGAAAGGCTCAGTCGTTCACAAGCGAGGATGGAGAGAGGTTCACCACTTTGTGAACACATGATTGGATAAAGGATGTTGCTGCATGGGCCGTTGCCAGGAGACATGCATGAATGTTTTATTTACTTTTCACACAACGTCACAACTTTTTTGGAATCGGAGTTGGAGAATTCAGCAGCAGCATCTCTTTCCATGAGAAGTTTTCATTCTCCGCGTTTGACCATCCTGAGTATGAAGTTCTAAGTCAGCGCCACGGTCAAGAACATGGAGGAAAGCCACCAGCTCCACTCAGACAGGCTCTGCTGCTGCTTGGGGCCTCAATAACAAAAGACGTAGTTAGATAATGTCGTGAAGTAGCGTGGCATCATGGGAGTTGTTGTCTTCATTGTTCAACAACCACCATTGCCGATGAAAATGAATAATTGTGCTCGATCACGAGTGAGCAACACAAACAGCTGCCTCGCCAGCTTCCATCATCACTCTCTGAAGAATCCTCTGGCGTTTCCCTGGAGGTTACAGCGACTAAAGGAGCTAAAAGAGATGTGACGTTAACAGGCGACCAAATAACACACGAATAAAATGACTGATTCCTCTGGGTTTGAACACTGCTGGAAACTCATTGTTGGCGTTTTAATACATAACTGTTGTACGTTTACCTTTAAATGCATTTACCTCCACTGTTTTGAGGTTGCAGGGTTTGGTTTTGTTTTGGTTTTTTTTAGATTTAAACAAAAGTCGCCTGCCAGCTAATCAACACGTATTCATATTCATTCATGTGTGCTTTATTCATACAGTATACAGCTTATTTACACATGCTGAGTAGATTTGGAGACCATTACAGGATTTGCCATGGCTGATCCAGTGCAGCACCTGCTCATTATTACAGTGTTTTCAGTCACTAGCAGTGTCATAACGTTTTACTGTTTCATGGGTTAAGTAATAATTGGCCTCTCCAGCTGGGAGATATAATAAAACGCTGCAGCGGGTGATGCTGAAACAAGCCACAATCTGTGTTGCACTTCAGTCACTCGTGCATTCACATTTTATAGAGCTGACAGGGAAATGTGGCTCCCAGGAGTGAAATGTTTTTGCAAAAATTCTCTTATTTAAAAGAAAGAAAAAGCAAAAGAAACATGAATTCCTGGAGGAGTTCTGCATCTACAAATGGTGCTTTCCACTGGGGAGGAAATGTTAATCCATCACGAATTGTTATTATTTTTTTTTTCTGTTACAAAAGAGAGTTCAGCCTCGTGTCATCACAAAAAAAAAAAAAAAAATCCTCCTCCACTCTGCTGGAAAGCACGCAGGCCGTTATCGAGCCGTGCGTCCTGCTTTGACTCAGCAGCTGGAAAGAAGACCTGATGTGAAAGTTTTAGTTTGAACACGTGCCAAGGTGATTAGATGTTTGCTAATGGAGCTTCTCTAAATAACACACAGACACACCTTCACTCACGCAAACCGCTTTCTGGCCCACAATGACCTAATGATCACTGCTGTCTGTGGTCGCTCACTACCGTGAACTCCCCAACCCAGGCAATGAGGCACGCAAGCCTGCTCGTCTGCAGCCAAAGACCTGCTTCCCCTGTGCGTGTGTGTGTGTGTGTGTGTGGGTGTGTGAGGGTTTTCAGCACACTGTGTGGACTGGAGCTTGTTTTGAAGGGCACAGATCACAGATTGATGATGACTTCTGGTTATCCAAACAAAAGCTCATAGCGAGCCAGTCTGAAAAGAACCTGTTTACCTGAAGTGAACTGTTAATTATTCTTGCGTCGTTTATTATCCTCTGTACAGTGAGACTTTTTGGATTTATACACATCAATGTGACAATGTTTTAATTCAGTTAGATTAGCTAGAATTGGTTATTTCATCCATAAATAGTTTTGCAGAAACCTTATTATGTCATTGTACATATATATTGCTGTAAAGGTGTATATAACCATGACAGGGGTTTTATCCATATTACCCAGCACTACATCATATTTATCCATGCAGATAGTTTTGGTTTTATTTGCTATGGTTTTTGAATGTCTTGATTTGTGCTGCCACCCCAAAACAGTGACAGTAAATGGATTTTTGAATAACACGAAAACATCAACAGCTAGCTGACCCAGTTACATGAAGAGTACTGTTGAGCACTGTTGTCGTGCAGATTGTGGTTTTTCGATGGTGTTGGCACAACAAACCTCCAATGTGTTGAAGTCAGATATCTCACAAATCCTGGGCAAATAAAAGCAAAACAATCTGCAAAGGATACGCTTGGTGATATTTTATATTTTTCTTAAAGACAAAAACCAATCGTGTGTAAATCCATCTCATCTTCTTCATCTTCATCTCTGGTTCCTCCTGAAGACGTAAATCTTTACAAAAGAGGTCACTGATATAAAGCTTCATTTTAAAAAAGGCTTAATAGCTTCATAAAACAGCTTTTAGCAAACGCTACTCAAACAGGAGTAAATAATGCATTTGTTGGGGACTATTTTCATCTGCGGATTTATACACATTTGATTCTGGCAGCAGGACAGCGTGTGTGTGTGTGTGTGTGTGTGTGTGTGTGTGTGTGTGTGTGTGTTAACTTAAGGAAGCGCATCACGCACCACAGGCTTTGGTTGCACAGACAACACTTGTTAGTGGGATCGATTCATTGTTGCTTTTGGTCTTTTCGTGGACTTAAAATATAAAATATCACCTTTTCTTTCAAAGTAAATATATTCTAATAGATTAGGTTTTTAGCCATGTGCAAAGAGACTCACCGAAAACTAGCAGAAAGTATTTGAGGCATGCCGCTTGATTTCAGCGTTGCTCTCTTCAAAGGAGCGCTGTTAGATGGCGCGACGTCCCCCTTTGCTTCTCAGGTCTCGGGCAGAAGAAAGGTTGGGGTTAGGAAGGCCCTCTCCTGGGACTGAAGGCATCCACAGCATAACACACTCATGTTCCGCTATTTAGCAATTGCTGTATTCATCTTTTCTGCTTTCCCATTCACACCGCTATCAGGTTGGACGTGACACCACCACCCCCAGAAGGTCAGCATAACCCCCACCACACACACACACACACACACACGCACACACACACACACACACACACACACCATAGAGTTATCCTCCTGAAAGAGATCAAAGATGCTATTGGTCAGCAGAGAAGACAAAAGCGTTAGCTGTAGCTCCGTTAGCATGCTGCTCCCTGGATGTCTATTTTAACAGCCCTCTGACATCGAAGATAAATTCCATTGCTGAATGTTAACGTCTTATTAATGGCTGGAACAGACAGAGAAATGCCTCCACAGACCTCAACAGACAAGTTAAATGTAGTTTTCTCAAGCATGAATCACTTAAAGCATCATTTTTTGTGTAATTTCTGCCCCGCATGTCTTTGTGGAGGCATTTAGGGCGATTACAAATTGAACCAACATCCACACTAATCTCCTTGCTGCCAAATTAAAGGCACATTTTAAAAATGTCTGGAAAAGCAATTCATTTTACCGGTGTTTGAAGTTGTCTGGCACATGGTGGGTGACGATGAATTGTCCCCCAAAGAGTTAATTGATGGAGAGGAGAAAACCTTCAGGGAGGGAAAAGTTCAGTTTTCTACCTCCCTGTCCTGTTTGAAGGAGATGTGAGTTGGCAGTGCAGGAGAGGCTTGAAGATTAATGTTGCAAAAGGGGGCTCTGACAGCCTCTCCGCTGGTTGCGGTTCTCTTGGGTGGCCCGATTGGTCTTGGATGTCACTTTTGCTACTTAATCTTGTGTATGTGAACCAGGCAGATTCAGAGGGGCTGGGGGGTGGGGGGGTGGGGGGGTGGGGTGGGGTGGTGTGGGGGGGTGGGGGGGTGGGGTGGGGTGGTGTGGGGGGGTGGGGGGGTGGGGTGGGGTGGTGTGGGGGGGCTGTCCGCAGGGCAGCAACAGGAGAGACAGACTGAGGAGAATGCAAGAATGTCACTCCTTCAACTTTCAGCAGCTCATTGCTTTTTATTTTGAATCCAGGTGGGAAAAAAAATCCTGAAAAATATTCAAGTCAGTTTCTTATCAGCTCAGATCAACGATGTTATTCTACGATCAACGGGTTATTAATGGCTGTTTAAAGCATGAATCAGTTATATGAGTTACATAAATAACCTGCAAGAATTCACTGAAATATAATCCACTTGGTTGTAGCGACTAAAATATACATGGCGCTGGATCCGTTTTACTTGTATGTTTACTAATCAGAGGGGGAGGAAATATTCCAATCCTTTACATGAGAGAAGGTGACAGACCATAAATACTCCATTACAAGTCCTGCATGTAAAATATTAGCCAAGTATTATGAGCTAAATGCACTGAAAGTATCAAAAGTAAGAAAAACACCCCCTGTGAGCATACAGTAATATTAATTATGATATTAGGGGACTGCTAGTGTTTTACTGTGAAAGTAACAGTTTACTGCTGTAGTTGGTCAACGTGGAGCCAAGTTTAAATACTTTATGTACTGTTGTTAGTTTATTCTGCAACAATGAATCATCTTTTATAAGATCGTAATATGTGTTTCTATGTAAAATCTTAATCTGTGAAGTAATTAAAGATGTTTCCCCCTGAGTGTCGCGGAGTAGAAGTCTAAAGAAGCAGGAAATGGAAAAACTCAAGCACCTTAAAATTAGTAACAGAATATAAATAAATGTACTTGATTACATTCAACCACTATTGCTAAGAACTGCAGTACAAATAGAGCTGAATATATAATATATATACTGTATACAGTCATAGCGTCAGTGTGGAATAAGAGGATTTTTCCGCTGTACTTCAGGGAGAAATTTAAGGCCCTGAAAACTTGTTTTCTCAATCAGTGTCTTGTTCTGACTGATGAGGTTCTACATGAACACACAAATGTTCTGACAAGAACAGCTTTTGATTATTTTACAGGAGAGATTTCTGCTTTTCTTTTTACCTCTGTGCTCTTTTCATGGGTCGGAAGTGGGCGGGACTACGATTGAAAAAGGTGATGACACAGATGTCTGTGAACGAATCAACATTTAGCAAAATCTACATCAAATTCTGACGAACGTTCCGCACACAGTCTGTGGCTGTTAAACTCTTAATAAAACATACTGAAAGATGTTTTTATTTACTCTGATTGTTGCACGTGAACATTCAATGTTAGAGAAGGACTGAGCGGCTTTAAAGGGCAACTCTATGTTAAAGGTTTAATCTACGGACATGCTGCGGCCTGGTTTTCTGCGGTGACTCTAAAACCAAACAGCAGTGCAGAATTAATCCATTCACATGTTCTTTAAACTGCACAGTGAGGCTGCTGACGGCACGTTTTATCTGATGTAGACCTGATACAACTATGCAATCATTAAGTCTAACCTTTAACATGCCTGTACAATGCTTCTGTGTTATCACAGGAAGCCGTCAGGAAGTCAGAGGCTTTTTATTGAAATTAAATCTTGAATGAAGTTAAAATCTCCTGGGGGTCATCATTCAGTCAAAACGAGGGTAAAAAGAAATCATCAATATATAGTACACATAAAATAATAACAAATATTTTATAATGGATCCACAGTTGTTGGTCAGTGGGTTACTTTCTGCCATATAAACATATTTTCTTCTTCTGGGTTTCTCCTGTTAGCTAATCCCATTAGAGGATGTTTAGGCTCAGTCCTCAACAGTAAACAGTAAGGAAGCACTGCCATGTGATCCCAAAACACTGGACTGGAGACATTTCATAATTCTCAGAATGACTGAAGCACATTTGTGGTCTGACGTCATGTGGGGACTGTTTGGTCCTGCATGTTTGCTTTTGAGCCTGGAGTTTATTTTGTCCCGTCCCTCATCTCAGTCTTGTGGACCGGGGCTTCGTCGTGGTGGATTTGTCTTTACAGTGAGTCCAAATAAAATGTTTCAGACTCACAAAGTGTCGCAAAAAAGCTATGCTGAGGTTTATTTGGGAAATGCCTCATTGAAGAGAAGGAGGTCATTATCTGGTGGATATACTGTACATCACTGGCTACTGTACAAGACTCAGAACTCCTAGCTGCCAGTTGACCTCTCTAAGCCAATCTAAACTGGTCTCCTACTTGACCTTTCTGACATTTAACCCTAATCCTCAACACCTTAAACACTATTTCTGGCTTCAGCTCTAAGCTTATTCCCACTATCTATCCCATGTTTGTGTCTGCAGGCTGCTATTCCAGCAGAGCTGAATCATCTCAGCACCACGCTGTTCACCTTCTCCTGTTTTTGTTGTCCACTCAGATCTTATTTGTGACTGACTTTGCAGTTTCCTGCCTGACTCAGGGTGCGTTTCGTCATCGCTTTAAGGCCAACATTAAATTTGTACTGGACCAAATATGGCTCCGGCAGTGATCAGGCTGCTCCGTGCCAAAACTTTGGTAAAACACAGGTGTTCTCTCTCTGCGCTGCGGCCGTGTTTACTAGATTGTTCCTGTGAAAGACTCACTTTTTCTCCTTTTTTTTTCGCTTTCACACGGAACGTTTGTATTTTGAGAGCTGCAAGCTGCCCACATAGTGTCGTCACTGGAGCTGCTTTCCCCGTAAACTGTTTGGATTCAATGAGCTAATCCACCTACAGTGTTTGGCTCGGTGCCACGCAGCACACCAAACAGACCATAATGTATAAAAGGCCAAATTTACAGGCAGCAATTAAATATTTACTACATTAATGACTGATTAATCACCTGTGGCTTCACCCAAAACATTCACTGCGCTGACTAGTTACCAGAGGCCAAGGCTCATAAAAACTACGAGTAAAGACGGACATTGAAGTAAATGGCACTTGTGTTAGTGTTAATGGGGCAAAACCCAACTTTAACTTCATCTTATTTCATAGAAAACATTCCTCTCAACAACTTTTCACCCGGATCCGTCCATGCTGGTGCTCGTACCTCATGCTGATGTGAATTTAAAGCTGGTGCCTCCACTACATGGAAGTTCACCACCTTGTCAGAGTGCAGCCAAACCGCAGCTGTATCCTGCACATGTTCATCCGGCGCTCTCTGCAGAGAGAGGCAGCGCATGTCACAGCCCTCCCCCTTTGTTACTGCCTGTTTTTCTGAGCCGTGACAGTAAATTCTGCAAAGATCCACAAAAAGGATGGTCAAAACGTCACGTCGGGCCATCTTCAAAGAGGTATGACAAGAGAGAATCACTGGTTAAAAAAAAAGTCTGATAGCCATCAGTGGGACAGGGACTCTAGTAAACAGAGCGCTGAGTCTAGACCACTCGAGACGGGCATGTTAAGGTCATGCTCATAAAAGTCCCCTAGACACGGTTGCTCCTTATAGGCCTGGAGGGGAAGAGCCAGAGCAGGAATCACCTGCACACAGGGGTCAGGAGCTGCTCCGCTGCGAGCTGCTACTGGGCCCCCATCACACGGCCTGAGAGAGCAATAGGTTTCATATGTGGCACATCGTGAATCAGGCTCAGCCTCAAATAACTCACAGTGGACTAAACTGGGCTGTGTGCGGTAGGTATGCAGGGGCACTTATCCTCAAAACATGGACTGCAACGTGACAGAGGTGTCATCATATAGAGGGATTTAAAATAGAGAGGAAAGATTACCCACTGCGGTTTTGGTTTGCGCCAAGGAAAGAAATCTGTAACGGGATTGGCTGAAAAGAAGATTTTTTTTTTTTTTTAAATAGTCTTCTTCTTTAACATGCAACAGATCCCTCAGTGGCCACCACTAATTGACCTCTTGGAGGAATGCAACGCCTTCTCCTTGACTGACATTTGCTTTTAGCGGCTCCTGTGGGATGGGGCGGTGGGCTCGTGGAAGGCGATAGCGGGGGAGATCCTCTGGAGATAAACCGCCATGCCCCCTGTCCCTCAGACAACAAAGAAAGTGAGTGATGTTTGTCTGAAAACCAAGAGCCGCGATCCCTCTTGTTTTGATGTGTGGGCCACCTGGGATGCGGGTCTCCATCAGCACTCGGGCTGAGGAGAGAGGAAGAGAAACAGGACTCACACAGATCTTGTCCCCAGGACAAACAATCTGAGTGACAAGCCTGCTGGAATCCCACGGAAGTCACCCAACAGATGAGGCATTCAAACGCGCAGAAAAAACAAGAGGCGTTCAGGTGGCCACAAAGGGCCAGAGTAGAATTGCACAGCATGGTTTCCTCAATTTTTCCTGGACAAAAGTTTAAGTCCTTTAACATCCAGGAAACCTACAAGCATCATATAAAGTTACTGTCTAACTCACAAATAGTTGGAGACTTTTAAGTGATACAGAAGCACAACATGTTGCTGAAAATGCACCAGTTGGAAGGTTTTTAAAGACTGTGGGCAGAGGTTTGTGGGTAACACTCTAGTTGTTTATCAGCATATTAGCAGCATATTGGCTCTTTATTGGTCATTATAAAGCACTTATTAATGTCCTATTCTGCATGACCATATTGTACAACTACTCTGCCATTAACTAATAGTTTTCCCTCAATCAACCCTCAAACAGTTATCTATAATAAGAATTCAATAATACAGCACTAACTGGGGTAATTCGCTGCCTAATGACTTTAACTTATGACTCTGTCGGTACGTTTAGCAGCTAGCACTTCACCTTAAATAAGGACTTTCACTTGTAGTGGAGACACTTTAACATGAGGTACTTTTTCTCAGGTAAAAGATATGGAAACTTCTTCCACCACTGTTTAAAGGTAGAAACCAGCATCGTGGAATAGAGTTTGAACCGTTTTCGTTGCTCTGATGCACCAGAAAAACAGACAGATCCACACGTACAGAAGAGGAAAAGTCATCTGTGAAGCTTCACTAAGATTTACCTGCTGAGTATCAGCTGCAGTCTTTCAGGCTTCTGAAGATCCTGGTTCATAAATCTGAGGCAGCGAATGAAGTTCGGGAAGGCAGCGCTCACACGTTTCAGAACAAATCTGTTCCAGAAATAGACAAAATGTGTGTGTGTTCATGCATTCTTACATTAAGAAAAATGTTAAGTGTAAGAGTCTGAGCTACCAGTCTAGACTAATGGGATTGATTGGAAAGAAATGACTGTGGCAGCTGTCTGGCTGGTGCCCAATATCCTCAATTTCCGCTGATTAAATTACTTAAACATATTCAGACTAATTCAATTTCGTCAAATGTGATCATGTATCATGATCTTTAGATCAGATATAATGAAACTGAGAAAGTATGCAGGGACAAGTCAAACATCAAAGGTTGCGGCAGGTTTAACCTCAGGTGAACCAAAGTTTGATTAAGGGTTAAAGCATGAAAGAAAAAAAAAAAAGTGGAATATTAATTAGCTGTAAGAATGATTGTGGCATGTCGCTGCAGAGTGCACTCACTCACTGCTTGGCAGGAGAGGAACTCATTAACATTCTATCAGGTTTGAGCTGTTCATTAGTTTTACAGCTCAACCACAAACCTGCAGGATCACATGCACGACGGGAGGGATTCCTCCGCCTTTACGCCCGGCGTCGGGGACGTCAGCTCTGAGGAATCTGCTGCTGCACATCTGAAAACACAAAGCTGGTGGAAAAAAACACCTGTAAGTTACTGGACAATCACAGAACATCAACACAGAAGTGAAGTGGTTTTATTTGATTCGGCGAGAAGAAAAAGGTCCAGATCAGGTGAGGCTTTGACACATTTCACTGGATTTATTTTGCTTTGTTAATGAGAGCCCCATATGTGTTGGGGGATTTTGTGACTGCTACAAAAGTATATTAATATTGATAATAAAATAATGAAAACTCCTCATTTTGGCTCAAGTTGAAAGTTCTCACCATTACTGTTTCACACCGATATGGTTTGGCCACTTAACACTGGAATTATTTATCCACAGCTGCTTTTCCAAACACATGAATCCATCAAATTAAGATTAAACTGACTTTTGAGGTTGATACCAACAGGAGAACTTTGCTCTCACACCTTCAGGATAAGCTGAACTCCCTGTTTGCCTGTCAATTTAAAGGAAACCACGTGGAGTGACAGCAGTCAGAGTGTTGAAGCACCGCACATTTTGTGACTCACTGGAGCCATCAGCTCACATATCTGGAAATGATTATTGGTCCAGGGAGCATTTCCTCACCAGCTTACATCATATCGGTGCATTTCCGTCATTTGTGTTTGTTTTACAAAGGGGTGTGTGTGTGTGTGTGAGAGAGAGAGTCATGAAGTCAGGAGAGTGTTGAAACAAAGAGGAAACGCCTCGAGTGAACCCAGAGGTCTGTCTGATGACTGGTATCTCTCACACACACACACACACACACACACACACACACACACACACACACACAAACACAGAGCATGAATGAAAGCAGCATCGAGGCCCATTTCTGTGCTGCGTCACCGCTCGAGGATCGTGAGGAGGGCAGCTTTCTTTCTGCGGGAGCGACCCCTCGCTGTGAGGGGGCCCGGGAATGTGGGGTGTCCTGCGTGGAGCATCGGCCGTGGGAGGCAGAGCAGGGGTACGAGGCCCAGATGGATGTCAGGGCAACATCTGTTGCACCTCTTGGCTGAGGTCTTATCAGCAGAAATGCTGCCACACACACTGGATGGGAGAAGACAGAGAGAAAAGGGCATTCTTTGCAGAGTTTAAGAAAACATGTCGGCTTTTGTTTGTCTTGTAAACGAATGTTAGGTTCCCCGTCGGGTCGTGCATTTGCATTTCACAAAGCTCACAGGGTTTCATTTTGTTGTGTGTGTGATCACATTTGTTTATTCTTCTGGTAGGTCGTTAATAGTGCATCACACACTAAACCATACTGCCAAAATCTAAAAAATCTGCTGAATGTACATTAATGCTTCCCAAACAGAAGGTCTGATACAATTTTAAAGTCTGTTACTATAATCTCTATAACTTTGCTTTGTATAATATAGTTTCACTGCACTCTGTTACGGGGTAAGATTCAACCTTTTGTCACATCAAAAAGAAATATTTGTACATGCGATGTCACTCTTTATTTGTAGTTTGGGCAGTTTAAACTGCAGCTGTCTACTTCAGAAATGTATCCTAACATTCTTTTTTTTTTTTTTTTTTGCGTAACATCTTTTGTTTTTGTCAGGCATCTGTGGATTTAATCAAACCCTGTGTTCTTCTCTTTCCGCTGATCTTAAGATGCTACTTGAAATAAATGACATTCTTATGATTATTGTGATTACTGTGAACACACACTCAGGCAGCTGCTTCTTTAACATTTAAGGAGTTATGCTGCGGTTGTGCCGAGAAACATAAAATGTGGCAAAAACGTGAGAGTAAAATTGCTCAAAAGCCCACATGGCCTCATTCACTCCCTTGGTTTTTCGTCCTAAAATGAACACAGGCCATGTTTAAATCAAACCCACAGTGTTCTCGCTGACTTTAATGTGTGTGTACTGTTCACACTGTGACTGGGTTGCGAAAGCAAAGAAAATTAGTAATGACGTGAATGCAGCGCTCTTCATGTCAGAAAATCAAAACCAAAAAGACTAATGATTAAAAAACTATGCTGAAGGCTGAAGCTCTGTGTGTCAGAGAACGGTTTGTGGCTGGCAGGGTTGAACTCCCGCCGCAAGTTCAACTTTTGTGTGGTGTCAGTCTTTACATGAAGTGTCTTAAAGCAGCGCTCTGGCATTTCCGCACATTTCACCCTTTTATTACAAATACTGTTACAGCACTTTGTATTACTGCCAAGAATTAGGCTTGCCATAGTTTGTTACATTTCTCAGTGTTTTTCCTCCCCTGCAGGCAGCCATTAATTACCGCTCATTTTAGTGAATTATAAAAATCAACTTGCAGAGACTTGCAAGTTTCTTGAGATACTGTATCCATCACAGTAAACATCGAGTCTGCGTTATTGTTGCTTGGTAATGCAACTGTGAGTGCAGATTGGAAATGTCTGGACTGTATTACCACAAAACAACAATATAACTTTCTTCTCATCCTTAAGCCACACGGAGGGTCTGCAAGAGAAAAGAAAACAAGCACCACAGCCAGACACCCGCAGTTAAACAGGTAGAGCAGGTAAAGGTTCAGCGTGGGAGGAGAGGACTGGCTGCATCTTTTCAGGGGAATAAAACCAACTGTACAGACAGAAAGAGAGAACAAGGAGGAGTGGAAGGTAGAGAGAGAGAGAGAGAGAGAGAGAGAGAGAGAGAGAGAGAGAGAGAGGTCCCCTCTTTCTCTTCTTTCCTCGGGGGGGCTGCTTTGCTGAGGTTTCTGGCCTCTTCCCTTCCCCTGGGCATCCTGGATGCCCATGCTGAGGGAGGGCTGCTTTGGCATGACCAAAGGGAAGAGAGAGGCAGAGAGATGGAGTGAACCTGAGAGAGAGAAAAAAAATGGTAAGGAGACAGAGAGAGATAAAGAGGACTCAAAAAACAGAGCGAAAGTGAGAGCGACAGGAAGAAGAGGGGGGAGCGAGCCGAGCGCAGCAGCCCATGGTTTGTCTCAGAGCTGCAGCGGCTTCCAGAGCTGGTGTGCAGCAGACTGAAGAGAAGCACGTCTGCCCCAGAGGCAGAGACTGGAAAACAGGATCAAAGAGTCGCCAGGGCAACCTGCATGACACACATTGTATTAAAGCCACACGGTTAATTTGAAAGAGATGGAAGAAGGGCAAAAGGAGAAGAAAAGGGGAGGCAGAGGTAGCACGGAGTCGAGTACATTTATCAGGAGCTCCTGTCTGACTCGGTTAACTTTGCACTCCAAACTTTCCTCAGCTGCGACACTTTGACTTTGAGTGTATTTTTTCTTTGTAAAAAACCAACAACTTTGACTCGACCTCCACTGGCTCATCTGCGTTTCCCGGATTATCTTCCAGTGTCTCAGATTTCCACAGGTCACCTTAAATCACAAATCAGACACACTGTGAAGTAAATGTTTCCAGAAACAGATGCAAACATTCATCACACATTTCATACTGATAACACAAGTTCATACCTGGTCTGACTGAATTTCTACTTTGATGAAGAGATAAAACGATTCCAAACATGAGCTACACAATTCAGGAATTATTCTGCGAGGGCAGAAAACTACTGTTAAACCAAGAAACTGTCAATACTCCCATTGTAAGGCTACACATTAAACATAAGGAGGCGTCATGGCATTCAATGTAACACTTAGACATGTCAGATATTTTAAAAAGTAATCAAAATGTGAATAACTACGAAGACAAAATTCATATTTTTAAAACTTTAATTGCCAGTTTAGACAAAACACATGATTGAAAAAACAAAAATACAAAAAAAAAAAACAAAAATACAAAAAAAAAAACCCAAGGTCTGCAGTGAATGTTTTAAAACCAATGTGTGAGCAGATGATATGCAAAGTCCAACACTGGTATAATCCCCAGTTGACAGGTTTATTTTGCATTCAAGCGACTGAATGCACTGATCGATCCATTGTAAAAAAAAAAAAAAAAAAAAAAAGAACTACCTGCCAGATCTCATGTCAGGTACAAAAAACGTGATCAAATCTTGAAAGACCCAACAAAATACTGAGCAAGACAACAAAAACACAAAGCAGGCGGGGAGGAGGCGTGAACACTGTCCATTACTGAAGCACGTGTTGAGGACGAGTGCACACCTGTGGCACAATCAGCGGAGGTGTGGAGTCCACATGAGGGCAGCCGGGCTGAGAGATGGCACGTGGGATAAAAACCCTGGCGAGCAGTAATGGGGACAGAGAGCGGAGCTGGACAGGAGGGGCAGTGTCAGTTGGAATGGGCTGGGATGAGGTGGTGCGGGGGTCCGCGATAAACAGCAGACAGGGAGGGGTCTTCACAGACAGTTGGAAGGCATTAGGGTGTCGGACAGGGACTTGTCAGATGCAGCTGTTGCTGTGGCTGATTGATAGAGTTTGTATTCCACCCTGATGGGAGACTGGAGTCGCTAGCCAGTGTTGAGAGGGATTATACCAATTTCAAAAAGGAAAATCAAGAAATAGAGTAAAAATGTAGAAAAACAAAGACATTTACTGAACACTGAAATGAAACAAAATCCATCACGTCTCTACCATGAGGCTCCATCCAACCTGGTCAATCATCGCAGTTGTTTTTTTTTCTTTTTTGGTCTTTGATTTGAAAGAATTCATAAGTGTGGTATGATATATATAAAAAATCTGAACGTAGCTCTACGAGGTTAACATACAGAGCTAGAAAATATATCCTAAGTTGCACATTTATAAAAGCATTCAGACTTGTTCCCACTTCCTCCAGAAGGACTCACGTCTCCATAAAGTCACGTAGCACTTAGTCACATGATAAGTAGTACTTGCGTATGGCTGCACAGGAGGGTACTCGGCAATATGCTTGTTTGCATGTACATAATACTCCATGGAGATACTCAGACTACACTATTCAGATTAGATATTCAGACATGGTGCGACACACCGATATGTAACTACCGTACATAACACAAGGCTTTGGACTATGTACTCCGATCACACAACATTCGTTGTTACCAAGTCAAAGGGAGAAGCACACTTGACAGCCATACAGTACTTCTCAGTGGAAAGAACATCAACAGTGCCCACCCACACATCCTGTAAGGTAATTACTGGACATGTTAAACATATCTACAGACAACCTGGCCTCCACTTTGTGTGTGAGTGAGAGTGTGTGTGTGTGTGTGTGTGTGTGTGTGAGAATGTGTGTGTTAGTGTCCGATGATGACTGAAGGAATGCCATGTGTCCCACAGGCCACTGGTTTAATCACAATGGCACAGACAGTAGTAAACAAGATTTCCATTTCTGGCAAAGTTCGCCGATTTTTCTTGACAAACCGCTTTACATTGGGTGGGTTTAATGGCAGCTCTCCTCTGTCAGGTTGTAGGAGTTGACTGTTGCGTGTGCACACTCTTCCAATTTGAAAAATGAGAGCGTAGTGAAGGAGGGTAACATACAATACACTTCTCGAAGAGCCTGGCCAACATCTGCCGTATTTTCTCGTGTGTACATGTTTGTGTCTGTGCATGAGTGTGTATACATGGGCACCAGCAGGATGTGGTGTTTTCCGTGTCGTTAGCCACTAATGTCTCTTAGCATTAGCAGCGTTAGCATCATATCCTTGCAGGCTCTGTGTCTTTGTCCTCCAACAGACTAATGAACTGACCAAAGATCTCCTTCACTGCCTCCATGTTGTCAGTGGTGCTGCCCTCCAGGATCCAGCGCTTCCCTCTGGCCAGCGGCTCCAGCTCAAAGTACTTCTTGACCTGCCGGCAAAAACAGAATGTGGTCAGTCAAAACAATCAGTTTCACTGTCACTAGTCTCAAAAAATGCGTCAGTGAAGGCCGAGAGTCTGCAGATTTTCATGCCAAGCTAACACAACATCAGATCCAGGTTAAACAGATAAAAACAGAAGCCTTTCCAGGATGCCCCTTTCATACCCAATCACGATCCTCTCACCTGTTACCAATCAACCTGTTTACCTGTGGAACGTTCCAAACAGGTGTTATTGGAACATTCCACAACTGTCTTTTTGTTGCTCCTGTCCCAACTTGTTTGAAACATGTTACTTCATCAAATTCAGAATAAGCAGATATTTTCAAAAATCAATGAAGTTGTGGAGGTCAAACATTAAATATATTGTATTGTGCTGTTTTTACCTGAGAACATGTCAAAAAGGATTAGCAGGTTATAACATTCTACTTTATTTATGTTTTACAAATCGTCCCAGCTTCTTTGTAATCACGCCTGTATGATCTTGAAGTAATTATCTTTAGCAGTATCATTTTGAAACTTTAATTTTGACTCGAGTGTAAGAAAAGCCCTGGTTTTCCTGCTGCATTACAGTTTGCAGAGGCCACACTCTTTGTCCTCTGAGGCCAAGAACATTAAAAAGAAAAAAACCAAGAGCCCTGTGTATCATCCCTTCCCACACATCAATTAGTTTTCCATGCACAATGTGTTTTCCTCACATAATCACTCACAAATACATGAAGGCACAGCCAAAAACTGTCCAAACACAGCTTTGCATCCAGAATGCAACCAAAGTTAAGACATAAATAAATAAAGTAAAATTTTAAGAAAATAAATAAATGAAATAAACAGTCTTCTTATCGGAGAACTCTGGGGCTTGCTGGCTTGGCACTGCTCTTGGTAACACTTGATTATAAAGCTGGATTTTAGCAGCCCGTGACACAGGGAGCGCAGGGAGGTTGAGGGGAGAACCAGAACCAGCTGTTACGTAAAAACACATCCCAACAGAGGGAAACGATGTCTCAGACCTCCGCTGAAGGTGCTGCAGGTTGTTAGGGCTCCTGACATTTTCAAACTGAGAGTAATGGAAGTAATTTCGCTCGCCCCACGTGAACAAAGTTCAGCCATCTCCTCCCGTTTGTCTGACAGCCAGAGAGGAACGCACAAAGACAAATGTGTACTGTCAGCAGCTCTGAGGAAAAAATCTAAATGCAAATACTGCCAGTGATGCAACAGAAGTGTAGTGTCCCACCATGCGTACATATTTCTTTGGTTTCATGTTTCATCATCTATGACACTTATCAGTTGGATACGTACATGGACGTGATATTCAGAACTCCTTTAAACAGAAAATGTTGAAATCTGAAATATTTATTTATCTTCACTTGTTAAAATATGACTCGCGGCTTGACGATACATTCCCAAAGTGGGTTGTTTTTTCTTGGTTTCTTGGTCGGATCATTGTCATCTGGTTTTCACATTGAGTGTTTGTTAAAGGACACGGGCTGGACAGGAGACACTGCTGTGAAGCCACTAGCAATTATGAGTTTGTCCACAATCTGTCTGGATTCAGATAGCATGTCTACATACTTCAACAAATATCAAACAACGATCGATGATTGAACAAATTCTTAAAATCAAAATAGCATAACCTCAGTATTTTGAATGAGTCTTTTCCAGTAGAAGAAGACAAATACATGTGTGCGCCCTGTAAACACCACCAGCTCCACACAGGTGCCCGTCACACAGTCAAATGACTTTTCAACTTCAAGTGAAATTGCTTTTGTCTAGACCGTGCTGGGCTGTCTGGCTGTGCCATGGTGTGTGGCATGAAGAGGATGGGGGGGGGGGGAGGAGGAGGAGGAGGAGGAGGAGGAGGAGGGTATTCTTTGTGTCTGCTCAAATCCAGCCAGCCATGCCAGTGAGTGGGAGAGTGAGTGCTGTCTCTGCCCCTGAGCCGAGTCTCTGTCCGGGTGTAATGTGAGTTTAATGACAGATTAAGTCACCTCAGCCGCGTTTGGCTCAGAGGCCTGGCTAGAAAGCCGAGCGGACCCAAACAGTGTTAACAAATCTGTCTGGGTAACTTGAGCTGCCCTAGTCCAGGCTCTAGCCCCAGACCTAGACTGCAGACGATGCGGCTGGCTGCCTGTCTGGCTGGCTGGCTCACTTGTCTGCCTGTAGCCAAGGCCCTCTTCTGGAAGACTTTGGCCCCTGCACTGGCAGACAGTCAAAAGACCAGCAGTGACCTCTGTGCAAGTGCAGACAGGCTCAAGCTTCTCCCACATCCCCTCCTTGTCTCACAGGCCAACAGAACACATCCAGGGGCTTCTTACAACGCGCCAAATGCCTTCTGTCATTGTTGGTAAGATCAGTTGTCTGATGCCAGATGACTTACCAAGTTTTCAGTGCAGCTTTACAGTTGTGCAGTCATGATAACACGAGTAGTTTGAAATATCAAAAAATCCCCTATTTATTTAATACCTAGTTGGTATGAACACTTTCATACAGGCCACATTTCATTGACAGCGCACATCCGATCTGGAAATTTTAATCATACAGCAGGTGGACAGGATGCGCCTCCAAAAAGTGCCTCAGCGTCACGTGACCGAAGGAACCCCATGACCCGAGAATAGACGGGTGCATCCACACTGGCAGTCAACAGTGTGGCCCAAACCAGTTTCTCTGAGATTAAGTCCTCCTAAGCACACTTATGCTTGCTTAAGGAATTGCGTGAGGCAGTGGGAAGGGTAAGCCACACAAGACGTGGGTTGCCAGATGGCTCCTAGGATGACCACTGGGTCATCCAGTCTAGCTTCTTCTAGGTCATACAGTCCGGGGGCCTTGCCTTGCGCATGGGAGAAAGCGGCTTATACATGCATAAGAGTGTCAAAAAATCTGTAATCACCTGTGTCTGTGTCAACTGTATTCCCGCGGCTGGAATCCACCGCGGTGCACTGAACTCCCTGACAACAGGTCTGCAGAGTTCAAGTGACTTCTGAGCAGAGTGGACAGTGCAGTGACTGAGCATGAGCTGGATTTAAGATTGAATTTCTATGACTGTTTGTATTACGGGCAATTCTATTCAGCATTACTGTATTATTCTATTCAAACAATAACTAATTCAAATGAAATTTGTCACTAATTTGTTTTGCAAGGTGGTCAATTACTTGCATGCAGCATACTGTATCGTATGTTTACAGTCTTAAGAATGCCAAAGGAGGGTAATATGCTAATACCTATTGGTCTGCCAGAAAAACAGAGATGAAGAAGAAGCACAAGAAGAAGAAGAATGGTTTCTACATGCCAATCCTGTTCTCACCTCCTGAATGTGAAAAGATAAGACCTGCGTCATAGGTCGAAGGCTTCTGAGATAACAGTAATGCTGACAGTGCTTTAAAACTATGCAGGAGGCTCAGATTGCTGAAAAGCTCAGAGTGCTACAGGGAGACAAGATTCAACATTAACTTTATTGTTATTCAGGTTTGATGACATGTACATGGATACCTTTTTAAACAGATATTTTACACCTCCATTGAAAATAAAAAAAAATCTGTCCACACAACCTTCGTTTTTAAAAATATATCTGAACGCGCGGGAACTCAAAAACTATTCCAAACACTCAAACAAGCGTGCTGGGCCAGTAGGTACGATCAATGATGCATCAAACACCATAGAAGAACAGAGTGAGCTTCTTTTCCTTCGACAATAGTAACTTAAAAACACAAACAATAGTAGCTAATTATTTATTAATTTGTAGTATTAAACTCCTTTCTGACACGTGGCCTAACAGTGCTGACCAAATGTAAACTAACCAGCAGTTCTCCAGTGTTGTTATTTCAAACTCATGCTCAATACACAAAGCAACAATGGGCATGTTTTAGAACCATCTGTGTGTGAACAAGCGAGCCCAAACACAGGACTATACACATGACAAGCGAGCCCAAACACAGGACTATACACATGACAAGTGCACAGCAGAACAAAATTCTGGCTCATGAATGTAAGCCAGATGCAACATAACGGCGTCGTAGAAACATAGTGAGACAAATGCCTTCTGGGTTATTTCTGTAAGCTAAACTTTGGGATGTTGGCAATAAGGAGGTTGGTTAACTTCCTATTTAATCAAACTGCTAATAAGAACGCAGAAAAAACAATTGCTATTCATATATGAAAGTGACTACCTGCTCCAACATCTGCGCCGTTCTTGTACAAAGAAGGTCAGTGTTTTATTAGAAAACATTTTTAGAAATAACAATAATTCAGTAATTTTTTACAATTCCATTCATGAACACGAAAGTAAGATTTCAGTGTAAATTAAGTGATGACTGAGGATACAAGTTAGTATTCAAGTATGAAAGTGATTTAATGACTGAATGAGGAAGGTGTGAGAAGCAAGTTGGCCAGAGTAGGAGAGTGTTTATAAAGGGAATTTCCAGATATTCATTTTATCGCCTTTGGAAATCAGTGTATGAGCTATTTGTGGGACAGAAACCAAAAATTTCATCTTAAACTTCACTTGTTGATTAAAAGAGACAATTCACCAGTTACTTTTTGAGTCTGAAGGAAATGTCATTTCATTTAAGATCGTTAAGGGTTGACAATTTGTGACCCAGTGTCTGCAGGGAGTGGCTGCACAGCTCGTCAGCTAAGCTTAAGCTTCAACCCTGGCAAGTAAACTTCAGGCTCCTTAAGACAGCGGATGGGCATGCATGGCACGTGCACCAAGCTGCTCCCTGACTTATGCCAGATTATTGCATGTGATGTTACAGTTGGCATCACGTCGAGTCAAGAGGATATCCTGGTAGCATAAAAGGCGCTTTGGCAGCTGTCTCCTGCCAGCAGAGACTTGCTCTGGCCTCCTGACCAACTAAACACACCAGGGAGGCTGACAGAGGTACGGAAAAAAAACAAAACAAAACAAGACTGACTGGACAGGAGAGAAGAAAAAGATGCCTGAGGCCAAGTTCTAGTCATGGAGGTGTATAATGTTGGCTGCTGAGAACATATGTGAGAAAACCCCCTGACAAATTTATATCCTCTGTTCTGCAGTTCTGCACTGGTGTTAAATTTAAAACAAAACCCAGGATTTAAACTAGAAAGCAGGTGGCATTGTGCTCAAATGGCTCTCTCTTCTCAAATGAAATTTAACCTTTGATTGTCATACCGCCATCATTATATAAAAAAAAAAAAGCACCATCGAATCCTAAAATGATACGCGTTGGTCGAACATGATCCACCTTTGTCTTGTTTGCAGTGGTAGTTTATTGACTTCAAAATTGAAGTCATTTTCCATGGAGCATTCTTATTATGTTATCTGTGCCGTGCATGTTTCCGACAGTCGTTTTGGAAGTCGGGTGTGTGCCGAGTAATTCAGGTTAAGTGCCCTTCTCAAGAGTGCGATGGCAGAGGTCCAAGGCAACAGAGCACACGCAATTGACATGCCATGTTCAGGATCTCTCTGATAAACAGACTTGCCGTGGTTCAATGGTCTCATGCTATGTACATGTATTTGGGAATTATAAAGTCAGTTCTAGCATTCTTGCAGAGGCTAACAGCAAAGCCAGATGGAACAGATGCAGGTTTGTTGGATACACTCCTACAGCAGATCAGTATCGTAAAAGAAAGCTAAATGACCTGCGCTGTCAACTCTCAATTTCTCATTTAGGGCAAGTTTTTTTTTTTTTTTTTTTGCGTCTGGCTCTTGCAGTTGCCTCGGGTTCCAAAAGCCTGAGAAAAATATCTAAACTAAATTCAATAATATCAAATAATACTAATAATCTCTTCCTGTTTAAGTAATAAGATCATAAAAGGAAGAACAGGAAGCGTTCACTTGAGAAGATTTTGCCTTTCAGCCGTGTTTAAAAAAGCCAAAACATAAAGAGGAGCTGATAAAAAGACTTACTCAAACAGATATGTTATCCTTCAAAAGCTGCTTTCCTGCAGGCAACTATCAAAACTCCTCTGTGGAGCATGGAGAGCTTTACTCAATAAACTCATTGGAGAACCAATGATTTCAGCCTTGAGGTTTTCATTTGGATGAACTTCAGCAGGGATCCTTTTTCAACAAAAATAACATCCTCTGTTCAAAGGCTACTTATGAGCATGTGTGCATAAAGTGACCTGTTGGAAAGGCAACACAAAGTGGCCAAACAATCTTTATATATATATATATATGTAAGAATTTGTTACTTTAGAAGGGAATTTTTGATATAGTATTAGCTTTAAAATATCAGTCACTCGCTGGGCGATTTGGCCTCCAATGCCCTTGTCCTAATATGCATTATGACCACATGTCTATTCTGCTTCACTGTCATGTGTCAAAACCTCACCACATGAGTAAGCTATATAACTGGAGAAGGAAGCATTAGGGGGTCTCTGAACTAGGGAAAGTGGCATACTCAAATATCCAAGACAATCAATTACACCATCCCTTGACATGTTGGCCCCTGTGAAAATATCAGTCACTTGGAAAGTGGCCCACACTGGCGACTGCACTGAAATGGGGGGGTAATGTGAGATCCACTTACCATATAATAGATATGCCTTTGTTTGCTTTTCCGGCTTACCTAAAGAGCCTTAAAGACAAGAGAAAGCCCGGAGGTCCCCAAGAGAGGAACACTTGGGAAGCCTGTGAAAAAACAAACATTGCACCACAAACTGTGGGAGGTGTCAAATGAAACAGCCCTCTGACCAGCAAGTAAAACCTAAAGCCTATTTAAGCAAGGCCGTAACACCTTGGGCAATGGACCCAAGATTTTCCATCTGAGGGGATTACTGTCCATGAGCCTTACCCAAGGTAGATAATGACCTGATCACCTGTCAAGTGAAAGTATTAGCTGTAGGTGAAGCACATGACACTACCACCTTTGTTTCCAGATTACATAAAGTGAGGACTATGGGACCTCCCTCTGAATTTTGTAGGCTAGCAGGTGACACAGACAGAGGAATATAAAAGGGTCAGCATGGTCTTCATGTCAAACCCTGCCCCATCTCATGTTCACAATAATTCATTCACACAAACCCCCTTTTGCAGGTGCTATTGTTCTCCAACACAATCGCTGCATGTTGCCATTGTGCAGCACATGTGCTGTAAAAAGCAATCAGCTCAGGGACACCAAGGACCAACAAGCCAATCATCAATAAGGAGTGGTGTACAGCTGGCACAGTTGAAGACCTCAGTGCTTCAAATCTTGTAAAAGCGACAATAGTCACAGCTACTTAGAAACAAGCGCAGAAGAAAAAGGTATGTCCAAGCTCAAAAGAAGTTGTGGCAACGAAAACATCGAATACAAGGACCAGAAACCTAAAGTCCAAGCACAGAGAGAGGGAGTGGGATAAAGAAAGAAAGATATGGACTTTCAATTTAGTCCTGTCATTTGCTGTGGAAACAATGCAGGCTAGCCAGCGCGTAAAAGCGTTGAGGTCAGCCTGGAACCAAGCCATAGCTGTAGAACTGTTAGACCAGGGGATTCAGCAGGCAACAAATTAAGACTCAAGTAACCATGTCACAGTGCAAAAACTGAGCTGCCGTTAGATTTACTGTCCTGTTCCACTCAGGTGGGACCATGGGTCTCCCTCAGGTTCAGTTCAGTGCAGGTTCAAAGTGATTCACTTGCGGTACACTTCTCTTCAAAGCCAACTGACCACTGCCAGATCAGAGCCGTCCTCAGAGGTGCTGTAAATCTAAGCAAGACTGCACAGGGGACATTCCTTCTGACCCTTTCAGTTGCACAGAGGCATTTATTTTTATTTTTCTTGCAGCAGATCAGATGACTTCCAAAAACACTGGCTGCTCTTACCTGGGTGAATGGCTCATGCCTCAAGTCTGGTAGTGGCAGATGCATGCGTGTTTGCAGAACACACATTCAAACATACATAAACACTGGGGATTGGGGCTGTGTGATGATTCAATAATGTTCATCCACTTTCAGTAGAATCATACGGTGATGATACAGTATGATCTTATTCTGCTTTCATTCTGGAAATTTCTGCTTGCCAAATTAATAATTCTGAGCAGGCTGTTATCAAAACCAGATCAGTTATCGGAACGGCCTAGGAACAGACGACAACTGAACCCTCAGAAATGGAGAACATAAAACAGGCAAACCCGATATGCACATTTGCCCGAACAGGATTATTAAACCTAATGCCATGAGTTTCTGTTGTGCTATAAGGTCTCAAAATACATTTCCCTTTGAGTCAGGTCCCTGAGAGAGATCAAGGACTGAAGGTCAGAAACCTGGTGATGTTACAGTCTAGAGGCATGAATGACATTTTCTATAGTTAGCGTGCAAGTTGGGGGCAAAGGGGAAGAAAAACATCCGTCCTCGTGTGTGGGTTGGAAAGTAATTGGCAAGTTCAGTAGCTGGGACATGGCCCCTTCACCAGGGGTTGACCTGTGGGACACTAAGAAAAGTCTGAGAGGGCAGAGTTTTTGGGATGTGTGTGCAGTGGGGGAGGTCGGGTGCCCACGTTTGCCTTGCCTTATTACAGATTTACAGTAACTCAATTTATTAAAGGCCAGAGCTCCCTGACAAAGAACATCTGGTCTGTGGGACTTGAACGGGTGAGCTGGCGTCTTGCCCATGCTCCCTGCTGTAGGGGCCAAAGCGCCAGCACCTTCCCTTAGAGCCCGCCCGCCCGCCTGCCCTCCCTCTCTTCTTGTGAAGAAGGCCGCCTTGCTGTAGCAGCCCACACAGAGGGCCCTCAAAGCCCAGGAGGTCCGTTACAAGCCACCCCTCCTCCTCCAGGACCCCCCTAGTGGGACCCTCCAGCCCTTTCACTCTGGGGCCCCCCTTTCACGCTCCAGTCCTGACAGTTGACCAGCTTTAAAGCTGCAGCAGGCCCCCGCTTTAGCACACAGCACGCGGCATTACAATCAAAGTGCTCCCCTTCTGCAAAAGATTTAAACCATGCGTCAAGTTGGAGTGCGCGCACGCGCACGCGCACACACACACGCACACACACACGCACACACACACGCACACGCACACGCACACACACACACACACACACACACACACACACACACACACACACAGACATTCTGAGGCACACTGAGGCACACACATACACTCATATGCCATGGGAACATCATCATTGGAATTCAAGGTCTCTGGGTCTTTTTTACCTTTTATGACTTGCATACCGTCTCCCACTAATCATGACCACATCTTCACATTGTTTCTTTGTGTGCCTATGCATGTATACATGTCTGTGTGCGTGTTCTGTAAATTGACCACACAGTGTTTTCTTACAGTAGATGGCATCAGATGACACAAATGAGACACCAGAATAATCAGAAAACAAAGAAAGTAATCATAAAATAAAGGAAATGATGAAACCACGGCTTGTTTGTCCAAACCACACATCACACATTCCACAGCATCTTTCCAGCTGTTTCAAGTCTGTCTCTAACTTTTAGTAATCGTGGTGTAAATCTACCAAACTGAAAATCTCGTAAATCTACACATCAGCGATGTCTCAGAGTATATGCATACATACAGCGCTCCCTGGGCTCAGCATCAAAAGTGAGATGTGATGTACTTTAGGAAATGTGTTTATTTTTATGCACTGTTAATTCCCTATGTTACAGAACCGCTTCTGACTGGTTTTAATCATTACCAGGAAATCAGGAGTGTACAGCCAATGCTGTGACCCAGCCCACAGCACTGACAAGCATTTTCATATCACAACTGTCAAGGACGAAAGCTGTCCCATGTGCTCCTTCTTTTTCAGTTAATTACGCATAAACTCAATGGTCGTGAGGTATTTAAGAAGTGAAGAGCGAAGGAGATTGAAACCGCGATGAAACTTGTCCAGGAGTCCCACATTTGTAAAACACTGATATGCCATCAAGGAAACTTTCAGAAAAAAATCATTAGTCATTTTGAGTTTCGTCAAAAGGTTAAATTTCAATGGATGAAAAACTCCATGGAAGAGAACCCCCAGAGATTCCCAGCGTTTGATCCCTGTGAGTCAGCAATGGAACCTGGGGGTCAAATCACATGCTGAATAGGCTTTTCGGAAGTCTTGTCCTGGCTAGTGGCGGCCGGTCGTCCGACCCTGCTTGACCAGGAGACAAAAGGAGGGCACTGACCACAATTGGGATGGGGGGAGATTCTTTTCTCCTGCAATGGAAAGTCCGGTCCTGAATAGGGTCTGGCTTGCTGAATTGCGTTCCACACTGATTTTGAGAATGAGGACCCACTGGGGTCAGGGTTCAGCAGCATTTGACGCGGGCTGTGGGAAAAGGCGAGCACGGTGCCCGCACAACCTGCCGACTGCCCTCTCACCCACAGTGCCCCTTAACCTCCCAAAGGGGCGGACCATCAGCCCAGGGATGACAGGACGAGAATGGCTGTATGGGTGGGAAAAGGAAAGAAAGCGGAGATGAAGGTGGGCGGGAGGGCTGCACTGGCGGAATAGAAAAAAGATGTAAGAGAGATAAACCATCAAAGACGTTTCTAAGTAGCTTCACATATTGCACTTCGAAGACCTAGAGCACATTCTCAGGAGGGTAATCAATATGTGCTGCTTGACTGGTTTTCCAACCCTCGCCTCCCAAGGTGGATGGATGAAGCACTGGGTACACATCTGCAAGTTCTCTCCCGACACTGAGGGTCTGCAGTCCTTCTTTGTGTAATCACTCACACAACCCACACACACACAAACAGAGGCTAATAGACGTTATGGAAATGGGTGCTGCAGATCCTCTAAACGTTGCTGACCATTTATGAAACAGTCGGATATATTAACCCGCCAAAACATCTGGACTTGCAACTCTCTTTGTCTTAGTAGTGCGGTCTGCCATGAGGCCACCTGGCAAGATGTTCAGTTTCTCTGAAATACGTTACCCCGCACTCTGACTCAAATGTGGTAACTGGTGACTGACAGTCGTGAGAAGTGACAAACCCATTAAGTCAGCTTCAACAAGTTTATTAACTTCACACCTGCAAGGGATATTAATGATACCAGTGGCATCACTCGTATCACCCCGAGGTGATCAAGAACTGCAAACCTGACAGGATTTGTTGGGCTGAAGCAGCTTTCAAACATCTCCGCATTAAGTTACATTATTAAATGATTCAATCAGACAATGAAGAGCAATGAAGAGGTAACACAAGACTGAAAGGCAGACTCTGGCATTCAAAGACAGCTTAATTGTACCAGTTTACTGTTCTGTTGGAAAATCAAGCTGTCAATGCTGTGTTTTACCAGGGAGGATAGAGTCATCTTACTGCACATGGCGGGGGCCACAGGCTGGCTGGAGACACCTCTTAAAAAACCATCACGCTCTGCTTTGCATGGAATGTCACACTTTGGGGTGCCATACAGTACACCTCATCAACTGACAGGAGGAAAATAATATACTGGCAAGAATAAAGTTTTTCTCAGCGCTAATACAACACGAGTGCTGTGCAATGCCACAAACTACTTTCGTCGGCTGATTCACATTGTAGGCTTCCCAACTAAATGATGTGTGTGTACTGTAAAGTAACATGAACCACAATTATGGCAAGCAAGCATTAAGTAAATCAGTTAGTGGCTACTGGCGTCCAAAACAGGAAGTTAAAAATTACTCATAAAACCACACATCAAAAGAGTAACAGGCAGCAGAGTGGGAAGCTCACTCTGGCACTGGCATTTGTATTTTATCTAGAGTGAGTGTGCTTTCATTTAAAGGGCTAACACCTTGTAAAGAAAAAGAGGCACTCGGCTGATTTATCTCTGTTTATGTGTAAACAGCAGAGCACTGTCATTCATTTTACATTCACGTGCTGAAAATAATAATGTATTCAAAAGAGGAGCTGAACACAAGAAGAAATGGTACTGCACATTAGCTATTATTATATCCATTACCATTATATGCTGTGAATATTTCCTTATTATAATACAGTGAAAGAATACCTCTCTCATGCTGTCGACATGTCCAGGACAACTTGAGCCTGGCTCTCAGTGTGTTGTTATATTGTGGTCAATATGTTTATATAATGTGGCTATAGAGCCGTTTTGCACTTGGGTAGAAATGAGGGACAGAGCTCAGCAAGGTCACCTGCTCCTCATCCGTTTTTCCACTGTAGCCAGCAACTCACAAGTCGGGGGATGGGGAGGGGAGTCGGGGGTGGGGAGGGTTGGTTGCTGACCGGCTTCAGTCTAGACGGCTCAATACGCAGTTGACTTTTTAAACCCGCTTGTCTGGAAAAAGAGCAGACGTGAGGTAAGAGGGGGTGAGCTGCAGCAGAGAGGTGGTGGTGCATTTTGGCTGCCGCAGCCAGCAGGCTGGACTTGCTACGAGCAGGCAGAGAGAGAGGATGCGAGGAAAAGAGAGGGCGAGAGAGAAAGAGAGACAGTGAGAAACAGACAGCGAGGCAGAGAGTGAGAGCGAGAGACGCTATCGGAGAGAGCTATCCGAGTCACTGGCTGTGGCTCCATTGTCAAGGTCAGTGAGCCGCGGAGTAAAAAGTCACGCCACCTGACCCCCCCCCCCCCCCCTCTCCGCCTGTCTGCTTTCCTGCTGTTCATCCCCTGTTCTCCCCCTCAGTACCTCCATCGGTCTCGTCTGCTCACTCAGCATACACGTGCAGAGAATCTGATCTCACTGATTGCTCAAATACTTTAGTTATACCGACATCATACCAGAGGTACTTTACTATTTCTCCCTTTATGTAGTTTGATAGGGATACCACAGCACACGCATAAAAAGTTAAACGGACCGCCCAGCTGCATATGATGCTGCTGAACATCTGAAGGTTTCTCTCATAAAATAGATTGTTAATTCCCCAAATCTGTGAAAACACTATGGTGGTCTCCCTGCTGATGCTGTGTCTAAACTCTGCACCAGAAATATTTATGCAGCAGCTGGACCCTTAAAGTTTAGAGCACATTCATCTTCATTTGGCATCCTGAAGAGAGGCTTTAATAGGAAATTAGCAGAATTCAAAAAGAAGGTCTGTTTGAAATGCTGACTGCACTCAATTTGCAGTTTTCATTAGTCCCAATCTTTGGCAGTCTAGCTGATAAAAATTATTTGACATTGCGCAATGATCTCATCTTTACAAGACTGGCAGTGAGCCCTTTTGGAAGTTCTCTTAATTATTATTCTGCGGAGAGAAGAAGACAGATTATATTGGCTCACTTCTACTTTTGCAACATTACTTAACTCTCTTAAGGCAAAGGCAACCCAGTGAGGGATACTGACATCTGCTGAATCATTTGACGGGGCTGCAGCAAACCGTTACTGATTGTCTGCTGGGTCTGAACACTTACTACTGATGATTAAACCTAGATGAAAAGACTAAGAGAGGTTATAGCTCACAGACTGCCCTTATGATGATTAAGCACTGACCGGCGCTTATTCCGGCAATGAGGTATGTGAAAAAACAAAGGGCAAGCCAACGCAACAGTGACATGCTGTGCAGCGCTAAGCACGGCATCACTTTTGTCGTGAGCATCAGTGTTTACGTACGAGCCAACTTGCCCCCCTCCAGGCCTTTTAATATCACCAGCCCTTCCTTTCCTAAAGAAAACACAAGCAGAGGAAGGAGAGAACACACCCTTCAGGATGCATCACCACTCGCGGCGACAAAGACAGTCAATCAACAGACATCTGACATGTCATTCACAGCGGCACCATGCACTCATGACCGGATCAGAAAGAAGGGGCCGTGCTGATGTTATATCACCGGTAGCTGTCAGAGTTGTGTGAATACAACAATTCTGGTGACAGACCGACATTAATCTCTTTTATCAGATGTGGATTTGCTCATTGCTCACACCGAGTCATTATGTTTAATCATCTTTGTTTGACGTGTCCCCCTCTCACATGACCTGCGAAGATCCCAAACTAATCATGATCCTCCAACAAAGCACGGTTTAACTGAACGTGACTGAAGCGCTGAATGTGATGGAGACGTTCTTCTTCTGCAGTTATAATGACCGATCTAACATTTTGCTGCAGTGGATGTTGCAGAGGTGTCTGTGGGTGTTTCTCATGCTGTTTGCACGTTTCTCTGTGTGGCTGGATGTGCTCTGTTGTGCATCAGAAATGTATTTTAAAGTCTCTCTTGATCTCTGAAGTTATGATAACAACCTTCAATTTTCTGACATTATAAAGTCAAAGAAATTAAACCGGCAACATTTGTACACTCCTGTTAAAAAGCATCTAAAAGAAGGCAGTGTTTCCAAGAAGATCACAAATATCACTTAACATTCTTCTCTGTGACTGACGTACAACTTTCATCCTGTTGATTATTCTAAATGAGCTGGCAATAATTAGACATTGCCACTCAGCCATGACGCAAGTGCAAGGTATTGTAAGGGTGATCTTAACAAGTTAGTTAGAGCCATTTGGTAACGGAGTTGCTCACACTGTGTTGTTTCCTTCTTAAGGTTCATTGATTGGCCCTTACCTGCGCCTCATCTTCCGCACAACCAATCAGCAGCTACTGGGGAATTTAGAGCCACCAGCGTCACAGGCCAAAATGACACACACACCATGTGCCAGACGTTTGACGAAAGTTTCAGACACCGGGCGCCGCATGAGTCACTGAGCACAGCCACCACCCAATGTGTGCCAAGACCTGCAAGTTCACCATGTGCAAAATGTGACAGAGGACAGTGGTTGACTAGCCACTTCCGGCCTACACTATTCCCAACACAGTTTGATCAAAAGTTATCATTGCACTTTCTGCAATGTCAAGTGACAGCAACGGACACTGAAAACAGACTTAACGCTCCAGCCGCATGAAGAGCCTGAGACGATGGGATTTCTTCAAGCTAGGAGGGGTCTTTAAACAGCTGAACATCGGTACAATGTTATTCTGAGCATGAGAAACAAATCTTTCAGCAGCAACCCTTTTTCTCTTTAACAATCTCTCTCATCTTGTCTAAATGAATTTCTCAGGCCTCCCAGGCTGTGACATTTCTAAACTGTATTATTAGCTGTTTACAGATAAGTGAACTTCTCAGTCAACATTTCTGAAATGCCAGTATTTACATCCATTTAGGGAATCAATCAAACTCCTTGGCAGGTTTAAGTATCCTGGTGGTTTTTTATTTTTTTCACGGTTTTAACGACTTTTATAAAAGAGTCTGAACAAAGTTAAAAAGAAATCTGACAATTCCAATGTTATCAAAACATATATAAATCTCATAATGTTATATATATATACACACACGCACGCACACACACACACACACACATATGCTTTGACATATGCTTAGATGCTGCCTGTCCTTGTGTGAGGCTCATCGTCAATCATCTTGAAAGCCTCAATTTTAACAAATTACCTGTTTTGATCATAACTGCCAGATCGTGTGCCAACAATTATTAGGAACCTACTCATATTTGAATCACCTTAATGTACTATAGGTGCACAGAGGGCAGGCAAGATTGAGCATGTGCTGACCTCCATAAGATGTGCAGGGTGGGACACGCAGCAACGCATCACATACTTGGCAGTGTAACTACCTACGTGCGGCGTGCTGAGAGAACTTATGAACTAATTAATGGATAAAAGCAAGTGGTCTATCGGATGTAACATTCAAGTAGCCATCTGGATGTCTACCACCTGTCGAGGGTGAGTAAGAACATTATGTGGCTAGGAGCGAGATGTGTCATATTTCAAACAACAAGTCACAGTTTACTAACTTTGTCCATTACTACAATAGTTAGAGCATTTCTAATCGATCAACCAACCAATGCAGCGACCAATTTATCTATCATCTATGAATCCTTTCACGCAGCTGTCATCCATGTCTGTCTACGCTGCTAGTCATGATCTCCATTTATGCACAGAATGACATAGATTAATCTGATGCATCTTGACAAATGCGGCCAAGTGATGATGCATCATATTACATCCTGTCAAGGATGTAATATGATGCATTGTGTTACAACGTGAGGCAAAATTGACTGCAAGTCTAATAATGCTGTAGTTTTGTAAGAAACCCTGTAAAAGGTATACATCTGCTCCCTCCACGAAAAGAAGGACAGTTATCAATCTTTTGGGAATAATTTTCTAACACATGAAAATCAGGCATTGCTTAATAAAATAAAAAACACAATCTTTATCTTTAAAAGGCTGGAAGCATCCTGCTGTTCATAGTCCATGTATAGAGATTTAAAAGGCTATGCGGAGGAAAATTGTCAGAAAAAATACTAATCTAAATTTAACACAATTGTACTTAACCTTATTTCAAGCTCTACAACATTAAAGCTAAATTAAAACATGGCTTAAAATGGCACTTTGCATATTGTTAGGCTTCATTTTTAGCTGAGTTCAGGTTTCATACAGAAACAGAAACACGTGTTACTGAATTTTCTTGTATGTCATCATTACAGGCTTGGGTGGCACAGAGCTGACAAGAGAAAACAGGAACCAAGTGTGAGTACGATGACTATCCAGACACCTGAGCGATATTTGTACGTGTAGTTTTTCCCTACGTGCATGATGAACATCAATCTAATGGCACTCTGACGCCTGTACAGACATTCCTGTATAATGGTGGCACTAAAAAGTAAAAGTGTTTTGTCAACTCTTTTTAAACTTCATGCTGAAATTGCATCATGAAGAGCACATTTGGTTTGTGTTATAACTGCAATACAGTGGAGAAAAATGATCCAGCACTGATCCACTCTGAGAAAAGCCTGGACGATCCTCATCGTGATGACAGCGAAAAATGTCTCCAGTTCACGGTGTTTGTATTCTTCTCTATTAATGAATCAGTAAGTCAAACAAATGTCTAAACTTAAAGAGATGCTTATACTGTCACTTCATTGAGATTTCCTTTAGAAACACAAACACAAACCGTCAGCGACTGTCAGAGCAATGCTGGGAAGTCCAAAATCATTATCACCCCGAGGATCCCAAGACTCTTGGAAACTTCTTTAAACAAATGTCCTGAATGTGTATTAAACAAAGGAAAATAGGGAAGCTGTCGGTGATATATTGAAGTAAGACTGTACCATTATTTTGTATTTTTGTATGAGTGTTCGACCAGTTTGTAGAAAAAAATCTAACCTTTAATGAAACAGCTGTAGGAAGGTTTCAGAGACATTCATGAAAGTCTTTTTGTGTGCGTGTTGTTCACAAGTCATGAAATCTATGTTTCTATTGAATGACTCTCATCAGATTAATCAGGCATTCATGAAGGTAACGAAATGCCTCAGAGAGCAGAGGCTATCAGTTGAAGGTAACTGTAGATATTGTTGTGCGACATTTACAGTACCTAAAACCTAGAAGTGAGAGCTTTGAGAGCGAGCTCCTCTCCAATGTTATCAGCAAATTACCTCCCAGTGATCGAGTGAAGCCTTCCCTGTGGGGAGTAAATTAGTACATTTTGGATGAGAGTCAAATGAACATAAATTACAAAATCAAAGTCAAATCAAATCAAAGCGGATAAAGCATAGTTTGCTGAGTGAGCATTGTTGTGGTCGCTGGACCTGTTCCAAAATTTGGCAGTGGCTTGTTCAGTTGCACAAAGAGCTGTTCATTTTCATTGTCTGGCTGCTTTGCTTTCATCTTTCTTTATTAAGACCCTTTGGGTTTGTCTGTTCAGACCAGTCGCACTGCACTGGAGCACTACGGGGGTATTGCCTACATCTTTTTCACAGTTTATCAAACACAATGTGGCTTAATAAGATCCTTTGCAGTGAAGGAAAGTAACTAAGTACATTTATCCAAACACTGTGCTGTCTGAGTAACATGTACTTCAATATTTCAAATTAATACTACTTCATACTTTTACTCCACCATATTTTCAGAGGGAAACACATTTAATTGATACCTGTAATGACTAATTACTCATTTTAAAAACATACAGTGAGCATATAAAATACAATGCACTGCTATACAGTGGAGTGTAAGAAATTAAAACACATTAAAATAGGAACAATATGCAGCATACATGTTACTGCATCAATGGTAATCTTGTAGTATAGTATATAACAATGCACCACTGAGCCCATTTTGGCTGCATAGTGACCACTTTTATACTTCAAGTATATTTTCTAGATAATACCCGGGTAAGATTTTTGAATGCAGGACTTTTTTTTTTAATCGTGGTACCCATACTCTCATTTATATTAATGAACTGTAATAGTGGCATAGTAGTAGTAGATTTAGTAGGTACAGTAACATTCAAGTGAAACATCTTTCAGCGCTGATGTTTTGTGGTGAAGTGACTCCGCTGGAGGTGTGAGCAGACTGTACCTGTTTGGTGTGCATGTCAAGTAAACAATAAGGGCCCTCAACACAATGCATTACTTCAAAAAGGCCTCAATTACAAGAGATCACTACACATAAATGTTTCCGTTAAACACGCCATTGTCCGGATGTATACAGTTTTCATGAGTAATTGTGAGAGTTGAAATGTCACTCTCTCCATTGTCAATGACTGGCAGTTCATTTCCACAGGTGATAAACAGACCATCTTTCCACAGGCTAGGATTACCAAAGAAAAGAGGACACAATATCATATATTTTGTACAGCGGAAAGTCCCTTCTGCACAACAGACACGAAAGGTGTCATTTAAATGGAGCAGGAAGGAAGAAAAAGCTTTTAACTTCAGCTCCATATATTGGAAAATAAAAGATTTCTGGCCTATTCCCAAAATAAACGCAGAGGACGCGTATCCTGGTTGTGTGCCTGCATCCTTAGAAAGCAGAGCTACCACAGCCTTCATCTGGAAGCTATGCCACCGCTGCCTCTACAACACCCAAAATCATTTGATCCACTTCCAGTAAGTGCCCGAATCTAATCAACAGAAGCAGAGTGTTTTGAGAGGATATCAGCGCTGAGGACTGGACGTGCCGCAGGGTGCAGACAATAGGCAGACTCCCCGCAAGCTAACCCGCGTAGGGTCATTCTGGTCATATCACATCAGAGACCTTTAACATTTCACCATTAGCCCCCATTAGGTCTCGACGGGCTTAGTCACATCCCTAGACATTTTGTTCATTCCCTCACAATCACTGGTCAAACCCGAGGGCCAGTGACTCGACCTCAAGACTGTCATAGCACGCCATGTGCAGTGAGAATGCATGCAGGGATACGGATTCACTGATCTCACGTAAATTGCTTTTGTAATTTGCTGTTACGTAAAAAGAACCTCTTTTTTATATTAAAATATAACAACGTTAACACTTATGTGTCTGCTTCCAAAACTGCCTCCAGTCTGCCAACCAACACCAAAAACAAGCCATACCACCAGCCCACAACTCCTTCATGGTATAATGCAACATGGCACACCGGGGGAAATGCTTTCAACCGGTGCTCACGTATCCACAACGATAAAAAAGGATGAATAGGTGGTTTTGCAAATCTGGCACATGCCAGTGGTACAGAGACAATTATGTGCTATGCCCACAGTTTAAGAGGCAAAATTGACGACGATTACCACCACCCACTTGGGAACTGGAAAGAATAATGTTATGTGTGGGAAACAAGACGGATTTTCTTTTATATTTGCACTTAGCAACAGGACAAATTGCACATTGGGCATGACAAAACATGTGCTACCAAAAACAAACACATTAGGATTTTGACTCTGATGTACAATACAGTGGCTCAGCAATACTTTGATCACATTTTGGATGGGATGATTATTTAAAAAGCAAAGTTCATCTGAAAGACTCCACCAATGCAGACACGGCACCAGTAAAATCTGCACATCCTCAGCAAGTGAACTTTGTGGGTGTAGTTCAATGTAAGGTTTTTTCTTTCCCAAAAAATAACTGAAGAATGCAGCAGCTAGCCAACGGCAGCACAGAATTACTTTAATTAAAAAGTCACATGGTCAAATAATCTTGGTTTGTGGTTTTGTATCACTTGGATTTAAGCCTATTTTACTTGCAGTAGCGTACCATATAAAACACATGCAACGACACTATTTAACTTGCTATGTGTTACAGGGGTATTTATTATGATGTTTTCAGAGATTTTTGCTTCTGGAAGAATTATTCTTTCGAGTCATAATTTTACGCTCTTTCAATTAAAATCAAGTATTAAATAAACAGGGTGGATCACAGCCTCTGGTGTGAATGGGAAAACCAGTTGATCAAACACACTGTCAAAGCTGGTTCACAATAGACTTTTCCGCAGGCTTTTTTTTTTTTTGTTCAAGTTAGGAGATGTTTGCATATAGGAGTAGGACCGAGGTTCAGGTGTAGGCCCCCAGGCCCAACTAATCCTACTCGAAGTGCCCGTCCCATTAGACGGTGTAATCAGGAATGTGCTGCAAAGCAGGTGTGTTAATAATGCTTATTAAACAAACGTCCGTTTACTGCCGTCTGCTTTGGATACCTGATGTTGGTGATGTCATGACAGACATGAGAGAGGGAGGGAGAGAGGAGGAGGTAAGGTTAGTGTGGAGTATTTTCACAGACTGGCGAGTCCAGACAGAGAGGCAGAGCGAAAATAGCTCAAGGGGCAAACAAGGTAACCTTTTTCAAAAGACGCTTCAGGGGGTGTCTGCCAAGTCCCACACAATACTGTCTGCAGTGAATGTCTGTGTTGCAGTTGTATTGCACTGCAGAACAAAATATCTTAAAACGTCTGGGTGCATGTTCTTAAGGCAACTCAAATCTACTGAAACGGTCCAGAGCTGCTCATCTGAATGCCAACAATGCATCACCACCTGATGTGCAACTTAATATGCTACTTGCAAAAAAAAAAAAAAAAAATTCTGCCCAGCGATTGTGTCGTTCAGACCCTTATAACTGGGACTACCTGTGAATCTGTACTGGCCTGACAATAAACCCTGCAACTCTCCTCTTTCCTTTTGTTTAAATGAGTACTTTTCCTCCATTATCATTACTACTGTGCCTCTTTTGATGGGCCATTTTATCACCTGTAATGATATAGATCAAGGAAACTTAAATCAATGCCCATATAGTCCCACATGTCATGAGATCATAATGCACATATAAAGGAATGCAGACCCTACACTCCCTGCTGGTACTGTGGATTAAGGCAGGCACATGACTATGCTACACTGAGGTCATGGACATCTCTTGTGTTCATTACATCATAACCACAGAATAAGCCATGAACACCTCGTATAGGGCTATAATCGGATCTCCTACATGGTAACTGTTGTCAAGAATAAGGCACAGAGGATAACGCTGCTCAATTTACTTGAAAGATGAGCATATCCATTCTAAGGCATCACCATGATTCACAGCGAGGGCCTCTGTTGTTGGGGGGGAACTAAGGCTATGCGACAAGTTTGGACACACCCATGCCAGCCGGGACATCCCCTTGTTTCTATAAGTGGAGAGAGATGGGGCGCGGGGATCGAATGGCCAGTTGTTTACAAGGTGTTTGCCCACTAACATAGATAAGAACTCAAGGGACAAGAAAGCAGGTGAGGCTTGTTCAGACACAAAGATCAGGGGAGAAAGCAGAGAAGATGACCTTAAAGCTCCCGTGTTTTGGTTCATTTTAATTCATTTCTCTGTTAATAAGGTTTTTTTTATGTTAAACGTTTTACATTTTCTGCGCTTTCTAAGAAGAATTAAGGGTTTGCTGAAATCACATGAAGTTCCCGAAACTGTCTAAGAAATAACTGATAGGCTTGTTTTTGACAGTTAAGTGCACACTTACTAGGGTTGAAATAGTTAAGGGTGACACACTTTTTGAGGATGTGACGTGGGTCCAAAAAACAAAATGACAAAATTCTCAGAAATGACTGTGAATGATGTGTGTAAGCAGGAAAGGTGGATTTAAGTGCTACAAAGTGACCGGCCATGCCCTCTCTTTGTGTCCTAAGGCCAGAGTGCATCCTCTATGAGTCCCCTGACGTGCTCAGACCTCATTCATGGGTAATGTACCAGACAGAGCAGATAACTCCCCTTTCTTCATTCTCTCCGCTCAGCCGAGGAAATCCTCCCTGGCCATACCTTCTCGTCCACTTTCTCTGTTGTCGTGTTTGTCGAGATACCAGCTAGTGTGCCTGAATTTGAAAAGCGGAGATTTGACATAAAAAGAGAATCTAGAAAAAGACAAAAGTACTAAGGTGGTGTTTCAATCATGAAAAGTCGAGTATAAATGAAGGACACTAGCTCCTAAACTAGTACTTCCAAGTACCAATCTGTTTATTTTGTTCTTGTTCCATAACTTTTGCTCACTGTTCCTCTAAGTAAACCCTTTGGCATCACGGATTGTTTGAAGTGATGGTTACAACCGGATCTCTGAGGCTGAGTGATTGCTATCAGCTACTTGCGTTTCCTTAAGTCCTTCAAGAGCAATCTGAAGATTTCCACAGTGGTTCTGCACTGTGAGCAATGCTGGGACACTATGCAGTGTTTACATACACTCACTCATCCATCTCACACACAACGGTGATGGAGGAGTGTTGGGCAATGAGGCATTCACGTCTAGTCCATGGCCTATTTGTCTCCAACGAGCAGTGGCTGCTCAAATGCAAATAGCTGAAAAAAATCTAGTCTTCTTGACTCGCTCAAGTAAGAAATACCACATGTGAAAAAAAAAAGTTTGTGTTGACAATGATCATTTTTGTAGAATAATGTAAAATGAAAATGTTAATGACTGTCTTATCCGGTAATTACTGTTTTCGAAGTTTGACGTATGCAAGTTACTGTGATCTTAATGTCAGAGGAAAATAATTGCTGAGTTAGATGTGACAACATTATGACTCTACGCGGTGTTTCCCCCACTACCTCTTTGATGTCTGCCCTCTCTCGCTCCTCTCCTGATTCGGTGAATTAAGGGTGTATTTCAACCAAGCTGGAGACGGTAGTGATTGGTGGAACAGTGGAAAGATGAACCAAGAAGGTTTTGGTGAGTTTTACTTTGTCAACTTTGAAGGAAGTGTGTTTTACGATGATAAAATGACTGTTTCTGTGAATGGAGTTTGGTGCTATAGTGGCTGTTTTCTGGTTAAATAAATCAGATTTTTCTCTTTAACAAAAATGGTCTCTTGCTGTAGGGATCCTTTTCATAATGTTGTTATTACTATAACAATCTGGGCCTGTCAGTGGCAAAAGAAAAAAACTCTTATAGTGGACAGACCTTGACGGTGGACAAACATCCAGTGGGATTACATCGCAGTCCTTTTCATGGCTGCTGGCTGCAGCTCTCTCATGCAACACTGGACCAATTTAAAAAATTACTGGCCCCATTAGTCACTTGCACACAAATACATGAGAACAGTCCTGAAATACAGATAACATTGGACGGAATTTGTCTCGGTCTGGGACATTGAAATCTTACAGGACAGGGACATTCGTTATAATACATGCCAAATTTTTCAGACAATGTTTAATCGTATCGACAGACGCATTAAAGAAGCATTAGAAAGAAGCTGAAACAAATGGTACAAAATTCTTGTCAAAGGGTGAGAACGTGTGATTTTGCCCTTAACTGATCATTTTGAGCTTCACTACATCCAATCAATTATCAACCCACGCAGGTCTAATGAAAACATAGCACAAATTTTATCATGTATGACTAATCCACAACATATTTCTGCTGGTTCATCTGATCAGGCCACCCATTCATTCACTGCAGTGGAAATGAGTTGTCATTCAGTAACATCTACTTTGATTGTGGTGAGCACAGTGCAATAGGTTCACTATCACACAGCCACACAGACAGTCCCTTCTCAGGACCCTTCACCACTGACTTCGACATTGGCTGTGTCACAAACTCAGGCAGACAGAGTGAAAGAAAGCAAAAGAAGGGGAAGAGCTGGCATATGAGTTAGATCCACAGGTTTGGCATCCAGTGGGGCTGGCAGAAACACTGCTAAAGATGGCTGAGTGCATTCCCAGCCCTGGCAAAACAAATGGAACTGTTGTTTGGGTTCAGAGGAGCTGGCCCTCAGAAAGGACACCGCGGGAGGGAGGTGGAGGGGTGGGCAGGCCAGACAGGGACAGACGAGGACACTGGAGCAGGGTGGCAGGGTTGCATGGCTCACACCACCCACATCAGCTCCAACAAACAGCATCGAGCTGTTCCCAGAGGGGAAAGTTTGTGGAGAAAAAAAAAAAAAAGGTCAAACTCCGTGGAAGTGACAAGTTAAATAGAAAAGACGTTGTAGGGTACATGAGGCAAATAATGTGTATTGGATCAAAGAATGAAAGAGGAACAAATATGATGAGAAGACACGCCATGACGTGTCACTTTCTCTCGCCATTTAAACGGCATCAAAGGGCTTTGTGTTGATATTTTCTGAATGAAAGTGACTGTGAAGCTCTGTTTGGTGAATCGGTCGGATTAAAGATGTGGTGGAGTTAAGACATTATTCAACCTTAAATTATCTGTCAGGGTAATAATGCAGTAATATTTTCGGTTTTCTTTTGACTCTGCTCTCAAGCACTTTGGGAGGGTAACCCTGATCACAGGAAGCTGAGGAGGAGCGTCTCATGTGGCTCAGACAGCCCAGGGGACTTGTCTGTCATTTGGCGCGATAATCGAGCTGGAACAGTGAAACTGCCCAATGCAGCACGCACTACAAACAGTGACGGATGGGCCCCGAGATGTGTGTGGGAGTGACTTAGGAGAGAAAGATTGATGCTGGCTGACTTTAAGTAGCAGTTTAGGAGAAAGGAAGACTGCTGAGATCCTGACTTTATGGACCTCTTGGTCCAAACAGTTCAAGGAGCTTAACTCAGCGGTCAGGAACTCGCAGTTTCTTTAGCGTTTACACCTTAAGAACCAGAAAGATTAGAGAAAGCAGACAAATAATGGATTAAAATGAATCAGCTGAGATGAAAATTTTGCAAGCAACATCACAGCAACACAGTCTTTGTTCAGCTACAAAGGGGAAAGTATCCAAACTAACGCTGGTCTGCTGAGGTTTTTCTTTTCTTTTTCTGTCAGTTCTTTTTCTGTTGTTGTAATTATAACTTTGATGATGATGTCCAGCGCCGTCGTTTTGGTGGTTGGTACAGTCTGTGCAGCTTTCCTTCCCGCTCTGACTCCGTTAAGCATTGCTCACATACCCTGTCTGCCCCCAGTCATCACTACTTTTCCATTCTATAGCAGGGGTGGCAAAAAGAATTCATCTTGTTTTCTACTGTTAGAGTCAAATAACTCAGCACTGGCAGTCCTCCATCATTAAACGTCCTTCATCTGCCTCGTCTATTCCTGTTCACAACACCACCTCCAGGCTCACCTTTGTTTTGTGGTCTGCATGAAAACTGAGACATGATCACAATGCGGACAACATGCAAACACAACACATAAATAACGTGCGTAAACACACGTGGCGTGGTTGGACTAATGATTATACAAATAGCATATCCAGACACAGATCACATTTTAGTCCCATGGATGTGTGGGCTCCACGTGTGCCGGCCAGACGAAAACAAAAAGCATATGCAAGAAGCCCACACTGAAAGGCTTTCAGTCAGAGTATAGGAACACGTCAATCATTTGTAATCAAAACATACATGACACAACATTACCCAACCTATTCTCTGACTGGAAATGATGTGAGGGCTGGTTAATGGCATACACAGTCAGCCAGTAGAAAGCAGCAGTCCGTACGGTTCAGTAACCCCTTTAGCGTGATATGTTATCTCACTTGAAGAATGTTTGTGATAATGCTGTGGCTTTAATCGTACCCAGGCAGGCTTGTGTTGCTCAAGACACCTGGTTTCCAAATCCTGTTGGTCACATCTCCATTTTTGGTCGACATTTTTTTCAGCCATTAAATGCACCTTGTGTGTGTGTGTGTGTGTGTGTGTGTGTGTGTGTGTGTGTGTGCGCAGACAGGGTGGCCACGGCTGTTCACCAGCTTTGGCTGGTGCACGAGAATGCAGGAATGCATTTTTGACAAACGACTGAATCTGAAATCAGTGATGTTCAGTGAGCAGGCTGTGTGTGAGACTGTGTTAATATGAGTACAGTATTACTGCTGTTCAATATTTCTTCTTCTGCATTTTGCCTCGTCTGCTTTTATAAATGAAGTCAAAAAGTACAAGAATATGGACGGGTGCTGATTTGCAAATTTTAGAGAGAAAAACCAGGCAATGATTTACTAAATTAATCTGCTCAATGCTCTTTTCATGCTCTTTCTTCACTCCACTCAGTATATATTATTTATAGCCACTTGATCAGGCTGTTCCTCTGACAGGGTTAAAAAGCAGAAACCCTGTAATGAAGGGAAACATGCAATCTGTCCCCGTAGTCACTCGGACTGAACTGTACCAGAGAGAGTTAGCAAACACTATCAGACCATCTTTTAAGCCTGTAGGAAGAAAATATTGAGCAAACCTCTCCAGCCAAAACTGTCACTAAAAATCATTTAGTAGACTTTCTCAAATGCAGGCTTCCCATTCGCCTCACCTGCTCGGGGGCGTCAACTGAAGTTTGAAATGCTAGCAGTGTAACAAGAGGTCGCTGTAATGCTCTGCATTGATAACACCACTAATGCACATTATCAACTTGGAGACAGAGCTGTTTTTATCATCTCTTCAGTATGTCTTTAATAACATGATCAGTATACTGCTATTGTGGAAAGAGTATTGGTATTACTTTAATTCATTAACTGAGGGATTTAAATAGAGAAAAAAATGATTCAAAATATAGATGATGTATATGAAATCATTCAGCAACTGGCTTTGAAGAAAACAATAAAACACAAATTGAGCAGAATTGCTGAGTAGGTTCTGAGTGGCTGGATATTGTACGCAAGAGGCTGTGTTACCTTAATACAAAACCCCACAATCAGTGAGTCTCTGGGCCTTTTTAATTGTCTGCAGAATGCATTCATTTATATAATCAGAGTAAATAATCTTTGGCAAACAGCTCCATTTTTCACTGACGAGCACAAAGATACAAACTAAATCTCTACGACACGTGTCCCTGCTGTGTGGCACGACTGCGGTGCTGACAGATGTGCTCACAACTTTATGAATCTCAAAAATGTACAGGTGTGCAAAACCAGACACACGTGCAAACAAGCCTTAACATCTGCTTGCTTCCACACCCAACATCACAAACCACCTCTCCTGCCTTTGACAGATACAACAGGTAAGGCCATATACTGTTTACATGAAAGACAATGCTTGCCGATGCAGATGAGCACCTCCCACGCAACTACCTCACTCCTAACCTCCCTCTTGGCAGAGCATACCAATTTCCACCTGGATGGTCTTCAACTATGTGCCAAGAGGATATCACGGCAGCTCCATATCCTCTGTGTGACAGTGTAATTCCCTCTGCCCTGCAGCAATGTCTGCAAAACTCAGACAGTTTACATGTTCATGTAGCTACATTGCACTGGGGAAGAGTGATCTGCCAAGTATTCTGTGCATTCATTTGCTTTCTGGCACACACAGTTTAACCCCTCCAACATGTGCTGTCACAGGTGTAACTAAGTCAAAGGGGGAGTTGTGTTTGATCTTTCTTTCAATTCAGTGTATGTCAATCAAAACGCAACACTCTTGACTGATTGTTGAGTCTTCTGCTTTGTTACGTTTTAATATATAAGCTGCAGCATTCGAGATGAGTGGAAGTACTTCATTTTAGTGCTGAGCAGCACAGTAATGACTGTGTTATGTGGATGAATGGATGTGGGGTACCGGGAGATATCAAGTTCCAGACATTATTCAACCCAGGTATTCAGAAGAAAATCTACTATAATTAGGTAATATTGTATTTCACGCTTGATTACGGTACAAAGGAGAGTAGTAAAATACATTTCACTCATTTAGATTCAACATGTAATTAAATCTTCTAAATCTCCAGATCACTGACAGTCCAGGTTTCTTTAATCTGTGATGAAATGTTACATGCTTTCAATCAAATACAGTAAAGTACAGTAAGCCACAAAATTATTATTTAAGATTGCAAAACCCTCTGGCTATGTGCCAGTATATTACAGTAACTATAATACCACCTACATTGCAGAAGTGGTTAAATGAACAGATGAAATAAAGTAAATACACTTTCAAGACTAGACTGCTAAATAGTTCACTGACTAGGAAGTGGTTAGATATTAAAGACTTCATTTACAGCTCCTACAACACAAGCACTACAAAGACTCCATGATTTCCATGTGAGTTGTCCCAACTCAGTGGAGTAGTTCACTATTTGGGTTCTGGGCTGCCCCCTATCGGAAGAGTCAAGAGCAATCCATTCCTAAATACCTGTGGGGCTGAGGAGAACTGATGAGAAGCAGAAAGTTTAGTGGTGATGGATTTCTCGAACAAGAGCCAAAAACATCCCAGTTCAGCTGAACGCAAGCTAGTTTGGGAAATATACTGTACTATTATGGGATAATTGATCTGTGATCATGGTGGTCAACATCCAGTTATGTACCAGGGTGCATTACAGTTTTAGTATTAACATGATTTAGAATCTGTTTGTTTGCACCAATAATAAAGGTGAATGTCGTAAAATGTGCCAAAATGACAAATTACACTTCTCCTCTCTCTCAGAGTCAGTCAGTTGGTCAGAAAGCTTCTCCCACATCATGTCTAGATTTCTTTTTTTCTACAAATTCACAGCCAACTGAACATCCTTGGTCAGACTTATGCCTGAGGACAGACAATCCAGCACAAGGCTCTGTGGGTGCTCTGTGAAAACCTTTACCAGGTTCCCAGACAGTATGAAAATTGACTAAAGGATTTTTTGGAAATAGGATGTTACACCTCTCAGAATGAGCTTGAGACAACTAACAAACAGCCGAAGGAACAAACAGAGGCATATGTTCTTCAGTTTTTAAACCGATTCTCCATCGTAGACAGCCAACACCAAACACCCCCCACCCTCCACCCCAAGCTAAGGCTATCAGACAACTAAAGCTGCAAAAGTAAAACGACCTGGTGACTGTTAAAGCCCTTGGGAGAGTTTCTGTCTGGTTTCTGGGCTCGTCTATCAATCTTGAGACTGGATTATATATACTCCTGTGTATTCCACAGACCAAACCATAGGACTGACCTCAGATAAACACAACTCAGGGAATGACTAAGGCCAGGCCAGGTTTTATAGATGTTTGTGCAGATATAATCTTGAGGAAATGTCACCAAAGAATATCTAACAAATGAGGAAAACATGTCCACATTTTATGCATAGGGATTTTACGGAAAATCATTTGTTTCAAGCCAAAGCTGTAATAATGTACATTTTAATCTCCGGTTCTTGAAGTGTGGGAAGACCCAGTGGATGGATCTTCCAGGTCATGTCCCCCATCCTCTTCCCTCTTCACACACAGACTGGCCAAAAGCACTGTGGTCCTGCCCTCCTGGCCTGCAGGTCAGCGGACGCGCCGATTACCCGCAAGTCCTTGACACAAGACAAATCTGAGCGCTTTCATCTGTGTCGGTGGGTCACCCCTCAAAGCCTTGTTACAGGATTGGCGCTCGCCAATTAGCACAATTAGCTTTTGGCAAGCTGCCGGGGGTGTCACATGGCACCAGCTTTGCACTGATGGTACCTGACAAGCCCGCAGATCAGTCATGTCTGCCATCACAGGGGGTAAGTTGGTTGCAGGATGGACAGGAAAACAAAGATGCAACTCTTGAATTAAACACAGAGACATACGTGTGAGTACACAGGCTATAGACACAATGGAGGCACAATCTTTTCTGCACAATCTTTAGTAAAGGCTCAGGTCCACCATGCGGCAGTAGAAAAGGTGTCCCTTTCCTGATATTAGTATTAGTTAATCAAAAAGGGTGACTCATAACGAAGATACAAGCAGAGTGTGAAGCTCACAAGCAGAAGTTCTAATATGATCAGAAAACAATGCAGTCATCAGTCACATTACGTTGAATAATGCATTTCAAAGTATTCTTTCTGCAAAGTATGATGACAGAAAACCTTGAAGACACATTGGTCTTGAGATGGACCTGTAAAGTTTTTCTCTAGCTTTATAATCCTGCACAGTCATATATCTCAACCTGTCATTTGTCTTTTTAGGACAGGGAGAGAGTTTGTTTGTGAGGCCTGGTTCCCCTAATGTTTTATCCAGAATGCACTGTTGAGAGGCTCACATGTCAGAGTCTTTTGAAGAGATGAGAAACATTGGCAAATAAAGTGGCTTTATTGGGGGAAATCCAACCCAAGAAAGTGTTCCCTGCCTTTTCAGGAAAAAAAATGTCCATGGGTACAGTATAGGAGGAGAACATCTGGAGGTGGTTGTGCCATGAAGGAATGCAGACGCTAAAACACGGATGCTTTGGACAGAGTGCAGAGCATCATTATGTCAATGTGGGTGTGTCTATTGTATGTGTGTACAGCATGCATGGAAAATCAGCTTGGAAAACAATACATCAACAGCGTTATACTGTAGGAGGCCAACACATGTACCCGAACTACCTGCATTATGCAGCAACAACGCGGAGAGACCACTGTCACATGTTTGATTCAGGATCAGGTCGTTTAAAAGCTGAAGACAACCCTGGTGACTAACAAAACAGCACTAACACAACATCAGAGGGACACTCAATAAGTTCTCTATCTGTATGAATCCTTAACGCTGCTGCACTCCATGGAAAGGATCCCTGATCCTGAAACTGAGCTGAGATCCACAAAGAGAGGCAGACCATAAACAAAACTTCAAAGCCACTTTGCAGTTATCGAAGTACAGGAAAGAGAGCCGTACCCTCAAAATATTTTGATAGAGGAGGGTTAATAGAGATAGAGACTCAGGCCACAGCCAACCATGTTTTGTATTCAATGCCTCCCAGGTCGAAAAGAACAAAAAGCCATGTTACTGTTTCTCTTAGGATGAGCCAATACACTTGAACTATATGAAGATAAGGCTGGAGGTGTCCATCAATTCCTCATCACTGATGTGGCAGGTTGATAAGACTGTTTAAGCACACCTACGGTACCAAGTAGAGCTATTATGAAAACACGGGCAAAACCTGTGGCCTGGATGCAATTGGTGTGCTGATAAAAGAGCCCCAGACGATGGGCTGAGAGATAAGCGGCGTGGGGGATTTTGGGGCACTGACACTCTCATTTGCAGCTTTGTATTTCTTTGGCCCTCTCGCTTTTCCTCAGCCTCATCAGTGTAATCTCTGTGTCTGGCTACAGCAAGTATCTTAGGTAACACTGCTCAAGATTAGTATCTCCCCCTCAAAACAAGAAGCCAGGAAGTGTCCCGTCTGTCATTATCACAATTCACCCAGCACTGTGGTTTTCCTCCTCACATCAAATCCATTCTTTATGGTTTCCTTCCCAGGGATCTTGTGTTAGTTTTTTTAAACCTTTCCAGCTGAGGATAGTAAAGGAGAGGGAGACCACAGCGTCTGTGTATGTGTGTATCTACGTGCGGTGCAGTCGGAGTGCAGCTGCATTCCTGAGGGTGAGCAGTGAATTGACCACACAACACCATGGTGTGTGCAGGAGTGTGACACAACCAGGAAGGGATATTGTGGTTGGGAAGGTTTGTTGATGTAAAACACAACAGTTTGATTTCCACGAGCGCACGCATAAATGAGCACATCAGCACAGCTGCTCGTGGATAGACGTGTTAGAGCGACACACCTTGTCTGACAACACTCAGGCGCATCTGGAGGTCTCGAAGAAGAGACAAGTTAAAAGAGCGGCTTAATTATCTGGCCTGAATACCAAAGACACTCAAATGAAAACATTCCCATCTCTTCTCCTCTTCACTCTTCCTGTCACAACGTTTCTTCTCCTCACAAAAACAGACCATGTTTGCAATCCACATGAAAGCCTCAAAATAAAGAGTGCACCAAAACACCTTATCATCAGTTGCTAATTGCACCGGGAAGGAGCATTTACAAAGAAAGGAAAACATAGTGACCCTAAAGTATATCGCAAAACTGTGATTTATGCCAGCAAAACAAAAATCAAAGAAAGGGAGGCTGAAAATTCCGTCTTTTTCTCCGAAGTCATTACGCACAAAACTTGTTTCAAAACAACTTTGTGTGACTTATTCCCTGTAATCAAATCAAATGGACCACCTGAACCAGTCTGTTGCTCCAGCCCTTGGGTGTTTTGGATGTTAATCTGCTGAAGTGATTATAAACTAAAGAGACTGCTTGGGAAATAAGTCACAAACAGTGACCTCATCCAGTGTCTGCTAGCGGAAATAGCATGTTGAAAATGCACCGTACTAATTGCTCTTGATCCCCAGTACCTGGTTATCCTTTGCTTAGCTACAATAATGTTAGATTTGACTCAGTGTTTTCAGCTGTTTTTCTATCCTGCTTTCCAATGACAATTCAACATAATGAAAACATCTTGTGGCCCCATAACATCAGGTCCTGCCACTCCTGCTTTCTGTTGAAGTAATATCCAAACTTTGACATCTTGCACTGCATCAAAGGAACTGGTCACAGGATGCACTGTGGTTCACTGCACGGTGAACATTTGCAGTACACTTTGTCACTTGGCTATCTGATATTAACAAAGCTAAGCGTAAATGCATCCAAAAAACATTCAAGATAGACTGAAATCTGGCGAATCAAACCACCTGTAGGGGAGGTTTGAGATGTATTCTAACCAGATGTTGAAAATGTGCAAATATTTCCGCCTCTCCAGGACCCAAACGCAATCTTTACTCCTCCCATAGCACAGCTTCATCAGTAACTAGTATGTAGAAATATCCACTCACTGTTTTGGTTTCTTAATACATCTTATACATCCATCTCGGTCTCCTCTGTCGTTGTGATAACAGCAGCTAAAGTTAAACTAAAATTACACTGAAATTAGCTGCTACTGGATCTGCTTTAACCTGTATAAAACCTTTATATTTCATGAATGACTCGTGCAGACAAGTAAATGTACAACCCTGAACGATAAAAATCTATTATGGCAATATTCTGCACTGCATCGTCAATTAGCACTACCATGAGGACGTGGACAAAGCCGACGGTTTCGTGTATGGAGCCGCTCAATCGTGGTGCAGATGTATGTGAAAGGGTGCAGTCTGGTTGTCTTGTCACAACATTCAGTTTGAGCCCTGAAGACAGAGACGGCATTATCCTCTTATTGTCATGGAGAGTAGTGCCTTGGAGACTTGAGGCACAAAGGCTGAAGGAAAGTTAGCCTTAAATCTTCTTTGGGGATAGAGTTAGACATTTGCATGATGGAAGAACATCCTCAGACGAAGGCTTCATGTTCAGTCAGTGGGGTTAGGATAGAAAATCACCTTTATGCCTGCTGGATATCAGTGACTTCACTGGTACATATTGTGCCTTTTTTGTCTTATAAGCTATGACGATACAACTACGACTACTACTATGAGTACAACTACTACTATTAATAACAATTATAATAATAAATAATAACAATCTTAATTGTACAGCTCAAAGTGCTTTCACAGGAGGAAAGAGAAAGGGGAAAAAGGGAGAGGAGGCGTATTTGTCTAAACAATGAAATGCAATCTTTACCAGAAATTGCACAACAAAAACTCCACACAGAAAAGACATGTTTGTGCTAGACAACAAAAGCTGGTCTGCAATCACTCAAGCGTGGGTGAGCTAGGCCTATGTAAACTTTGATGGCGAAATTTACCAAGGTGTGAATATCTTGTGGTTAAAACAGTCAGAAACATAAAGCCAGCTTGTATTAAGTTCCATACCTCAGATTTGCATACACTTGTGCATGTCCACACGTGTGTGTCCACACACCTTCCAGACTCATTACACCCCTGTACCTCCACTCAAGTGGAAAAACACACCAATCACTTTCCCCATAGCATCGTCACTCCCTTGCTAGCTCCCAGTCAACATCCACCCCTGTCACCCTTGCTCAAAAAAATCCTTGAGGAGGTCAACTAAGAGATTAAGACCCTTCAAATGGGGTCATAGAGATCAATGATCAAACAGCGAGCCTGTCCCAGCCCCCAAACCCCCACTCCACCCACTTTATTTCAGGAAGCCTGATAATAGAGACAAAAAGGCTGGCTAACTACTTCCCTACACCATGACCCAACCACCCTCTTAATCTGTGGCGGTGGCCTAACCTACAGCTGGGACTGACAGTTCCACCAGTCACTGATCAGAACATCTCCATTAAGTGGGGGTGAATCTCAGCAATGTGAGAGTAACTCTGTTCACAAATCTACCAAAGACACTGGTGAAAGGGGAGAGTCCAATGATATAAAACACTGTCTGCAAAATACAATACTTATATTTTATGACGTGTAATCACAATTTATGCCCATTGCTACATTTTAAGCTCACTAGAGATGTAAAATTATTAGACATTCATAGATACTAAAACAGAAAAAAATGAAACCTGTAAAAGTACATTTCTTGATCCAATGAGTCCATCAATTATAAGACTTGGTGAAAACATGCAATCACACCTGTCACACAATGATCTATTTCATCTACCCTGCTGTGCACACAGACATTGGTCGAATGAGACCTCTTACATGGAAAAAACAATTTCTTGGTTGTGGGTTTTCCATCATTGTGTGAGCCACATTCCTGTGAACCACAGGAGAACAGAGCAGGCTGCAGACAAACCCACTCAGCTGTGGGGTTGGCTCCAGAAAAAAAAAGGTTGTTCCTTTCCAAAAATACGCCTTCCAGTGACTTCTACATTTTCAAACACTGGGGGAGATTCAACACTTTTAGAAGTAAAAGTAAAATAAAAAAAATAAAAAAAATATTGGGAGTCTATGAGTGACGAAGGAGAAGGGAGGACATGGAAAGTGATAAGAAAATAAACAGCACACGGTTTGACAGACCATAACGGAACTACCCTGCGGGTACATCTATGACATAAAGCTATGTATACTCTGAAAATAAGGTACAGGGTTGTACCACTTGTCAATCCAGCTATACACTTCTGACAGAAAGGTCTCAGAGTCAATAAACTGTTACAGTTTATAGCCATTATTTCACCACAATGTTTTGAAAGAAGTTGTGTGTCAAGTTTGGTCTAAGCACAGCTGGGCAGATGAATGAACGCTAAAAAAGGCCAAGAAAAGGGAGTAGGCATAGAGAGAGAGAGAGAGAGAGAGAGAGAGAGAGAGGCCGGGGATTTGACACTTCCTGTCTCCAGTGTTTATCAATGGAACTGATAGTATTCTGACACTGTAGTTGTGGGAAAAGAGTAGACAGAGTGAACACACAGTGAACTCCTCTTTTGTATAACTCTAATATTAAGTAGGAAAAACAGTCATACCCCCGCAACCCTGAAAGTGATGCGCGGGTATAGAAGATGAATGAATGAATCCACACACACACACACACACACACACACACACACACACACACATATATATATATATATATATATAGGCTCTAAGCGTAGAGTAAAGGGAAGGAAATAAAGGATGCATGCCACATTGCAAAATGAGTAGAAATGAAAAAATCCCATCCAGTAAAAAAAACAAACTTGAACATGTAAATGAAGGGTTAAATCCAAGAGACCTGGCCAACAATGACTTCATCTATGCAGTGCAGATGCAAAGTCTCACTTCACCACTCATCAGATGGCATTTCAAGATATGTGTAATGCTTTCTTTCGTTGTCTATCACCCCCTCTCAGTGTGCGTGTAAGTGTGTCTCTGACACATTCATATATACACAGCATGTAAGTGTTACAACGTAGAATATAGATGCAGAGACATTGCAGTAAACGTAGAAGGCCACAACAGCCGGTGACTGCAGTTCTCAGAGTGGGGTTTCCACTCTATGCTCCATTAACATAATCCAAAACTCATCGAATCGTTCACCAGCCACACTCCAACAAATCTATCAAGCTATAACTCAAATAAAGTCACCCAGGCACCAAACGCATATACTTTCATAAGGAAATTGAATGCATAGTGGCCATTTACAGTTTAACACTGAGAACTCGACCTCTGAGAGCCTCTTCCCTCGACCTACTGTCCAAGACAAGGTCTCATCAACAAATGAGATGTTCTCAGCTTGGCTTGTGATTGTGTCAACAGCAGCTAGATGCAGCCAAGAGAAAATGTTCTGTGAGGAAAATGATTCTTTATAGGATCAACACTGAAGGCAGAAAACATGGCACATATGGCACATATGAAACAAACAATGTCTGAATCATGCATATACTGTGTCTGAGTGCATGTGTGTCTGCCAGTCTGTTTCTGTCAAAACATGGCAAATTGATGATTAATGATTGTTTGCATGCTGGTTGGTGAGGAGGTGAAAATCTGTCACAGTCTGCAAGATGCTTCCTGGAACAGTTGTCTCCATTTTCCGGAAATTGAGACGACAAGAACGAGAAGAGCGTTTAAAAACACAATTTTAACAATTAACACCAACCTTCAGCAATTCACTTTATTGTTTCACTGGTGTAGCAGAGAACGCTCCACGAGTGTGTGACGCATTTGAGTGGCTGCTCGTCTGTGTGGTGTAACTTTGTCACAATGCATAAGCAACATCAGATTTAGCTTTGGTACACTGAAAACAGATGTGCTCCAATTCATACCAGGCACTGTTTTCCTCACAATGGGCTGAAGGATGAAGGGACTGTTCCGGACTGGATTGACTTGAGTTTGAGTGTGTGTGTGTGTGTGTGTGTGTGTGTGTATGAGTGAAGGACTGAGGGTGTGAAAGAGAGAGAGAAGAGAAAGAGAGAACATGGGGGGGGTGCTTTACCCCTTGAGTCATTTGGAGACTTTCACCACAGTGTTTCAATGCTTCTGTCTTCAATTTTGGGGGGAAAGTCATCATCACGGTTCTCAAGGTTAGAGCTTGCAGCCTCTCCGTTTTTCCTTGGTTAACAGTATTTTTTATTTATCCCTGTCTGTCCTGTATTCTCTCACCATTCCACGTAACACCTTCTGTTCTCCCCCCTCTGTGACTCAATCTATCATCTTTTGCACTCTAGCAACCCCAACTCCAAGAAAGCTGGGACGCTGTGTTAAACATAAATAAAAACAGAATGTGATAATTTGCTAATCCTTTTTGACAAATACTCAATTGAAAACAGTACAAAGACAATATATTTAACGTTTTTCCTCATTGGAAATCATCAGCCTCATTGATCTTTGTAAATATCTGCTTATTCTGAATTTGATGCAGCAACACATTTCAAACAAATTGGGACAGGAGCAACTGAAGACTGGGAAAGTAGCGGAATGCTCCAAAAACACCTGTTTGGAACATTCCACAGGTAAACAGGTTCACTGGTAACAGGTGATAGTATCATGATTGGGTATGAAAGGGACATCCTGGAAAGACTCAGTCGTTCACAAGCGAGGATGGAGAGAGGTTCACCACTTTGTGAACACGTGATTGTATAAAGGATGTTACTACATGGACTCGGGAACACTTCGTAACACTGCTGTCACTAAAAATAGTTGATGCAAATGAATGCATTCTGTTTCTATTTACGTTTCACACAGTGTCCCAACTTTGCTGGAATCAGGGCTGCGTCATCAGTTCAATTCTGTTCTCTTCCTCAGGTTAGACCAGCGCCAATAGAACCAAAGAAGACCTCTACCACAGCCCACTAACGCTGACAGCATTTTCTAAAACAAGAGCCCCTCGTGAACGCAGTCCATTAGGCCCATCCATCTAAACAGACCTGCTTTGTTGAGGTGTTATATCAACAGGGTGACCTCCCCTCCACTCCTCCCCAGCTTCCTTGGGCCCCCCAATGGCAGGAGATTGATGTCAACAAGGAATTTTGTCCCACATTTCCTTCAACCTCCTCCAGACCCACCCTCCTCCTGAAAAACACTTGCACCAGCACAGAGGGCCCCAGTGAGGCCTTAACAGGCCCACTGAGCTGCATTACCCCACCATCACCTTCTCTCACCCCTCCCTCATGCAGTGTCAGAAACACCAGTCACTAACAAGTCACTAACATTACACCATAAACAAGGGGTGCCCCAGAAAACAGCATTAGCGAATGCAAGTATGTGTGTGTGTTACGGAAATGAGCCACCTTGTTCTGTCAACAGAGTGGTTGCTGTGAGAAGAGGGCCAACATGGAGACGTCATTTGTGTATAGTGTCATCGCCAGAAGAGCTGCCAATAGAATTCAGACCAACTAAATTTGGGCTTGTTTTATGGGTGGTGCTTGTCAAAAATTCACAAGAACCTGCAATGCAGCTGCTGTCTTTGGAGGCTGGCGGAGTTCAGATGGAAAGTCGTTGCAGGAGTCAGGGGTCTTCAGCAGGATGTTTGTAAAATCCAATAAATGTTCCAATAAAACTGCACAATGATCCATAATTTCCTTCACCTGTGGGCCTAATCTAATTTTGCAATCTAGGTCACGCACAGACATTCAGTCACAGACGCACTACGTAGCTTTCCCTACAGACTTCCATCAGAGAATGTGTGCTTTCATATTTACATAAAACATCCTTTTAAATGCTATACAGGATGTTAAACATCATTTCAAAGCATGTCGCTGGCAACTGAGGCTTGAGATATAATGTGCTTTAGAATGAACCATTTTACTGAATAGAGTATTTTTCTTGTTTGAAACGTGTTGCTGCATCAAATTCAGAATAAGCAGATATTCACAAAAATCAATGAAGCTGATGAGGTGAAATGTTAAATATGTTGTCTCTGAACTGTTTTCAATTAAGTATATATCAAAGATTAGGGGAATGCCATATCATACCCTTCAGGATAACATTGGCACAATTTTTAATATGCTAAAAAAAATCATACTGTGATAACGCTAATACTCCCACTTCTGATGTAATGACATCATACTGTTACACACAGCAACAACAAGCTTGGCTGAACCTGAAGGCAACATTGTTTGTGGCTCCATGCTGGAGCAGTCAGTTCCAAAAGGTGAGCATCGTCAGTGGTGGTTTGGTTATGAAAGATCAGATGTACCACAAAATGTGGTAAAATGTAAGAAGTGCAAGAAGACAGTAACAGGGGGCAATACAATAAACTGATTTCTCCACCTCAAGCAGAAGCACTGGGCTGAGAGCAAGGGGAGCCAAAAATCCAGGGAGGAGAGCTCAACAGCTTTGGGAGTTATAAACCAAGCAGGCAGCCTACATTGGCTCAGCACAGCATCACCCAATGTTTGACAAGTTGCACCGCATTTCTCACATCGTCAAGAAAATCACCATCGCAGAAATACCTTGAAATATTGGGATATTATTTCAGAGCCAAATCGCCAACTTCTATGATCACATTCTGTTTTATGTATGTTTTCCAAAGCGTCCAAACCTTTGTTGTAATCTGGGTTGTAGATGGTTCAACATATCGGCCCCTAAAAGTATTAAACAAACATTAACTTGAAGTGGCCACATTAACACGTCAAGTTTAATCTCAGGACACCTGAATAAATCCTATTTTGGCCACATATGCCTCTGGAAAATAAATAGGCTGAAGACATCATAGGGTCCCCATGAAACCAGTCTCGTGTGAAAGGTACTTGAGTAGGGGGATTGAAGGGGAACACTGTGGCGAGACTTGCAGCATTATATCCATGCATCACATATGGTATATACAGAACCTAAGGCATGACTTCTTGTTTTAATTTAGGGTGACCTGTCTAATAAACATTTAGACATGCTTAAATCATTTAAACATTTCAAAGGGATTACTAAGGATGGAACAGGACGGAGTTTTCTGGAGCAAATTGTTATGATGGATCAAAGGTTAGGGCTCTTGTTGAAAAGGTTGTTTTCAAAGGGTTATGGATAACAGTAATCTTCAACGTTATTACAGCTTTTTTTTTATTACCTGCGTTTCTCTAGTGTAGATCACTGTTTAAATAATTAACTTTCACATGTCTTGGTCTTCATTTCTGCAGCAGACTATGAACAGCAAGAATATAAAGAGAGGTTTGTTTCCACTCCACGTCTACCACTTACCATTTATTACAGTTCAAACTTATTATGGTTAAGAATGATAAAAACATAATAGTTCAGCTTCTCTAACATGTAGGGTGTTTTTACAGCGTCTCTCTTCTAACCTGGTGATGACCTCATAAACAGTGTAAAGCTTCTATGAAGCAAAAGTTTGAGTGAAGTAGCTCCACTGGCCCAAAACATCTCAAAGTAATGTGCACTGACCCCTTAGTGGGACTTGTTTACTCAGGAAAAAAGCTATTGGAAATTCTAATAAATAATGAAAACATACATAACATACCGGGTATATATGGTGTCTTATACAAGACCTTTAAAGGATAGTGCATGTGAGATTATTTGGGTCCTGTGGAAACAGACAGGGCTGTACGACTGATGTAGACACTTTTTCTGGTACTGGTGTGGAAGCTACAAGCTGAAAATGACCGTTTAGCACAATAGATGACATTTACTATGCTTACCTACTTTCCTTGGACTTTCACACTGGTTTCTGGGAATCGAACACCACTTATGCTTCACTGTATGATTTAAACTACACGCAGAACATAACAGTATAAAATGTCTCATAATACATGCTAAACCTAACTCTTCAGGAAAATCAGCTACAGCAGCTACGCAACAAATTCAGTCAGAGAGGTAATTCACAGTACAAGTACACATTCTCTGCAAGTAAAAGAGTGATGAGTGAGTGACAAATGAGTGTAATAAGTGGTTTCAGAAATGCAGCTGGACACAGTGTACATAACATGACACTTTCTAGGGTTCACTCTGAGGCCTTGCTGCAATGCTCCTAACAACCTGGCTGCTGAGGATGAGAAAATTGTGGAAATAAGAAGTGGCATATCTTTAATTGTGCTTTTATCCTTAGCTGAGGAGACACGCTGCACTTACACTGGACCACCAAGGCCAGTGCTAAGAGTGGTTTGCCACCTGTTTCTGACATGTACCTAGGTACTTTTAGCGTAACTTTCATTTAATATTAAGCAACTCAGCTCTACAGTAGAGCATTTTGACAACCTTTATCAATAAGTAATGTGAACACATAAATATTCCCAAACTTCCTGAAGACAAACCATACGCAACTTAGGTGGCTTAAGGAACAACGTACCTTAGCAGCTGCCACAACTAGCAAGACCTCCTCAGTTCTGTTAATAATTTACATTTTACAATTAATAATTTACAATTACAAAGCAAATATTAATTTTAATAATGAGGTATGTGATGATATGTGATGGCTGCTAACACCAGATAGGGGCTGTTGTTGCTGCAACGGAGTCAAATGCTTAGAAAACAAATCTGCCAAAATAATTTAATAAGATGAAGCTAGTATTGTCAATTTGGGGATTATGATGAAGAGTAGCCCAAAGGGAGTAAATAAAACCAAAACAACAATAAAAACAAAAATACAAATAACAGAAAGTGAAAGTGAAAATTGTAATATGGCAAGGGAAGGGAAGATATGAACCAGGAAATGTATCAAATATTCATAAATGCTTTCCTCTAAAAAAAACGTTTTAAGAAGAGATTTGTACAACGCTAAAGATGTAGCTCGCCTGATTTCAATAGACAGAGTGTTCCACAGTCTGGGGGCTCGAACAGCAAAGGCCTAGTCGCCTTTAATCACAAGCCGGGATTCTAGGAACAACCAGAGGAGCTGCACCCTCTGAGCTCAGAGAATGCCTGGGGACATAAATCCTTTTTAGAATTTGGAGCAAGGCCATTGCTAATGCTTTAAAGATGATTAACAAAATTTTAAAATGTAGAAACAAAAAGCAAAAAAGCACTTGTTTCATCAAGATGCTCCATAACAGAGGTGAAAGCTGCTCTAAAGTGAACTAGAAGTGATAGCATGGGAACCTGGAGGGAACTGAAAATAAACTCCAGGAACAGACCCCTGAGGATGTTGAGCAAATGTTTGGTTAACATACAGAGGGTTTGCCCTCTCGCACTGTGCAGTGGTTGAGTGGGCAAACCATTTCCAACCTTCTCTCGCCTTTATTTTCAACAGTGTAACACATGATGTTACCTGAAGCTGGACTTCCATTAATGACATTAATAATGAGGGTTATTACTTCGCTTGTGAGCTTGACATACAGTACAGAGGCAAAGAAACAGTGTGAGAGAAGAGGTCGAGTCAACCATTTCTTTCATAGTTAGTCTAAATTTTTGTTTCATCTTAGCAAAGATTACTCATGAGTCACTGAACACTAAGCTCCTTCAGTGACACAGCCATGAGTCAGATGATAATATGCACACACGGGCATGGTAACACTCATAATGACGATGTAATTGCAAACACACAAACACATTACAAATATACACACACTTTGAAAAGCAGTGCAAATAAGAGAATCTCTATGTCCCCAAAACTGAGTTCAGTGCTACGAGTGCAGCACTCCACAGACCCAGTCTATTAACAGACCACTGCTGGTGTTAATCAATTAAATCTGTCACCACTTAGCCTCACGCTAACAAAAATCACCTCCTTGTCATAAATAAACTAAATAACAACATGGATGTATGTAGGAACATATGTGGATGCCGCCCTTTGGTGTTTGATATTAGCAACTGAGAATAAGAAATCACTGCAATCTGCATGTACGGATTTCTTTTAATGTATGTTTAATAGATGTACGACAGAAAGGTGTGGCGGTGTAGGAAAAAAAAAAATAGCAGCCTGGACGATGCATAAATGCCCATATGTCCAATCATGTTTAACTGACAGAAGTCGATGCAGCATGAAGTGCATCAGTAACAACATCGGCTTCCTCAGCAGCCCCAATCAACTCACTCCATGTAAGTCATTCATTATGAACTCAAATGGCCCACATGACACAGTGCAAAAAAAGGCCTTTAGGTGGACTTAATGTCATCCCTCCTTCCCTACAAGCCAGTCTCACGTGTCATCAGTGTTTGCAAACACTTCTGAAAAGTCAATACTTCCAGAGACTGGTGTGGTGATGGATCAAATATAGCAGAGGACACATCACGCGAACACTGGTGCACAAGCACGGGAAGCTCACAGACTGGATTAATTGGCTGCATTATGAGGGCCAACAAAGAGACCAGTGCTGTGGGCTTAAAGCAAGCAGTTGCCATTTAAAATATCAATAAAATTAGCAGGTTTCCGTGACTATAGTGGTGCAACCAGTCCATGCTGATTAGTTAAACTAAGTCAAACTGATTCAGGTGGAGTCACAGGTTTTCCTCGAATATATTCAGTTTGGCTCACACACAGTACAATCTGGTATAGAGCTTTTCTCTCTATTATTTCCCACTGCAGATGTCACGTTATCTTTCAGAAAAGAAGAAATAATGCTTTGCTGATGATGTATGTGTGTGCATACATATTTTTTTTTTTGAAACACGAGTGAGCATTGTAAGGAGAATGCTGTCCGTAACATCCTACTCCAAGAGGCTCCTCCTCCGGTAGGCAGGTAGAGTGGTAGAGAATAGCTAGCAAAGAGGAACAGAGAGAGAGAGAGAGAGAGAGAGAGAGAGAGAGAGAGAGAGAGAGAGAGAGAGAGACTTCACTGGTTGTGCTGTGTTTTATCCCTGCCTCCACTATCAGTGATTAATTTTGTCCTGAGGGGAGGTGGTGACATGACCTACTACTCCATGACTACAACATGACATTTCTACTATCTTCTAACTATTACAGCCTGTCTGTTGGTGGAGTGGCAAGCTGCTGCTCGAGACAAAAGAAAAAAAATGCTCTCATGGGGTTTCTGTGCCGGCCAAGGCTGGTAAAATGTTCAGTCAGAAGTACAGTACATTTATTCCTGTCAGTATACAGAGAGGATTCGAGGAGCAAAACCTGGCTGTATTATATATATATATGTATACATGTTGAAGATTAAATGCTACACACTGACAAGCAAAACAACCAAAATCACAACAGAATCTGTAACTTCAATAAGGGGAAATACAGGCAAACAAACCAAAAAAAAAAAAAAAAAAAGAAAAAGAAAAAAGGTAATCTGTGTTCCAGAGGCCAAAAGCTGTTTCATGGGCCATTTACCGGCATGGATAAAAAGCAAGCATCTTGGAAGCACATGCCCTTCATGTTCTCCAACCCTGTGAAACAGATGAATGTATTTCAAAAAGTGAGCTTAGGCTGGAAAATCTGGCTATATTTATATATATGTATTTATATAAAAACAAAAGAAAAATCCTCATTGATCATGGTTAGTTGTTATGTTCGATATTTCTGTTAATATTTCTGTTTATACTGCTGGTATAATTGTTTGTTGTTCAATTTGAGGGAGCAATGGTTTCTCAAAGCGCCTTCCAGATGTTTAAGCTCATCGTGTCCCTGAAGGTGAGCCAAGACACATGTAAGAGAAACACATTTCTTGCATTTGCATCCATAACCTTATTCTTGTGGTCAAAACCCACAGTATGCTTACAAGTGAAAAGTTGGTCCACTGTTCCACAATCTGTATGCCAGTTGTATTTATCCTGAAGAGGCGTGTCAACCAAGACAGCCCAACAACACTCAGAGCTCTTTGAACCTCATCTCTGGCACCTGGGAAGCTTTCTGATTACAACCTTCGGCAAAAAGATGTGCAAAGTTTACATCTTACAACTCTGCCTCCTTCACAGAGAGCATGTCTGTCCAGTTCACAAGTTTCTCAAAGTGTGCTTCCCACACTGCCCAGTGATTTGTCCAAGCAAGGTAAGCAGTCCTACTCTCCTTTCCTGAATTATTGAATGCTTTGATGGAACCTTGTTGAGGCCAACCAAAAATCAATTTTTATGAACTCCCCAAACACGACCACATTCAAGTTTTCGCTTCTGCGACAGCAAGAGTTTCTAAATAGTGTAGTCCCACCAGCAGGTAATCAGGCTACCACCATGACAGCCACCACAGACCTTACAGCGTCAACCCCTTGAATACACGTCAGCAATAGTGTCTTCCAGAGGTGAGAGTCGGAGACTTTTGATCAGTCAACGGCGCTCGGTACCTCATGTTCAAACACAGTGTTCATTATGTGCAGGCCATGACTAGCACAGAAGTCTAAAGGCAAAATGCCACTCAACAGGCCATTCTGCCCAATCACCCTCCATTATTCCCCACGAGTCTTGAAGTTCTTGCGCAAAACTATGGAGTATCCGGGTGGTGCCCTCTCTTGAATCCACCCAGAGAGTCCAAAAAGGCAGGATACCCCAAACTGGCGTCCTGTGGGACGAAGCAACGGTCTTTTCCTCAGCGACAGTCACTATAACCATGTGATGCCTCTCTACCAGGACAACTCAGAGAGAGGTAAATCCAACAATATCTAGTTGATGTAAGGGGTGTAACGATCCGTGCTCTCAATGAACGGATCGATTCGTTGATCAACAATCCAATAACATCGATGCTACATGAAAATTCCCATGCCATTTCTGTGTCACCATTTCCAGGACATTAGCATTTGTAATCTGTCATCATGTCCATTTAAGTTCTTTATGAAAACATAACGACACTTCCGACGGTTTAGCTGAGTTGAATTTCTTCATCGAAACAATTTGTTGTCTATTGTTAAAGAAAATGATCAAAAATGGCAATGGATGGTTAATATTAAGTCACAATACTTGTAGAATCGCAATACTTAAGAAAGGCAATACATATCAATTGGTCGTGAAGTATCGTGATAGTATCGAATCGGGCAAACTGTCTCAGCCCTAGCGGACAGTGTGTTGCTGCTGGCTAAAAGAGTACCTATGACTAAAAGTGATCGTAATTTAACTCCCAGTCTGCCTCCCATCTTCCGTAAAGCAAATTAAGAATTGCAGGCATAAGTTACAACTTCTGGGAGATCTGTGCTACTGCTGGGAATGAGCGAAATTTAATATCAGCCACAACAACTTAACTCTGAGTCAGACAAAAACACAGTAACTTAAAAATAACTCTAACTAACTAGGCAGTGCGAGAGTGAGGGCTGGTTTTCTGTTTCACATAGACGGCCCTGTTGAACTGCTGGGAACTGACTGTACAACTGTCTCTTTGGACTCTCCTCCCTCCTCTCCCTGATTACTGCCATTCAAAATCTGTTCCTGGCTACTTATATTTATGACTGTCACACTCGGCTATCCAGTCATCATGCAACTGATTGTGTTAAACGGGCATATGGTATCATCTCATATAGATTGTAGGCCCCTTGAATTGAATCGAAATCATTTTGTGGCAGACTTTGTGACATCAGCAAATATCATATTGTTGTCAAACAAATTGATATAATATTGTATCGTGATAAAACTTGTGGTCTACACCCCTACTTCCTGTCTCATACTAGCACAGACTCCTTCCACAATAGAGAGGTGATATTTTGAATGACCATTGCCCCTTGGCAATGTAACAGACTCCTACATCTAAGCTTCGAGGGGGCTGACCCACATGGCATTAGCCCCATGTTATTACTGGGACTGAGCCTTACCACGCCCAATTGATACAGGTCAACCACAAGGGACTTGCCTGCAAGCTCCTGTTCAAGGTCTGGCTGCAGCAGGAGGCCTTGCTTTCACTCTTCCGGATGAGGTTTCTCTTTTCCCAAAAACACTAATTTACTGAAATCTTTTGATCACTCTTAGTTTGGCCCCTCACCGGAGACCAGTTTGCCTTGGCAGACCTGACCTGCAGTGCAACACTGCTCACAGGCTGTCGTTAGACATGCATGGGATGGAATAAATTAGCAATAGAACTGTGAGCGGGCTAGGTTACCTGGTTTGGCGTCCTTGCAGCAGGCTTGTCCTGATGGTTGGCAAGAATGAGGAAAGGCAGTGTGCAGAGCTGCGGGTGCTGCAGGGCTGAGTGAAGCTCATTACGAGCTGCCTCAAGGTCCTCATCTGATGAAGCGCTGTCCAATACGAAGACTACACCCTGTGACCCCTGGTAGTAACGACTCCAATATTTCTTGATGTTGTCGGCTCCTGTAGACAGATGTGACGCCATTAATGTGTCAGCTTTTTAGTGGTCGTTGTCAAAACCGATGTTACTGTTGTCATGTGAAAACCTCATAAGTGCCAGCAGCTCCTGGAGAAGAAGGCTGTGCATCATCAAAAAATAGTGTCAGTTGGTAAACACATTAAATAAGCTCTGTTAGATTTAAAAAATACTACTTGTAATCAATCTGAGTGCAGAACAAAAACATCTTTACATCAATATATTAGAGTATAAGATGTAAATTCTATTGTAACGTTATTTCTGAATGTATGAACCACAGCATCTTGAATTGGATAGCAGACTTTCTGTAACCAAGAACACCAACATATTTTCCAGGTAAAACACATTAATAATGTTTATTTCCAATCAATAATTGCTGTAATATTTGAAATGGTGTTTAATCATTTGGAGGAAAAATAGGCATGATATATACAAATTCTAAAAAAAAGTCAAACATCCACTGTATTTATTACACTTCCTTGTGCAAAACCAAAAACCTCTTTTCATGCCAGATTTCCTGGCAGTTCCACGAGCCATTGTTGAGACACGGGAGTGATCTCCAAAGTCCTTAAAGTAAATACTCTTATTCACTGGATTATTTGAATGGAGTCTGGGCTTACTTTCAAGGCCACACCGACACAGACTTCACAGTGAACAACATATGGTTCCTTTTTTGTGCGCTAATTTGGAGCAAGAACGTCCGCTCACAATGATTTACTTCACAGCAAGTTTATTTGTTAGTGTAAGTAATTTGAGGAAGAGACCTACATGCTCACAAAATGAGTCACTCATGTCCATTTTGCCACCACCCTGCCTGCTTCCACTACCAGTCCATCCTTTTGCCCACTGACACTGAGTGTAGGTGCTGCTTTTGAGGAAGTAATATGGTTGGTTTTTTTTTTTAGAAAAATGTTTACAAGATTCCTTTTTCATTGTTCTCATGGCAAAGTCCTTTCATTTACTTTCTTCAGTGTTAGGTCAATTGTTCAGGGTCTGTCCAGATCCCATCTGCTTCGTAGGATTTGGACACTAACCCAGCCTTGACCATAACTTTAACAATTTCTCACTTGAAGCAAATCATTGCCATGTGATTACTGGAGCTTAGCGTGGCCAGTTCATGACCTGGGACATTTCCTTGCGGCAAATTTCGGGGCAATAAAGTCCCTTTACGATTTTCAGTGACCATGCCCCTGTCAAAAAACAATCCTCTCACACTCAACAGCATTTTTCAATTCAAAATTCAGAAAAAAAGGATCAGTCTGTTATGTACTGGAGTTCCAACTCAAAGTATGGCACCGTGGTTTTTGTTCGATGACCTGTCTGCAAACTGGACAACTACAGTCCTCTGGATCTGGAAGTGCTCAACCTTTCATAAACACATCTTGAACCTTTGTTCCTTTACCTAGCAGTGAGAAAAGGCTGTTTTTGCTTAACATTTATGGCAAATTCTCATCATATTATCATTCGATCTACAGAGAAAAAAGGTTCTTCATGAGGTTAGGAGAGACTGCCCAATGACAGCGTCTGCTGTCGCCCTCTCTTCACTGCTGCTGACAAACTCACTCAACACCACAAACCATGATATGCTAGTCATATCCTCCATGTTACTCATGCTCCTTTAGCACTGGGACATCTTGCTCCTTTGTTGTGACTATTGGAATCCATTGTGACTGACTGAACACAAGTGGACCGCAGCTGCTGATCTCTTAATGAGGAAATCCAGTTTATCTTTAAGATGGGGGAAAAAAAAAATTGCCATAATCTTGACAATCTTGACATTTTTATCTTCCAATGTAAAAAAATTCTTCTCTTGTCTTCTCTTACACTCAGCTGTCTCAGTTCAATGCCGTCCTTCTCACAACACCTTTTCCATAAAATCATTCTCAATGTTTACGCGCCAAACTTAATAAGAACGGGTCCGATCACACTGCATACGCAAGAACATACAATTTCTTTTACAAGGTTGCACTTTCTCTGGTTAAAATTATCCTCCTCCGTCTGGTGAGGTTACTTCCTTTGCAATCTTGTGAACTGTTGTTTTGTTATTGTTGCTCATAGTAAGATAATTGCCAAGAAGTGACGAACTGTGAGGCTGGCAAATGTTTAAACATCACGAAGTGCTCTCAGTGACATTTACCTCCCCTTTCGCATGCTCTCCCTCCCTTCCCTCTTTCCTCCCCCACTCTTTCTGCTCACACCTCTCACTGGAGTGGAAAGCTATCAGACAAAGTGGCACTTGAGAGATTGACTAGGAAGTTTCTCTCATCTTTGCCTGGAAATGGTGGAATGTCCGTCACGTCTCGCTGGATCTTGTTGGCAACTTCTGCCACCTATTGGTCTGACAGGAGGACTTCCAAACATGACGTCATGATTCTTGGGGGATGCTGGCAGCTCTGCTACGTATCATTAATCAAATAAGTGCACCATGAGGAAGACCTCATTCCTTTGCTCGTTTTTCCTCCCTTCCTTTCTACTTTTCTGCCCTTAAACACTTTCCTTTACAGCCTCTATATATAGCTTGTAATTATAAAAAATGAGTTTTATACTTTTCACTGAGGCATAATTAGCCAAAAGTCAAGAGCGCAGCACAAGAGGTACTGTAAAAATATGCCAGTATGCCAGTAAAAGTCATGTCTCTTACTGACCCTGTCAAATACTGACTCATCAGTTGGAAGACTTATTGCCTCATTTATTCACTGCATGGGTTTTGACTGTATGAATGAAATAATGAATGGCTCCAGCAAAATCAATAAGCCAAACAAATCATGAATGATATAACATGAACCAATCATCAGACAAATATGAATTCATTTCTTGTAATGAACTCATCAACAAATATCCAACAGCAGTGCACAGCTCTGCTGGTCAGCTTTGTTGTATTTAAAGGGAGAATCCACTGCATATATTGAAGATTTACAATTTTTACTGTTTCCATTTTCCCTAAACTTCTTGTGTCTACTTCTAACTTCTGTTACGACATGCGTTTCCCAGAAAAGCTTTCAACATCCTTTTCACTTGCCCGGACTTGACACATTTAGCTTCTGGTTTGATGTGTAGGTGCAGGGACCAACAAAGCAAGCCATCGTGTTAGTAATGGAAAGAGAGCAACAATTTCCAGTCAGGACAAAATATCATAAAACATATCTTGTGGCTGCACTACATAATTGTCTACTGAGGCTACTCTTGGCAAAAGAAATTGGTATCTTTTGCTTTTTCAAGATGGATTTATTCCCTGTTTGAGTTGTTAAACATTGATGCAAAACGGTGCGTCAGCTATGGGGTATGTTCTCTTTTGTTTTGAGGGAATAAGCCGAAAACTTACGTATTACCACAATTGTTTATGCAAAGGAAAAAAAAAAAAAAAGAACAGGAAACATGTATATTGTAATTTTTAGTGTGACTTGAACCGTGCAGACTATATTTTTTGTAGCTGTAAATGTGCTATGATTCCAACATTTTCTGATACTCTTGCACTGTGGAAAAAAACCAGTATGTGATGTCAGCGTGTGACATCAGAGAGTAACCCTCTCTGGGATCAAATGGATAGAAATCTGATCTGAGGAAAACACCTCACCCAGCCCACCCACCCCTCCCTTTTTCAACCCTCTGTAGCAAATGAAGCCAGCCTGAAACAAGGACTGTAATTACTTATTCAATGTACGGAATACAAAATATGAATATTTGACATGTATGCATGGTTTCACGTCTGGCATACATGAATCTTAATGACTGCATTGTATGTAGATGTACGTAAGTATGTATGTAGTGCTGCGCTTCATGGGCATTTGATGACTCATTGCGTATGCACAGCCAACTGCTACCGGCTAGTTCTGTGAAACACTTTCCCCGTCCATAAAATATTTGTTATGATTACTTTTCTGTTGGGTCGTAAGAAAAGTAAATTAACAGCAAACTTTCATACAGCTCTGTGCCTTTGAGTTCATGTTAAGTAAAGCCACAAGCTGTACTTTTAGGGTTAAAAAGATAAGCGAATTCATCAATCGACAGAAAATTCAGCAACTATTTTGATGATGCATTTTCAAGTCATTTTTCAATCACAAATGCCAAACATCACATTTTACATTGTGAGGATTTGCTGCTTTTCTTTGTCTTATGGGACAGAAAATTGGTCATTTTGAGGTTTTATTTCTTTGCTTAAATGATGAAATGCTCAGAGCGCAGTAATGCATACTGTGCTTTACATACCTTACAATATGTTTCACTAAGAACAACAAAGAATGGTCATGCGAAAATGCAGGGACATTGGCTGGTTATATGCAAATACAGTGCATGTATTTGCTGTGGTGTATCTGATTAGCTTTATTTAGGCAAAGCTGGATTTTGTTGAGGGTCAAAACATGTTGTGAAAATACAGAGAGAGGTACAGTTTCAAGATTCTGTGGAAGTCATGATGCAAATAGTGCAGGGACACGGAGGAAGTGTGACTATGAGTTAATAAACCAAACTAAAGGCAAATGCCAGTAAAACATAAGGAAGCAATTATACAGTAAAAATTAAAAGCAGATCCTCTGCTTGAATTCATATTCTCTCTCAGTTGTGTTTACTGGCTGGTGTTTCTGAATTCATCCGCAAATTCAAACAGCTTGTGATGGTCTACATTTCAAACGTGAGTCAACAGAGTTGAAACCTACTACCCTATATTTACATTTGGTATAAATTAGGCTACTGTTGAGGCTTGCGCTGTTTGTTATTAGGTATCCATGCAGGTACGTTTTCAGATTCACAGGCATCTTGAACAACACATTCTCATACATCTCCGCCATCACGCTTTTTGCCAGCTTTTATCCTGAACAAAACGCAAACATGTTGCGAATCAGGTCTTTTTTCACTCTTGAAAGTTGAAACACTGAAAGCAACCCTCTTTGAAGTCTCCCTAACGAAAAACAGACAGTGTTTTTTCTCTGAACAAAACAGCTACAATACGGTGATGGGAGGGAGCGCTGGGACGAGAGAGGGAGGCCTCTAGTAATAAAGTTTGCTTACTTCATTGAGGAATGAGCCGGGGCCGGGGCTGGAGTGAGGTGGAAAACACTTCAGCTGTTGATACACCCATCAACCTGCAGTCTCAGCAGTGTCTGTTTCTAAGTAAACAGTTCCTGCGTGAGGCCGAGCCTGAAATGCACATCAGTCCCTCACATTTATGCACGTAATTGACGAATCAGGTTTACAGATATGTGGCCCCTCTTTAATATTTGACATAAATACATTGTGTTACATTCCTCCATTCGATAGGTGAGCCATGTTCATCATGTGCCATTAGCTGCTGTCCCTGTCGCTGACTTTGAATGGAACTCATCAGCTTTTGCTTACAACACGGGAAGTCGTGTACACAATATGCTTGGCGTTCAAGAGGTCAAGTTGTGGGAACGCTGCTTCTATGGAATGGTGACATGGATGCCAAAAGGTTCATCTTGGAGCTATTGTCATTCTTCGCTTCTTTCCAATAAATGTTGACTAATTCCTCTGAAATATTGAAAAATGATGAAGAAAAACTAAAATGACAAGTTATTACCATCCACATCACAACTCATGAACATGGAGTTTTCAGAAAGTTTCCACGTACATGGTCCCACAAGAGGGGGGCGTTCATATGGACTCATGTCATGAACAAGGTAAACACAACCCTATTTGAAGGCAGCACATATAATAATATCAAGTGCACATGGGTCTGTCCTCAGTGTAGCACACTTGACCCTGGACTTTTTGCACTGTTACACATTGTAGTAAATAGAATACATACTGTTCTTCAACGTTTTAGAAATGTAAACTTCGGCTAACGTACTTTTAAGATACAAGTTTGCTGTCCCTTATAGTATCTGTGATGCACCATTCACCCAGTGTGGACGAAAAAAAACAAACATCAAATAGGGTAACATCCTTGAACGAGGCCTCAAATAGAGATCAGTTGCACATCCCTTCTGAGAACTCCTAAATCAGAACAGTCTGCGACTGCCAGCATCTGCTTTAAACCCAAATGACAATTTACAAATTATTTCAGTTTTGGTCATGTCTTTTCCTATGCAAAAGAAAAGCTTCCCTGGTGGGCAAAGTAACACACACTGTGGTCCTATTTGATAGTAATAAGAACCACATTGGGTCTGTGATGACTGCAACGCAGTGGTTTTGTTCTGAGATGCGCTCACATACTTCCTTTGGCCGCTGGTGGTCATAGAAAACTGCTAAATGTTCTGTGATGCTCTTGCCTCTTGCTCGTCTTCAATCATCTTCTATGCATCTGTACATGATAAACTGACAATGGATGATAAAATGAACTCCACATATGTTGCTGTGACAAATTTACACAAATCTGTCAAATTTACAAACAGCACAACAAACACGATCATCTACAAATAAAAGCACATGAACCTTTAAATTGGGACACTGAGACAAACACACTTTATCATAAATTTATCTGATGTCCAGTATACTGGTATATAACAAAGAACTGGAAAGCATGGTGACAAATATTGTCTTAACAAGAATGATACATGTGTGCAAATATCTACCACTTTACTTCCCACTGAACGCCTCAACGGCAGCAATGAGTGGTGATTATTAGGAACACTTCTTCATCAGCTGTCATTGCATGGCATAAATGCACACTGTGAAATGGTCCGTCTAGACTTGACGTCATGTCACTGTCCAGACATACACTCAAACACACACACACACACACACACACACCTAATAGATTCCTCTCCGTGTCCCCGGAGGTGCCCTTCCCACCTAATCCCAATACCTGGCACCAGCTGCCTGCCAGACTAAAGATCCCCAGATGCAAAATTTTTTGCTGCAGTGTTGCTGCACACTGATAAAACGAATCCCTCTCTTCATGCTGGCAATCTTAGAGTGAAAATGCACAATTCTCTCTGAGTATTTGACTTCCGGTTAATTTTCAGGTTACTTCTTTGACCAAGTAAATAATACAAGGAGCCATACAGGTGATACTGCCTCTCTGTGCCAATCTCATATTTTGTAAGTCATATTTCTACACCGAGGTTGATATACATTAAGTACATCATCGTCATCACTGACGGCTCTGAGTGAGGACAGCTCTGCAGTGAGAGACCACACAGTTTCTCATCTAGCGTGCACATGTGTATGATTTTTTACAAATAGTCTGCTGTTCAGCTGTGGAAACTGATTTATTTAAACTTATTTACGCCAATTTAGCTTCGGTTCGACATTGGATTTAATTATTTAGTCTTTTCATCCTGCCACTCTGCTGTCACAGTGATACTTGCCTGTTAGGAAGTTTTGGCATGCTTACATGTAGAAAACCAAGTTAGGAAACCTGTTTTTCAAACACATGACTAGAAAATAAAGTTCCTCCAGGAAAAATGTGTATTAAGCAGATTTTTCTTAATCCTTTACTCCATTTAAAGGAACTGGGTTCTCGGTGACATCATATTCAGGAAGTAAGGGCACTGCAAAAAAACTATTTTATTTACAAGCATGTAAGAAGAATGAAAGAGGGCAATACCAAGAAAATGGTCCAGAAGCAGCGGTACAGAGGAGAATGGATGGGAGGCAGAAGGGAGAGGAAGAAAACGAAAACATAAGCCAAAGGTGAAGATTAGAAATAGAACACATGAAAACAAGACCGCAGGGACCTCAATGACAAATGCATGAGTGAGACCAACGTATAGCCCGGTCTGAATCATTACAGGCACCATACCATCAGGGCTGCCTGCACATAAGCTGCTTTGTGCCTCTGGTTTAAAGGACAGCTTGCGCTTATGACAATCTGGCCCAGTGCACTCAAGGCAGGGAGAGTTAAAAATGCATTACCAGGCTTAGCAACAATACAAGTTACAGTTGCGAGTCAACTACACTTGCATGGGTTCATAGCCTGCAGCATTTTAATGATAGAGAGGCGAGCTGGCTCCTGAACGGGCTACACGTGCCATGTTAGGGTCACTCTCTGCTCTTTGCTGTATGCAAGATTTCTCTGCGTGCCAAAGGTGTTGACCTTCACACTTGCTTGTTTCCCATGCGCCTTCTTCCTGTTCAACTTAATCCACATTCGTCTCCCAGATGAAATGGGTTGAGCAATAATCAGGCTCACCCTGCCAAGCAAACAGCGAGGATAGAATAACTGCACGTAAAAAGCGTGAAGGCTTGGGATTTCATGAGGAAGGATTTCATGTGCTTTAACTGCTCGAGCAAAAGGAGCAAATACTCACAAATAGCTAATGTATCCGCGTTTGAGAGTTATCTGTTCTTTTCCGATCTCCGGCACTTAAGGTCACCTGCATACACAAGACTTACTTTAAATTTCTTACTGTAAAGGGAGAATGCCTCATTGACATTCAATGGGCTTTCCGGTGGGAGAGGAAGGAAATACATGGGAAGTGCTTCACTTCTTCATGCTTCTCAACAAGCGCTTCTTCCATTGCCTTAGTCAAGGCTGAGTGAAGAGAACAAGCCACAAAGGTATTGTGTAAAACAAGGTTTTTGGGGTCAGGAATACTGACGTCTGTGCGTCACATCTTGTGTCATTTTTCTGCATCATTGATGCAGTGCAAAATAACATAAAACTAAACCAGGCATGTTTGCTTGTTTTAAAGCCGTTGGGAAAGGGGAGAAAAAAAGAAACCTGACAGAAAAGGGAAGTGTTGAGTAAGTTAGAAACAGTGCGGAAAGGAGCTGCTTTAATCAGGAAAACAATCTCAAACGCTCATTATGAAAACTGATCTGTGGAACATTATACAAGAGCACCAACTCTCCTGACTCCACATTTACGTCACATATATTTGGAACTTTAAGAGCACGCCTTCATTCAGCCAAACAAATGGGTTGCATGTCAACATTCCACCTCAGACAGAAACCTACATCTGATACTGTGCTCCAAATAAAAAATTAGTCAGTGGAGGCGTCAAAACATCATGTGCTTGTTTTTTACCCTCTCCAACTCTATATCCATAACGGATGGAACCATAAATCACTCAAATTCTTGTGCTCTGTGTATTTACAAGAAAAGGAGCAGGGGAGTAAGGGTGCACGCAGGGGGACAAGAGGAAAAGAGAACAGATTTCATCATCCTTTGCTGTGGTGGCAGCCTATACTAACGCATCTAAATCAAACGTGTCATCCGTGGGACTAGTGTTTTTCCAACCACAATAATGTCCCACCAGACTGGCTTTGAACCAATCCAGAAAAACCTTTTCTGAAAACCCCCTAATGCACTCTGTCCAAATTTGGTAGCACCCTCGTTGGTGGTCCCCCGGTGCCTCTTTGTGTGCGTATGAGTGTGTGTGTCTGTGTGTGTATGTTTTTCATCTTTTCAGGAGGCTAGGTCGGGTGAGCCTTCAAAACATGCGCTGCACCTGTCATATGCCTATAGTGCGAAGAAAACAACATAAATTATTTTAACTCTCGACAAAACAAGGGATTTTCTTGTGTCACTGTGCTGCTTTTAGGAGAGGAGATGGCGTTCTCTTCAGACTCCCTTTAAGGACTGGAAGTCTCCCGCTGCATTTGATCTGTTTACGAATCTCCACCTCAAGATCCCTCATCTGTGCTTATTAAACTGCTTCCTCGAGTGCTGTGCATTTCCAGGAATAACAGGGCGCAGATTGTACAATCACTTCAAAACACACTAACAGGTCTGACGTCTGTACACAAACGTTAGCGTGTGACCGAAAGGTGTGATGCTACTGGAGGTAAAAACTAAATAAGCATGTGAAAGGAAAAAGATAAAAAAGTCTTTAACAGGTCAAATCTGCACATCTGGGTAATAAGGTCAATTATAAACCAATCCCAAACCACTAGCAGATGCCCACTGAAGTTAGCGTGGTGCTGCAGCCGGTGGACCTGCTAACGTCTGGGTCGACCCCACAAGAAAAGTGCTGGCCAACTGTCTATTTGACCTAACACGGTTTCACTCACAGGTTCACACTGTGGGTTTCACTTGAACAGGAGGAAATTGTCAAATTCAATTCTGAAAGCTTTACAGGCTCAGGCTCGGCATGCGTTTCTTACCTCCAAGTTCTTTCACATTCAAGATGGCATTTGGAAAGGGCACTGCTTTGATGCTGAAACCTGAGAGGAGAGAAATGAAAATCCATTATTGTAATGGTGTAATGAAACTGTGTGCCTGTGTGTGTGCATATGTGTGGAAGGCACATGTTAGGAGTAATGAGAGTCAACTTTTAGGAATGTTGGCTGGATTGCCTTTCAATAGCGAGAGAATGGCTAAAAAAAAAAAAAAGAAAAAGAAAGAAATCAGTCATTTACTTTCCCCGGGATATTTACTGTACCTTTTCCAAACCACCAGCTGGTAAACACAAGGAGGACTGACAGCATATTTGTATTGTAAAAAGTAAAGAAACTAACACTTTGTGTGGTCCGGGTTAGCAAAACAGAAAAACAAGAGAAGCTAAACAGAAAAGTGTTTTGTTCTATGTTGTAGTTAGTGGAGCATAGAACTAATGCCTGAAGTGCCACCATGTATTATGTGGTTTGTTCCTGCGGTTGCCTGCGGTGGGAAATAGTAAAGAAACCCAGTGAAGGAAGAGATTTAATGTTGCTCAAATTATGCTAAATTGTCTTGGTGGGATTTCCTTTCCTGGAAACATTCACAAACAGGAGGAGAGAGACAACCGATTATGATTTTCTAAACATCTGAATTAACTGCTAAATGTGGTTTTTAAGTACATTACAACAGTGCAAAATCATGAAGTAAGGAGTCTGTGTGTGCGTGTGTGTGTGTGGGGGGGGGGGGGGGGCACGGGAGACTTTCCCCTCATTGTTCTTCATTATCTTCCCTCTGTAGACGCTGGCAGACGCAGAGTGCTGACAGCTAAATCTCATTTCAGAGAAGTATGCTAAAATAATTCTATGCAAAAGGTAAGTAATCAACATATTTGATCTATAAAAGGCTACTCAGTGGCAGATGCAGACAGGCTTTCACTCCCTTGGTTACAGGCAGTACATTTGGGGAATTACTTTATATTTAGCTTCTAGTGGTGAAAGTGCACGATGACTAAATCTAAAATGGGACTTCTGCAACAGCTCAACTGCTGTAGCTGACTGCTGACAAAGCCAGGGGAGGAAAGAGGAATGTCAGTGTCCTTGAGGGATTGCATTGTGTATATGGAAAGCAGAACGTTGACTACCAAGAGGATGATGTACTAACCCTAAAGCCTCCTCTTCTGGACATACTTAACACCAGCCTCCCTCTTGACTAGAAGAAAGAAGCTGAGTATTGGCTGGTAAGATACAGCAGAGTGTTTCTGGCATGAGCGCTGGAACTTTGGAAGACATACTGAAGACATGCTTCCCCCTATTGGAGAGCTGTAATACCTGGATAGTATTATCTATCCATGCTTCTAATCCACAGGACAACATGTTCTTGAAACATGAAAGGGCACAGGAGGGAAGGGAGACGAGTATATGTGTAAAGGTTTAGTTTTTAATCTGAAAAAAAAAATGTTCCACATATTACATGCACATACCAGTTGTAGGTACGATGCCGTCACTGCCCTCACTGCAGAGGCGTGAGAGCAGGCTGGTCTTTCCAGCACCTGTCAGGCCAATGCACACCACATCATACTCTGGTCTTGGCGGTGGGGGTCCTTTACAGCACAGTGCCCGGAAACACTAAAAAATAAATAAATAAATAAAATGAATGCATTGGAAAAAAGTCCAAATACACCGAGGACGGACAGGGTAATGATTAAGATTCTGTCCTCAACGTGAATATTCTTGAATAAACTCTTGTGTCTGTCTGATTCTGCAAGAAGACTCATGAGCATCACAGCTATCTTTATACAGTGAAGCAGGAAACAAATTGGTCTGGCCTATGATACTATTCTAGCTTGTCTGTTGATGTAAGAGAAGCAAAATGTTTAACCATGGCCCACCAGAAAAATTACAAGAACACAAGACTGAAACCAGAAGATGTTTCACTTAATACAATCATGTCACACAGTAGAAGTCTACATGAAAAAAGGCGTGAAAGACACAAGGACTGTTAGAATCATGCATCTAAGCACTGGTGCAACATGTTTTTGTCTGCAGTCTGTGTGTGTGGACCTTGTCTGACTGGGCCCTTATGGCTGCCAGAGGCAGACCTGTCACTCCATGAATCACAGCCTAGGACTGAGCGCCTGCTGTGAGACATTAAGGGGCAAATGCAGTGTGAACCGTGAATGAGATCTTTAAACTTGTGTGGAGAGATCAGTATCCAAAACTAAAAAGAGATCTCTTTTATTAGCATGACAGGAACCAGTCTGGACAAGGCAGGGCAGACAGACGCACACAAACACGCATGCACACGTGCACGCACACGCACACACACAACTACTATATCACATTTCAGGTGGAAGAACATCAACACAAGATTGCTTACTGCTCTTGTCAGGGGACGACCCTGTTCAACACACTGCTACTCTGTTCAATCAAAGACTCTGACAGGAAGGAAAACACACGCACAAGTGTACATGAACTGCTCCACATCTGTGCGCACATTCTCCAGGTGTGCTTGGGCATGCCATTACAAATATATACCTCAGTTAGGCAGAAGCAGATATAAACAAATGAGAGGATAAACAAATATTCTGTGTCAATGTTCAAGTATCTCTGGCAAACGTTCAAGATTTCGGTTTAGGACACGACAACAAGAAGTCGTTGATTTTAACTGCAGCTCACTTCTTGTCTTGGGATTAGCAAAATGAGAAACTTCTCCTCAGATGAGCCACTGCTGCGAGATACAACCCCTGCTTCCTTCAGACCGGAGGGGGACGAGAGAGCAGGAAAGAGTGGCGCATACTCAATTCTTCCGCATACCCCCAGACATCAGTGACCACCAGGGTCAGTTTTCAGAGCCGTGCCAAAACAGAGCTGCTGTTTGATGGAGATGTGGGGAATCTGCTTCAACAGAACCAGACGTCGGCTGAGCAACCTGACCCCCCCGACTCCTTGGTGAACCCGCGAGTCTGCTCAAACAGGAAACATTCTCCTCTTGCAGAAAAACGGTAAGATCAGAAACACACGCGCGTCAGATGGGGGAACACATGTAAAAACTTGGTTTGATGAGGTCATTCTATTCGCTTTCTTAACCCCCCCACCCCACCCCACCCCACCTACCTTCCCTGAAGCTACATGTTAAGACGTAGGAGGTGAAATCTGCCCTACAGCTGCCAGTCCCCCAAACTGACAGCAAATCTTTCAAAGGGTTGAGACAAGGAGCGATGGAAGGACTATGGAAGAGCCAGTATGGCGTAGCTATGAAGTTGCTATGAGTCGGATGATTGTTACTTATTCACCCCCCATAAAATTATGACTAGACCAAGTGTACAAGACAAAGACACAGAGAAGGTTGGAGCCTCATTGGCTTTGTGGGAGCAGACAGACAGGACAACTCCCACCACATATCCCTCTACATACAGTGCAGATTTCACAACAGTTACCAAAGGAGCATCCAGGGCCTGACCCTGGGGTCCCTATGTACACAGTGGCCCCTGTGAGAGAGAGAGATGGGAGCTTCCACCTCTGGCCCTCTTTGACAGCACAAGATTGACGAGGAGAGCTTGCTCAAAAGGAGAAAAATAAATATGTCCAAAGGCCTTTGCTTACCTCGAGACATGCCCCTCCCCTGTCAGCCACACACTCAGTGATCTGAGAGTCGGCGTGCTGTGTCACTGAGACTGAGAGCCCGAATGAGACTGTCCAATGATGACTACCTCCATAAATCTGCAAGGCATCCAGACGAACAGCTGAGATTAAAACTGGAAATTGAATTCGACATACACAGTCAACAGTTCCCTGAATGTTGTTTGAGTGATTTACAGTACGTTCAGCACAAGGTGGAAGAGATCGATTTCTGAAAGTATTCTCACATCAACTGTCACAAAAAAAAAAAAAAAACGTCCCTATGGGGGCTCATTAGCTTTACTTCCATGTTTATTCAGGCTACTGTGAAACTACTATGTGGCCACCTGTGTATTAAAAAGAGGGCAATCTTAAAGAAACACAAATAAAACCTTGCAACTCCTTGCCAAAACACTCTCCATAAAAAGTCTGCCATTCCTAGACTTTATTGATTGGCTGCCTCTTATAGGATTGGACATGTTTTAATTGTGCTTCCCTGAAAGACCTGCCGAGACATTACCTCACCGTTGTTGTGAAAGCTGATTAGCTAGGCTTTATGTAAATGAGAAAACACTGCCGAATATAAATATCACTGAAGGCATAGCCAGCCTGCATTTTTTCAGATGAATGTCTCCTTAAAAGATGTATGACAGAAAGAAGGAAAAAACAGCCCCCCAGCCTCCAATTTGAAAAAGATGTCAAGACATTTAATGGTTGACATAAGTGGGCCTCCTGGCAGCGGACCAGAGCTCAAGCACACAAGAACAGAAGCTGAGGACGCTACTGCTGGTCTACCAGTGGTTGTGTAAGGATGGGTCAGAGAGGCTCCAGAATTCTACAGATGCTGAATTTAATACAATTTGATTAAAAGCACCAAAAAGTCAAAAAGCACATCAATGGTAAGGCAGGAAAATAATTCCCACAGCTGATTTTTCAAGGAGGTTTTCATTCAATGCTCCAAGTCATACCACATGTTAGAAGGCGCAGCCTAACTAACACCACCATGGAGCCCACTGTCCTCAAGTGACCGTCTGTTGATTTGCATAGAGTTAACACGCGGCATGTGCATGGATATTTGGGCAGTCCATACAAGGAAAAAGATCAAGGCACGGGTTCAGCCACTGCAAACTGAGGGGTTCAGTTGGAGTTGAAAATTTTCAAGGAAAACAGTTTTGTCAATGAGTCATAACCCATAGTGTTGCAAATTCACCTGACGTAGTAGGAAAGAACAGGAGCCAGGCTCTTTTTAGAAAACCACTTTGTATTTTTAGAGGTAATAAATGTGGGTTAGAGGGAAGCCACTACCACCGCAGCAGACTAGTTCGTGTTTCACTCTCGTACTCTCTGGCTACTCTCGAGACACCACAGAACAGGAAAATGAGCAGTGGCATGACACCATGTTCCAAACTGAACTACCCTAACAAGCTGCATAGGAAAACATATAAATAACAGCATAATAGTATAATGGTATAATAGTAATAGAACAAGTTCTCTGTCTGCACAGTACTGAAACATCCTAGCAGATGTGTAGCATCAACTACTGCTGTTGCTGGAATACTCAGGGCGACCACATAATTAATTGAATGTCTTGGCCAGAAAAGGTTAGCAGTCTTTGGGGATGATTAGGATCATTACATACTATTGTGTCTATCCAGATGTTTGGCTAACATGATCCAAACTTAACAAATTCCACACTTAATATACAAAACTGCTTTGGTAGATGTGTTTAGATTAGAACATTTTGCAGAAAAATGGTAATAAGGTTCTTACATTAAACTCCATGGTCACTAAAGCAGGTGAGTTATTACAAATGTTTCTAAAAATATCAAATATGTCAGGCTGAATCATATAAATTTTCCATTTGAACTAATGGTGCAGCCATGAAATAACAATATGAATGAAGGAATAGTTTTAGTGTTGGGGCAAGCAGACAGAGTGTGTGTGTGTGTGTGTGTGTGTGTGAGATATATCAAAAGGTGTGGGGAAAAGAATTTACTCAAATACTGAGAGCACGATTTATTTGTTATCATCAATGACTGACCTCTCGAATCAGTATCACTGCCAATGGAAAACACCAAAGCTGGCCAATAAGTCATACGGATGTGTTGGGGGGGGGGGGGGGGGGGGGGGGGTGTTAGTGGGTCGTGCAAATCACGCATCACATCATTATCTTGTTGATAACAATCCACTCTGGGAGTTCACCAAAAATTCCTACAAGACTGTATGAAACAAAAAGTACACTCTGTTTCACATAAGCCTCAGACACAGAAACCATACGTACTTCCAATAACAACCAATGCAGTGGGTCCTGTCCTTGCCCAACGCGCCTGTGGCGTGTCACACTTCCTCTTGAAAGGTAGGTTACACATCAACTGATATGCTTGAACTGTTTGCACTTGGCCCAGCGATGGTGCTAATGAGTGTAATAATGCCTGTTAAAATCTGCAGTATCACATTCACTTCCAGGCATTTCCAATAGCCAAGCACACCAAAAAGCAAACCATGACTTCCTCCTTGGCTGCCAATTCACACAAGCTGTGTATCCTGATTTCCCAACAACAGTGGAGCTACCAAAGGAAAGAGGAGAGGAGGAGGAGAAAAGGGAAAGGACATCTGAGACACTTGCCTCTGGGAGTTATACCCACCATAGACAGACAGACACAGGACACGGACGGGCGAGCAGGCCGTTTTTATTTTTCCAGACCAAGTGTCGGGACAACACTTGTGTGCAGGGCTCACTCCTGACCTTTGGAAATGACAGTCCTTTATATGGGCGTCCCGACGGAGGAGCGGTGCGAACAGATATGTGTGTAATACACACCAGGCACAGTCATAACACAGGCCTACAAAACCAGGGGTAAGCGGAGGGTGGGAGCAAAGAAGGGCATGCAGGAAGGCAGTCTGTCAGGGATGGAAGGAAGGGTAGAGGGGAGCAGGGGAGGTGGAGGGGCTGTGTGGGCAAAGGGGGGGATGGAAGGGGCACATTCATTCATCCTCATTCATCTTCTCCCCCCTTCAGTTGTTGTTGTTATTTGCCGCTTTGAAGCTGGATGGGGGGTGCACGGTGGGACACAGTGTGGTTCAGTACAGTGAGGGAAGGGGGTGTGTGGGGCGCACTGCATGCCATTCTCGTTAAGGGGTGAGACAGACATGCTAGACACACAAGACTGCTCACTGGACTCTTCCCATGGTTAGTTGTTACCCCGCCAACCACAGACAGCTTCAGGCTTGGGTCCCTGCCACACCTCACCACCCATCACCCTTTATTCTGCTTCAAATCATAACCCATGTTTCAAGCCAAGACGTTTGGTTGCTCAAGTCCCCCTGATGTTTTGATAACACCTCCTCCCCCAGCCTTCGAACCACCTCCGCTGCCGCCACTCGCCTCTCGTGGCAGCACATTTTCCTCCCTGCGGGTGCAGGCAGAATGATACCAGAGGCACGATGCTTGTCACTACACGCACGATCAACTGGTTTCCAAAAACCTTAATTGCAAGATAAAACAAACAAAATGCAGATTTGGCAACAAGCTCTGTGACATGCTTTCAACTGTAGCCGCAGGTGATGAAATACAAGATTTACTGCACTTCAAAAATGATGTCCAACTAAGGACACTAAACAGGTGCCATTCATTACCCCCGCATCAGAAATAGATCCCTGTACAAACACAGACACCTACACACACACACATATACGCACAGGCACACACACAGACTCACATACACTGAAAGAGTACACTGGAACATTTGGGGGATACGCGTCACTCCCATTCCATGCCTCCACAGTGTACATCCAGTTGTGTGGAATGTTTTTGATGCAGTGAATGCTGAACATGTCCACTGTTGACTTCAACATCTTCAAACACGATATCACAGAGACCTACTGGACTGAAATGACAGACAAACAGCAATAATAAGATGACCCTGTCTGCACCAGCTCAACATCCCGTCTGGTGAAGTAGACCGTGTCTTACTTAAGTCGACAAAACAACCCACAACCCATTATGCCTGCTTGTCTGTGTGTACGGGGAGGCCCTGTTTTAAAGCTGATTTGCTTGTCACTGTTTTGCAGGCACATCATCCCCTTATTCTGAAGCAACATCCTCCCTCTCTCTCTCTCTGTCTCTCTCTCATATCACCCCCGCTACCCAATTCATTCATCCCACTTCTGTCTGTCTGGGCCTCGTTTCAGAGCTCGAACACTATTGCCCTGACGCTAAGGTGTCTGGACAAGGAGACAAGCTGGAACACACACACGCACACACACACAGACACACACACACAGAGACACACACACACACACACACACACACACACACACACACACACACACACACACACACAGCCAGAGAGTGAAGTTAGAGCGCCCCCCAGCTTTCTGCTGGAACACACTGCATCTATTGCACTGCAAAGTGAGAGCCAATGCATTGCGGTAACACCATTACTGTAACTGAATTAGCATCTTCTACTCTTTTAGTAACAAACACAATTGAGGATTTTGAACAAAAGAAGCAAAAGTTAAGACAAAACAATAAGCCAAATACCATAACAGTAACACATTGCATTTCCAGTAAGGAAGGAGGACATCTAGCCTGCCTAAAACACCAGAACATTCCCACAAAAAATCACTTTCATCAGCTAAACACAGTTTACAGGAAAACAGACTAGTATCCTGCTACTGAGGAAAAGGAGCGTAAGGTGCAGTTTCATCTGCCTGAATGAGGTGATGTTACCAACTGACCATCTAGAGCGTAAAGTCCACTTTTTAAGAGACAACCAAGACAGGTCTAGACTATGGGTAAAGATTTCTGAACAACAGCCCGGAGTGACCCCCCTGCTTCCCTCTCTCCCCTTCTCTCCCCCTTTTCAGTAAGCAGCTCTAGTGCTGGCCTTCTCCGGTCTGGCCTGACATGGTAGCTTGTGACCCTGCATGGTTGAGGAGGAGGCCAGATCAAAGGCAGAGGAGCAGCCTTGGAAAAACATTTGGGCTGAGAATGGACGGGATATCTGTCAGGAAGCCTTTCCCACTGGGCTCACTAGTGCTAAGGCCCAGGGATCGGGTTACCACCCAAAAACGCCGACATGAAAGAGGAGGCGACGCTAATCCGCATACATGGCGCTCTCTGTCCGTCCTCCACTGGCACTTCACCACCACCACCACCACCAATTATGTATCCCTTCTTCTCCTCTGCTCCTCACCCTCTAAAAACTCTCAAGCACTCAGTACATCTATGCCCACCTCCCCACCCCCCAAACTACACCAACCTAACACGCCCCTGCACCCCCAAGCTTCTATGCACCACCATCTCACCCGCCTCCCCAACCCTTCAACCCAAAAACACTCAAGCTTCATCACAGAGGATTAACAGGAAACCCTGACACAACCCATTGTTAGGGAGGCAGAGGGGGCTTGGGTGGTTTGCCACCCCGAGTGGGTCTTTTTTTTTTTTTTTTTTTTTTTTTCCACTGGGGTTGTGATGCTTTTAGAGAAGGAGACTGTGGGACTTCATGGCCTCAGCCTTCTTACTAACCTCCATGACATGCACACACAACCACTTCCACAACTTCTCCTCCCAGTTGCATAGACAAGGCCTGGTGGTGGGCGAGAGCTGTTCAGTAGCAACAAGCAGGGGCCAAGAAAGGAAGGACGGAGAGGGATGGAGCTGGGGGGGGGGGGGCTGCTGCATTTGTAGGAACAAGTGGATGGTGGATATGTGTATGTGTGTATTTGTGTGGCGGGGGGGGGGGATGGGTGTCAGCGCTGTAAATCTTGATGTCACTGACAGGAAGACTGTTGCGGACCATTACCATAAATCTGACAAACGCTAATTTGATGGGAGGCTGTATCTGTCTGGTCAGGGACCAGTCTAGACGGTCCTATTGAGGGGTCCTACAGCGTAGCCCTGTTTGTTTCCAGCACCATCTGGATGTGGCAGTAAGTGCCCGCTGCTATGGTTCACATGCACACACACATTGAGAAACACACACAAACACACAGTATACAAAGTACATTTCTAAAGCCACTGCAACAGCTTTGACCTTTACATGTCTGAACAATAACTTGAATTTGTTCTTGTAATGCAATGACAGTACATTCCTGTATCACACAAGTCCTAGAACAACAGGTTACCACAATGTCTTTAGGTGCTCTGGTCAATGGCCCTGTGCAATGAAAACCTGTCTTAGAGTTTGTGCAATTAATTAAATACAATATACAGCTGATTATATTAGAAAAGCACAAAGAGCGGTTTCTGAAACCATTAGACCAAAGACTGAGGATGCTCGATGATAAAAAGTACTTAATGGCCTCCTAAAGCCATTAAACATTTTCATTGGTTTTACCAGCGCAGCTGTAATCGAGCAGGTCTGCTCAACATTTAGTTAATATCTCTGCTCTATATGTGTGTGTGAGTCTGCTCTACCTCCTGTTCCAACTTCATAGGCTTGCACAGTAACAGCATTTTAGAGTAGATAAAAAAGGTGCACCAGAAAATGCATTTTCCAGAGGAAATGTACCATTATCTCCCACTTCTGTAACTGGCCCGAGGAGCAAAATATTCACCTGAAACCCTGAAAGTCAATGCACAAAAAACTGACACCTCTTAGGTTTAACAGCTGAAAGAAGGCTTCCATGGTCACAGTTTAAGGTTTTCTAATATTTCCTAGATTAAGAGTACTACAAGGAGTTTTTAACTGGTTATGAAACAGTCTCAATTTACTACAAATGTCTCTGTATGGCCTACATAAGCAAACAAGACCGTCAGCGAGAAGATTGGTGATTTCTTTATTGTTGGTCTTAACGCCTGTCACCAGGTCCAATTCCCCATGAAATCAGATGAAGCAATATATGGCACACAGACCAGAGTAGCTTATGTTTACATTTTCTCTGGCAAAGTTTTGCAGTGAGTAATACATAGCCAGTTAAAAGGAAGCAGAAGGAGACTTTTCTTGTCTGTTTTGTAGTTACGGCTGATACTGGGGCAGGATCTACTAAGAGAAAAAGAACTCAGAAACCACAGTCAGTCCCTCAACAGATGGAGAAAATTGTGGGATTTGAAAGGATTCAAAACCAATCCTGAATTGGCATCTTCCTTCTACACAGGTATGGAGCTACAGATCTGAGCAACCAAACCTGTTAGTTGTAGGCTTCCATGTAACTTAGGCGTGTGAGCAGTACTAAAACAAAGTTTACTTTGTTTCACCATTGTCACATAACAGTTCTTACATAGCCAAAAATAGATACATTATCTCATTCCTACACATGCTGCCAACAGCTGTGTTTAAAAAAGATCACCACATCAAGATCATTGTGACAGCAGGCAGTGGAAACACTACCACTTTTGTCCACAGGGGCCGCCAAAATCGAAACAACATCAAAGCTCCTTGTCCTAACTCTAATGAACTTTACTTTGTTGTTGGCCATGATACCTGCCCATTTTGTACAACAGCTGCTATTTGTAAGGTCAAAGCCAAACCTACGTCACCTACACTCTGCAAACTGTGTCTAGGAGGACATGCACTGATTCACACGGATTACAGACAGACAGAGTAATGCTTAAGAGGTCACAAAAAGACTGTATCTCGCAGGAGGAGCAATTTTATCCCACACCAGAAGCACAACACTGAAATCTGCCCTTTTCAACGTTTTAAAGAATCCATAATTCTCTATCTGAAGTGCGCAATAAAAATAGCTTTTGCTCAGATTTTAAAATATTGCTGCACAGATTTGAAGTCTCATATCTGAGCCAGTGTTTACCTCCATTTTTCACATCTGTAATCCCCAAGTCTCAGAAACAGTTCACACACAGGCACACATGCACACTGCTCATATTTCATTTAACAAAAATAGATTTTCTTTTGAGTTAGTGCATTTTTACTGGAAGGAACATGTTCCCCCTCTCAACAAGTAGGACTAAAGTTCACCTGAGGAGAACCTGGGACAGATCCAAGAGCTCTGGCGGGTTCAGCCAGCACGGCACGGGTTCCACCTTTGTCCCATCCAGAGGGGCCACAGCACAGACTAGGGCTGCACAGTGTTTGCCTCTAGCATACAGCTTACGCTTTGTTTCTTACAAATGTCCTCTCATCAGCAAAGGTCATAGGCATCATTAAAATGTAAAATTTAATAGCCCAAGAGGAAGCAAAAGAAAGAAGAATAAATGAGGATGTACTTTCCAAGTATGAAATCATTCACACTGAAGGAGCTCACGCGTACGATGTGTAGAGGATGAAATTGGTTTGATGGGTAAGATATTGATAGGAGAAATATAATCCAAGCAGCAGGTCCACTAGACACGCTGAGGGGGACTGAGGGGCCACAGCTTTTTTCCCCGACACATTTATCTGTCTGGAGCCTACCTTGGAGCTCCTGTGTGTTTCATGACATTTACTGGAAAAGTACATTAGGTAGAGAATGAGAGGGACAGCATTAAGGGGCCCACCCACAGGACTGTTTTCATGTTAGCCTCTTTTTTCAAAAGAAAGCAAGAGGCTGAGGTGGTGGCAAGGCAGCTGCATTCACAGACAGAAGACACCTTTGCTCCATGGGACATCCGGAGGGTAGATAAGGGGGCCACAGAATTAAGGGGGTACCACTGGGCGCCATTATGGTCTATAAATCTTGTAACTGGGAAGGATGATTAGCTTGGGTACATTAGCATACGGCGGCGGCAAAAACTTTGGTTTCCTGGGCACAGTGTAGGGCAAAAAGATGTTTTTCCGCACCCATGTAGAGGATCAAAGCTTGAGGGGCCCCCTTTTGAAGGCCCTGAAACCAGTGTGCAAGAACCAAGGGGGGTGGGGGGCGCCCCATCTCATAGACATAAAAAGGATGGGTGGATGGGGAGGGCACTTGTCCCACTTACATCAGTTATGGCACATTTTCATACAGCATCTATCTATCGACGACTAACTCAATTTTTGATAAAAACAAATCTTAGGGCCCCCGTTCTCCCTGAAACAAGTGTGGGAAAGTTTCAAGCTTAAGGACATTGTCATTAAATGTGAAAGACCCCTCCCCATCAACTATTTCTAGGCCCCTTTGAGATGACAAAAAAAAAAAAAAAAACCTGATGGGGACCAACTGAACAATAAATCTGTTTTTATACATTGTGCAGTAGCCGAGAATTAGGTTGATGAGTGGGGGGGGGCGGGGAGGGGGGGCAAATGGGAAAAGCCTTTTCAATGTATATAGATTCTCACAGCACTTGGAAAATCTTTGATTCTTTAATAGAGTGAACTATCCTCGCATCACATCATACAAACAAGGCCACAATGATCATTCACTGCATCCCCAATGACCTCGTTGAACACGTCAAAGTGTGCAGATTAAGAGGGGGGAGAAGAGAAAAGCTTTTTTGGCGATCTATGACATCTATAGACACGGACAGAAAACCCCTCTGTTCTACGAACCCTGAACAGGGATGGTAGATAGGCCTCTGGAGGCCTTTAAGGCCAACAAAATGGAAAATCCATTAATAGGAGTGAACCACAAACAGTGACGTCAAGACGAGAACTGAGGGACATTTTCAGGAAGAGAAGGATCGTGACCCTTGAGTGTTGTTCGAGATTAAGGGAGCATCGAGTGTTTCGTGCAGTGGTAACACATCAGAGACCGCTGGATTCTGGAGAAGTGACGGCAACAAGGCTGTGACGTTTGACGACTTCTTGTAACAGATGGCTTCTGTCTCCTTATTGCACCCAAAATATGCAGCTGTCTTAAAATCATCCACCAAGAAATTGGGACAAGATGTGTACAACAATCTCTACATATCAAATGTGCTTCAGAGACCTACAGTTACACTGTTAGGTGACAGTGCTACCGTATGTCCTCCCAGGTCAGGAAGATCTTTTCAGTGTCTCGTATCCAGACGGACTGTGTCCATGTCCAGCTGAGACAGTTTCCACACCTGGCACTAGAATGCGTCTCAAAAGCATCAGAGTGACCATGTCAGCAGATTTATCTACTGACAGCAAAACATACTTTTACATATGGCTTTTACGACTTTACACTTCAGCCAGCACAGTTCCTTTGAATCAGACGGTGTTTGGACGGTCTGTCGAGCGATACTCCCAAAAAATGGACCAGGCGGTTTAATGTAGTCAGGGATCACATATGCATTCACATCGTACTACGTAATTCACCCCAGAAAATCTGCATCCAAGGTATGCTTTGGTGTGTGAGGTCTGAGACACTAAAGTAGCAATTATTTCTGGTATTACTGAATATTTGTGGTTAAACATGAAGCAATTGATCAATTCTAACGCTCATTCAATTGAGATGAGTTCATGGAGAAATGTACTAAATCATGTACTACTGTCTTTACAACGATGATTATCATCTGCACAACCACGCTTCATAAAAGTCACTACTTTCAGAAAACTTTCATCTTGACATAAGAGTTTAACTTTGGCTCAAAAACACAATCCACCAATTCATCATCCTTGAAATTCATGAAATAAAGTGCAAATGTGATTTAGATTTTACTACTTGTTAAACAAAGATACTAAGCAGTGTATGAGCCTATTTACAAGGCTGTATAAAGGGATCACAGCCGTATACTAAGTGGTCTGTCAGTGTTTAGGAGTGCTTTCCACAACAGAAGCACAGGCCACAGCCTTCTCTAACCACACACCTCTAGTTTATACACTGTTGGCTTTCACTTGATTTCTGGTGTTTTAATGGCCAAAAAGTGGCTGGTGCCACCCTTCTCTAATAACAGACTTACACATGCAACCCAAATACAATGTGCTCCCCACAAGCCACACTATCTATAATACATAAATTCAAGTGTCAAGAGTTCCTGTTTACATACTATACACTATAGGATGAGATGAATAACATGGGGGAGGGCACTTGACCCATATGCACATAATAAATGTCCTTTTGACAAAAAATGACAATAGTTAGGAATATGGCGCGTGAGTACATGTTTGCTTTAAAACATAATAGATGAAATTAATTGTGCTGTCCCCCGCTGTATGCATTTAGGCTTAAAAACAAACCAAGGATGACACAAAGGAAACGGGGAGATGACTACAACTGGCTAGCAGGAGGTCAAAAACACTTTAACTGAGACCTTCCCTCTCGCTGTATGAGTAACATTTTTCCAAAAGACAGATTACAGGCTGTAATAGAAATCACTATTACTAAGAATGTTTCTAGTAACCGTGTCCACAAAACTGAAAACAGTGTGTGTAAGCTTCTTTGGAACAGATCCTGATCTAAAATTATGCTATCCGATACTGTTACACAACTCCGCTATCAAATTAGCTCGTGCATTACAGAGAAAATTGAGTAATTGAGCAAACTGTTGAACAAAAAATAATAATGAGCAGCGAGACACCAAAGCCAAACATCTGGTGGTGTTTCACGTCTGGGAAATCGCAGGTCGTTCTGTGCCATAACCTTTTCCATTGAGCATGAATCTTTGAGACTTTGGGGCGTTTCGGCGCGTTTGTCGGAAGTTAACCAGACACATTGTTTTAACCTTTGCCGGAGGAGCCTCTGTCTCATTCCCAGGGGCTGGCTGTGCAAAAGGGTCAATGACTTCAATAGGCCTTCATTAAGCACAGTTAGTGTCAACAGTTAATTATGCAAATTAGGAGACCCCTCATGTGGTTTGTGGGTCCCTGGCCTCCCCCTTTCATTGCAGCCTTACACACACAAAAAAGTACCACCCTGCAGACACACACACACACACACACTCCATATAGCACATACATCCACTCATACACACTGTATGCCTTTCATACATTATTTTTCCTCCTCACTCATTTCTTGTCAGGAATCAGAAATGGAGTGTTATGGTGCCGATACATAAATGGAGGCCTATGAGGCCCCTGGTCTCCAGTGGCTTTTCTTGCCATCAAAGAACCTCCGGAAGGTTCTTGCTGGGTGAAGCTGAAAGCCCACCAAGTTCTCCTCATCAAGACTGGGGAGTGGGGGGCATCAGTGCCCCCTCAAAAACAAAATGGGGGGAAAAAAACTGCATCAAAACAGTCAATTAGGCAAAAATGCATGACAGCCAAATTCGAACATTGTTTCTGTGATGGTAATGACAGGCCTTTCGCTCCTCTGCCTCTTCCACACATCTGATGTCTGCGGCCCCCTGATTTTCAAAGGCTGGGAAGCCATCAGTAATTAATAATCACACGCTTTGGGCCCCTCAGTTGTGACTGCCGGATTCTTTGTAGGGCCAGCCTCAAAAACCTCAAATCCACTTTCACCTACCTCTTCTCACCCCATCGTCGCTGGTTCGAGTCCATCTCCCCGGCAAATGCCTCTATCACTGCCTGCTGTTTGGTTCAGGTACTTTGTTTATCCACCATATGAGGGGGTCCTCTCCATTGTAGGGGGACTGTTATGGGCGCCAATTTTAACCAGCGCCCCCCCTCAGCCCTCCATCTAAACCCGTTCACCTCCCACTAATTGTGGAGAGATAGGGTTGTTGGGGGTTTGCAGGGTGGCTGGCTAAAATGGCCTCCGTTGTGAGTGAAAACGAATCAAACACCACACCGAGAACTGTTTACACACCACATTTGGTTTTTGAAACAACTCTCGTTTTTTTTTCTTAGCTTTTTTTTCCCCTACAAAGCAAACTTCTCAAAAACAACAGTCTCAAAGTGCTTATGTAATAGTAAATCAGAACCAGATTGTGGCCTCCATTGGTCCAAACCCACCCAAGTGAAGCTCGGGGAGCAGGACTCTTATTCCTTCACCATTTTATACAGGTGTCATATGTTCTCCTGAAACATGCAAGAACATCTTGCAGTGAGCCCGTAACGCAGCAGCAATCTACTGGCAAATTGAGTGATGATTACTGGTTTTCATTCAGATCATCCAGTGACATGCCTGCTAGCCAATTCCAAAATAAATGATAAACATATGGTTGTCTAATATACAGGTGTTATATGGTGCATATCCATGCAGCTTACCAGGAGACAGAAAGGGTCAGTGAGTTTCAGCTGCGCCTCACTGACCTGTTTGTATGTTTATGCAGTGCAGTCAGAAAGTAGTAGTTGTTCAGCCCTAATGGTGACTTAATGGCACCTAATGGTGTCATTGTTTTGGTCGAGTACTGCAGCACACTGGATTTAAAATAAAACATCAACCGTGAGGTTACAGAGCTGACTTTAGCTTTTGGGGTGTGCAATGGGGTAGTCGTGTAAAACTCACATTACATCAGGACACTGATCCAAAACACCAGACAAGATCATTACAACATCATCACCAGGTAAGAAACTGAGTGTCTCCAAAGGATCTGTAGCCAAGTATTAAACACGATGACTTTATGCTTCTTTAAAATTATATTACATCCCTGAGAATTTGGGGGAGTATGTAAGAAAAGGGATATCTTTCACGCACTGATGTGCCTGTAAACACCCTCAAATTAAAGCTGAAAGTCAGCACTGTAACCTCATAGCCATTGTTTCATTTCAAACTCAACGTGCTGGATCACGGAGCCAACACCACAAAACATGTGTCACTGTCCAAATACTTTGTGACTGCAGAGGACATGTGTGTGAAAGATGGTGAAGATAGAGAAGGGTACAGGCTGACTGAACCAGAGAAACATGTGTGTGTAGACTACCACTATACAAACTGTACTAAATCCCACACAGGGCGCGCTTGACTAAAGCCAATAGACTCCACATGTCTTTCCGACTTCAAAGGGGACAAAAGACGTATCACATCATACAAGCCCATCCTCCTCCTTTACAGGAATGAGCTTAGAAGTCAAGATATGATCCTGATATAACTAATGTTTTAACAACCTCAAAAAAGGTTAAAAAAATAACATGAAATAAAATAAACTCGTATAAAAACACAGAGCTATACCAGCAGTGTAAACTGCTGGTATAGCTTGGAAAATGGCCAGGAGTAGTGTCATTCAGGAACTACTGTATATAATCGCTTCCTCACTGACATGAATGCATGTTTGCTCTGCATTATCCTGACACCTACTGGATGGCCAAACGTCCTCCGTGTCTCACTTTGCTGCTCTGACTACACTGCACTAAACTGTGACTCTATTAACATTGACACAGTGGCAAATAAACACTATGAAAAGGTCTACCATTGTTGTCTCAGTCAGATAAATGTGAATGTTGCCCATTAAAACATAATCACTGTGGAATTGCCCCTGGTAAATGACAAAGTAAATAATTACATAAAAGACGGGGCAGATTAACACCATGTGAGACTGTGCAACAGCTTAGTGTGGTGCAGAAAGAACTGGAGATGACTCCACGTTACGAGCCAAATTGTACTTTACCGGAAGAAGAGATGGACACCAGACAAACAGGAGAACGCCGCCACCACACACACACACACACACACACACACACACACAGAGTAAGAGCCAAGGCTGATGGATAGATGTGCGTATGGCAGTATTGCGCAAAGGAGCTTTCATAAACGACTGAGCACAGAGGGAAACGTTTACTTAGTCAAAGACAGGAAAGAACAGACAGAGGCCAACTGTGCCATGATCCATCACAGACCTAACTATGACATTGCACAGTGCAACCTGATTCAGAGGTAGCCTAAGCCCTTCCTGAGGCCTGCCTCCCCAGAGTGAGAGCATCCAGCCTACCAATTGTGGATGAGTGGGTTTTGATAGGGGACTGGGAAAATGTCTTCATGTCAGAAAGTGTACGGAGATCTAGAGAAACTAACTTGAAAGGAACCACCCGATGTTAACATGCAGGGGGGAGATTCAAGGTGTTTCTAATTTAGAAAAATGTTGGTATTGATTTCAGACTGCACCATCGATCCTTCGTACAACCCTTATTCTAGAAAAGTTAGGACGGTGTGTAAAACATAATTACAACAGAATGTGATCACTTGCTCATCCTTTTTGACATGAACTCAATTGAAAACAGCACAAAGATAAGAGATTTAATGTTTGACCTTATCAACTCCATTAATTTTTGTAAATATATGCTTATGCTGAGTTTAATGCCAGCAGAAAGTTTCAAACAAGGTGCGACAGGAGCAACTAAAGACTGGTTCCTGTTTGGAACATTCCACAGGTAAACAGGTTGATTGGTAACAGGTGATAGTATCTTGATTGGGTATGAAAGGGGCATCCTGGAAAGGCTCAGTCATTCACAAGCGAGGATGGAGAGAGGTTTACCACTTTGTGAACACATGATTGGATAAAGGATGTTACTATATGGACTCAGGAACACTTTGTAAATCATTGTCGGTAAACAGAGTTCAAAAGATACTATCAATCTCTGGTCATCTCTCCCTTGAAGTACTCTGCTTTGTGAAATCCCTGTGCAAACTTAAACTGGTGTCAAAAGGGGGGAAAGAGAGGGCACCATAAAACATCCCCAGGATGATGCTTTTAATAGAGTCAGGGCAAATACTTTTGTTCCTTCATCATCGATGACGCAGAGGGTTTTGAAACATTTCACATCTTTGACTTTTGTTTTACAAGAGTGAAAACAATGGCACACAATAAACAAGACTGAAGAAACAACAGCGATCTTTCTTCAGAAAAAGCCCTTTAGGTTGCACTTCTTTGATGTGGCTTTCGTCCATTACATGTTGCCACAAATTCACTACTTTCAGTTCTCCCTTAACTGCCCAGAGGTTCTACATCCTCCGTACATCCTCTTACGACCATGCTTGTAATGCCTCTTAACACAAACCACAGTTAAGCATGTGTTGTGAAATATTTATGAAAAGACTAAAAGAACTTCCTTTACTGTGTCCAGTAACCTGCACGGTACACTCTCAGCCTTGCATCCAAAAAATACCAGTAAGACGTCCAAAGTCCATACTCACTGTGTGTGCTGTTGGTTAGAAAGGAGAATGCAGTGTATGAATGTCATGTATACGACACAGTGCTCACAGAAAAAAGTTTGTTTCATGTGAAATTATTACAAGAAGCTTCTGCAGTACGTGCAGCTGAGCTGATGAGCTGATCAGTGACTACATGGCTCCACCCAGAGGACGCATGAGTGAATTTTATGGACTGAATTTTGTGCCACATGAGAAATTAAGCTGAAGTTTATACGACTGAAGTTTGAATTTTAGTTTCTGAAAGCCATTCAGTTTTGGTAAACTTGAGAAACAATAGTGAAACTGTCTTCTGCTCCAAAACCGTGGAAGGTTTCAGCTTCAAAAGCCATGGTTTCAGATTAAAATGCCTTCAGGTTGCAGCAACTTTCAGCCAAAGAAGTATCTTCAAACTGCCTTAGAGCTCATCAGGAAAGAATGCCACGGTCAGCAGCATCGCTTTTTGTTGCCAATGTGTTCATCTCTGAAGAAAGCGCCAGTGGTAACTTGAGGTGAAACATATTATTTGATTAACAGATTGGTTGACTGAGGAAATGATTTGCCATTTTACACGTAGAAGTATCATATTTGTCCATCCAAGAGTGAAATGTAAGCACTTCCTGTTTTTCTCTGTTGGAAACTGGATACGCTGAGTTTTTCCGACCGTTGATCCAAAAAGCATCAGCAGCTTGAAGGCATCACCTTTGCTCCGATAACTTATAATGAGTATTTGTTGATTATTTTTAGACTCAAAAATGTATCTAATCACATATTGATAAATCAATCAACGGTGGAGACAATAATTAGCTGCCGCTTTAGTGGTAAAATTTGAGCGATTGCCAAACGATCACCTCAGGACAAAAACAGACCACATGCTGGAAAATCTTTTGGAGGCCTCTTCCAATCAATTAAGTCCATGCTCCAATCTGATCTGTGGTGGAATGCTGTCATTCGTGTGCTAAGCTGTGTCTGTTAGGACATTTGACTATTCTTCAAGAAGGAAAATGTCAAGCTCTTTGACAGATGAGGGGGATTTGGAAACCAAATGTACACTCTGTGCTAAACTACATCCCATAAGAGTTGTGTGAACAGTAGAGCCAGTCATTTTGGATGACATGAGAGATTAACTTTGTCTCATAGAAACACTCCTGAATTTGTCTACTTGCATTTAAATGGAAATTATCATTCTGGAAAAAGAGGAATATCATGAGAGATCAAGTATTTGAACAGACAAGTGCGCCGAGTCCTCAAGATGGTCTCATATTTCTTGCCCATAACACAATTACACAGAGCAATCATGGACTCAATAGATCGCTGCCAATACAATTACAGATATTATGGAATTAAGACACCTTAAAGCTTGTTTCCAAGCATGATGTCCAAAGCAAAAAAGGACTCATGAGGCCAGTCATTTTCCATGCAACTGTTGAAGGTGAATGTTTTACGTGTTCTTTTGTCAGCTCTACCTCACAGTTAATCAGGTTTTGTGGTCATTTTCTGAAACGTACAGGAACCATCTTTTTCTGATTGTCTGCATTGGGCATCTCTTAAATTCCAGTGAGGTGAGTTCCAACCACTCTTCCTTTGTGGAAAGCAGCGCAGAATCCCTTTTAATCGCTTCAAGATACATTTTTATAGATTTGTTTTTCAGTCACCCTTTCTGATGTTTTAATGTTGTTGTTAGTCTCATTTAGTTTGTTTTGTGCCTTGTTTCAATGCCACACTGTAAAATGCTGCATTGACTTCGTAAACCACCTTCCAATTTGAAATAACTTTGGAGCTTTCGTCAGACAAACTGCAGTGATTTGGGCATTGACTATGATCCCTCTCAAATGTCTTCTGATCCTTTGTGAAACACATAAAAGTGATGACTGCCAGATGTCTTAACACTAAAAAAAAATAACACTAATAGGCATTAAATACGACTTGTCTGCCTTTTTAACTGTGGACTAGTTACTACAGAGGTTAAGTCCTTCTTCATGTGGTGCTGCCAGTATTTGCCTGTGCACTAAATTCCTACATAAAGTTTATAAGGACCGGCAGCTGGAGCTGAAGTTTTAGTTGATAGCACTAAGTCTGCAGAGTATGCAGTGTGCTTTAAAGAACAGTCTAGAGCTGTCTGGAGTAAAAGATGCATGACATACACCACCTCACTAAGTTCAACACTTCCCTTGGTTGTCTTTGTCAACAGTGCCTCTTCAGTAACAACAGAGGGCGCCGTTACCTTTTCTTAGAATCAGCAGCTCCAAGCATGCCCAAACACAATCCCTTCCTCTCTTCTTTAACACTGGGGCAAAGGTATCTTAAATATGTGAGGGCCTCAGTGCTGATCTTGGATAGAACCAGTTTGGGAAGTTTAGATGCATGTGATCTGAGAACTGATCATACAACAGCAACAGTAGGTCTTATTGCTCCAGCATCATTTAATAGAGCACTGTGTTGATGTCACAAACCTACTTTTTGCTCTACTCCATTATTTTTCATCATGTGCCTATATCATTACACTCATCCTGTACAATACATATACCCAAGGACACTGTACTTTTAGCAATATTTTTATTTTATATTCTTTGTACATGGCCTTCTATAAGTGATTTGATTTTGTATCTTTTCTGTTGTCTGTTTGCTGTACTTGTTCTGTTTTCTACCTCTCATTATTATTCTGCTGTTGTAACAAGTGAATTTCACTTGCGCGGGATCAATAAAGTCTCATCTTATCTTATAAAGCCAGAGGAGATTATGGAATAAGAGTGATGATCTGAACCCAGTTGAGCTACGTGATTCTCATATGGCTTCAACAGAAATACAAGAGCTGTAATTTTGAATTGTATTAGTCCAGCATGCTTTTTTTTCTTAAATAGCTGTTTCTGTTGAAAGAGGCACAGGAAACAGATGTTAATAAAATTGGTTTGAAGGTGTAAAAAGAAAGTATTTCTTTCAATTTGCACTGATCTGTACACAAGAACATTACAACTATTGTGTATTCTACATGCCACTGTTACTGACGAGTGTTTAACAAAGTGTTCCTGAGTTCATGTAGTCATATCCTTTATCCAGTGTGTTCACAAAGTGGTGAACCTCTCTCCATCCTTGCTTGTGAACAATTGAGCCTTTCCAGGATGCTCCTTTCATACCCAATCATGATACTATCACCTGTTACAAATCAACCTGTTTACCTGTGAAACACTCCAAACAGGTGTCTCTGGAGCATTCGAGTGCTCAAGTTGGGGTGGTGAAGCATTAAATATAATTTCTTTGTACTGTTTTCTGTTGAGTGTACATATAAAAACTGATTAGGAAGATATCACATTCGGTGTCATGTGTTTTACACAGCATCCCAAATTTTTTTGAAATGTGGGTTGTACATACAGCAAGTTTCAGTCATGATGTTAAAATCTTATTCTAACACCTTGTTTAGAGGAATATAAGCTTGTTTTTCTACAAATTCCTTTTCATCATTTAACAAAACAAGACAAACTTCACAATTTTTCATTGTGTCTAAACATCAGGGATGAAACATGATGATTGCATCAGCCCTAGTCACCAGGACAGTAACATCCACGTAAGACTGAGCCCACTGGATGTCTTTGCAGACCAGTGTGTATGAAGACCTCAAACTGTCAGTGCACGGTTTATTTTTAATGCTGAATTACATATACATTAAGTAGGAAGCTTACAGTTTATGATGATTAAATGTGGGTGCATGCATCTGGGCATATCCATGCAGACATCAACAACACAGCTGCCCACATTTGTCACACTTCCTCCACAAGAAGCCAAAAATATCTGCACTCAAACTGGAAGAGGAAACCCCTTTTTGATGGGACTGGGTCTCTCTCATAACTCATATCAAAGAGGATTACAACTGGGGGTGGGCACAAAACTGATGTGGCCACAATGTTTTGTGACAAATATTCAGCTAACAGGTCAAACAAACAAATACAGAAGCTCCTGCTCAACAATAATGAGGTTCATAACTGTATTTCTAGAAAAAAGCATTGTTTTTAAAAGTTCAAGGTTTGTTCTTCAGATATAGAAATGAATGATTTAATTGCTTGTGCTTAACGAGGAGTGATACCTATTACATATGCTGCTGCAAAATAGAGCTGTCAGAAATAGTAACTGGAGCATGATCTGCACCAGCTCCATTGTCATAATTAGGAGTCCCTCAGAGATTGCACTGACTGTGGTGTTGACAGTCACTGTCAAGGAGAACTGTTTCCGCCTCTGTGACTGTACCTGAAGTCTCTATTAGTACGACTGCTATTGAGCAAACTAAGTTAACATCTGTAGATATTGCCTACAGTGCATGTGTACTCCACGAGAGTCAACGTGTTGTTTGGAGCCTGTGTCAGCTGTCACGTTTTGTTGTCCACGGTTTCATTCCAATAACCAAGTAAGGTCTTGACTAGGCCATGGATCAGTCCTGCCCACAGACCAATACACCCTAATCCCCAAATGATAAAAAACATGAAGCATCTTCCAAATGCATCTTAACTCAAGTGGGTGAACATGAGCAGAGCTTTATAGATTCTCCAAAAATAGAAAGTAATCAGAAAGAACATTTATTGTACATGACACATTTTATCCCCGGGCTGATTTATAAGAGAAAACTGAATTTCCTGGAAGAATTTAATCAGGTTGCTGACATGATTTTATTCTGAGTGGATCCTCAGTGGACTGAAGGTTGGCTGGATCACAAATCAGCGTGAAATGAGTGTTAGAGAACAACTGTGAATTAACATCCCAACATTTTAAGTTTCCAGATGATTTTTGAGGCATGACACAATGGATTGAATATCTAATCCATAGATTGAGACTTGTCTTAAAGACTGGAGAGGTTCTTTATTTATAATTAACTTGAACCAAAAAAAATGTAATCTTCTAATCCTAACTTTAAGGTTCTATCTGGATTGAGTACAGATTCTGAGACACTAGGATGACATGTCTCTCATACCAGCAGGGAAACTCACTATCTTTTAAAATATTTAACCCAAAAGAAAATAATGCCACAAAAACATAAAGCAATATTTCATGATCATTAATAGTTACACAACTGAGCTTTGATTTGAAATAAAAAAAAGGTCTGACAGATCCTCTTAAATCCAAGCTTCACAAAATGCTAATGGGGCATGAAACAGTGATCTAAACTACATACATTTCCCCTAAATTGCTCTTGATATAAAACAGTAAAAGCCCTCAATTACAGCTGCAAACACATTTGGCAAGTACTCATCATGCAGCAATTGTCACTGGAAACTGACCCCAAGCACTGGGGAAAAAAAAGAGCCTCACTTTGAATCAGTATCTGCTTCTGTGGTTCCAATATAAAAGTGTGTGTTCAATCAAAGGTGCTGTTGCAAAAAAGGCTACACCAACAGGAAGTCTGGCTCACATGTGCCAGCTGCAAGTTGTTAGATAAAAGGACAATCAACCACAAACCATTTTTCAAAGATTTCATCTATTCCACCACAACCTGCTGCTCCCTTAAAGACTGATAAACAATATACAGATAGCAGCATTTATCAAAGCAAAGGTTTTAATGGCTGAGAAATATGAATAGAAATGAGGAATTAAGCAGGTTCTCAGCACAGATAATGACAGACTGTTTTTTTTATTTCTTAAAAAGCTAATTATTTCAAATGGCAGGTCATACTGTTTACAAAGGGATAACAAAAAGGATTAAGAAATGTGATTTGTTGCAAGCAGAGTTAAGCTCACAGACAGACAGCAGAACAATCTGATAAAACACCAACACAGAGAATGCATGAACATTACATTTCTATTTGACTTCTGGACGGACATGGATCTTAAAATAAAGCAGGAAAGACACAATTAAGAAAAGTCAGACAAAACGAAATGATTGGTTGGCGCTGTCACTCAGATTACTCGCTCAACCTTATTTAGTTTATGTTTTGTAGTGTGGTGTTGTAGTTTGGCAACTCACCAAATGAAAAGCGAATATTTCTACCTCCTTGTTTGAGTTATAAAGCTGCAGCTAGGTCACACAGGGATGACGATGTGAGGTTTCTATTGGATATTCACACACAGCACTTTTACAAGTAAGGCTACAACTAACAGTTATTTTCATTATCACTCCATATTTTTCTCAATTATTTTCAAAATTTAATCAGTGCCTGCCAAAGTTCCCAAGGTGATGTCTTCAAACAGCTCGTTTTAGCAAACTAGCAACCAAAAAAGACAAAGAAAACCAACAAATTCACACAACTGAGAAGCTGAAACCAATTCACTTTTGTTATTTTTGCTAGAAAAATGTCTTAATGATTAATCAATTATTAGAATAGTATCAGTTGGCTAATCAATTACATGATTTTCTCGTCTCAGCTCTGATAATCACTGATCACCACTCATCAACACAAACACAGAGAAATTATAACAAATGGTTAAACTTGAAAAATGTGAAAAACCTTGAAATCAATAAAAGAATGATAATGAAAACAATTTGTAAGGATACAAAAGGAATATAAGGAACAGGATAAAAAGACCAATCCTGCTGCTTTTCTACATGTAGTCACAGTCTGCATTTAGAAAAAAATGAATTCACTTGGTTTCGGGACTAACAATGACTGGTAGACTGATTGTGAAGAGAGAGAGGCCCTCTGGCTTGGATTACTGAAGGAATTTGCAGCCCACTTGTGTATTACAATGTCTTGTGGATAAGCATATTACAATATGTGCTTCAAGCCCTGAGCTCAGTGTGAAGATGGGTCCTTGTCGTGTCATGGGGACAAAGACTATTGTATAACAGAAAAATGCTTTTAGGCGTCTAACAACAAAAGCCTTTACATTCAAGAGGCATCCGAAATATAGGCCAGCAGAACAGATTCATGCTACATATAAACAGAACAATGACTATGTATCACAAAGGTGTAACTGAATCTGTTGCAACAACATTTAAAGGCTCCCTTCACTAAAAAGAGTTTGGCTTACAAACCTGGATGTTTGGCCATTAAAATTACTGTTTTCACAATTATCTGCTGAAGGGGGAAAGCTTTTGAACCTTTACATTCAGCCATTTAAAATTTCCGTGGAAAAACCATATCACATACAAATTATTATTCAAAGCCAGTGTTTTTCAGGTTTTTCTTTCCACTCGGTTAAATGGATCAAACCAAATGGTCTCAAATTGGCATAAAAACATCAATTACTTCTAGATATTCAAAATATTCTGTTGATCCCAAAGGGTGCTGTCTTTTTAAATCATCAGTGTCTGGTAGCCACATTGCAGTGCTACAAGCTCCAGGGGCTCAAACAAATGTGAAAATGTGCATGCACTGTTAATGTTTTATTCATTTCTACTCAGAAACACATCCCAACACAAAAATTAAAATTGGACTTTTAAGTACTTCATGTATTAGACAGAGTTTCAGGAAGATTAGATTTGGACAGCCACGGAGTCTGGAGGCATTAAAATTAATCCAATTTCATATCTGGTTTTTGCCATCATTTGCCACCTTAGCCCAATGAAACACATCCAAAAGCCAAAAACTGAGTTGTGTGTCATTTTCCTTGACTGATAATATTAAATTTACACTCCTAACTAACTGCTCCTCAGCTTTCATGACTGAAGCAGTTATTTGGCGACCCCCTTCACACATGCTCAAATAGCAAGAACTGCAGATCGATGAAGCTGATTGATTGAATATGCTGCTGATTTTATTTTACCACTATAAACATGCTTGTTTCTAACACACACCAATTGCCCTACATACTTCTGTCCTGCTTCTGTTGCTATTCCATTCTAATATGGTGTAAATTGCTCAGTTTAACTTCAGAACAATTGCTTGCCCATGATCCTGCTCTGCTACTACAGAGAATCCAGCCCATAGTCTGACTGCTAAGACATGCAGCTGCAGCTTTACTGAATAGTCACCTTGCTGGATTTGCGAGATCACAAGATCACACAAGCTGAAAATCCATCTTGCCAGGCTTCAAGTTACGTTTTTGTGGCCAGTTGTTTTGGATCCTCGTTTGAGGAACTACTGGCAGATGCAGGCGGGCATGGTTTGGGTGTGACGACAACGAGAGAAGCGACTGTTCGTTCAAAAACAACAAGGCAGCTCCTTAACAGGTTAGATGCTGCCATCAATTATATCATTATATCAGAACTGGAGAGTATTTCTTGGTGCTGAAGGCTTTTCTTGATGGAAACAATGTTATTGCTCTTCTCCCAACTAGCTTCTGCAAAAGTCCCACTACAAGATTTGGTTTGTTGATCTGATTGCTCTTTTCTAAAGTTTCCAAGGATGACTTCCCAGATGGTTCTGTGTACTAACCCTTCTGGTGCATCAGATTAACTGACAAGAACTACACCTCTGAAAACAATCATTCATGTAGTCCACAAAATACAGCAACTTTTGATTGGCATGACTACTGCAGAATAAGCGCTGCTAAAAAGGATGTGTTCTTGAAAAGAATTCCAAGTTCCTGATACATGTGGTACACAAAGGCCAAACAGCCAATACATACAGGAAGTTATTCTTTGTAGTTTCCCAAAGAACCGGAGCCAAATCCCATCCCAAAATGTCCTTGGCGCAACAAAACAAATCAGTAAGGACTGGCATCCGGGTTTTAGGAAACAGTACTCAATGGTAAGTGGGTGACCCTTGGTGATCTCTCGATCATCATCTGACCTGGTCCTGTGGTTATTTTGAAGTGTGGGATATTCGTGGCCCAGGATGGGGCAATGGCTGCTCCCATCCTGCCTTTCAAAAGAACGGAAAAAGGTGGGAAATGTGCGCTGCTTACACACTGTGAGAAGAATGGTTTATTTACTGTGCAGAAAGTTTGCTGTGACATAATAGGCATCACAAAAACAATAACTCTGTGGGATTAATGAGTCCCGAGGGCTTAAAAGAAGAGTCTACACAGATTTTTGAATTGAATTCTGAAGGTCTATCTGAGCTCAGAGAAGCTTTGCAACACAATTTAAAAGCAAACTATTCGATGTAAATATCTTCAGCAGAGCTATAGTTGTACTACACACTGTCCTTGGTGAACAATGTATACATTCTGACAAAAATCTAACAAAAAAAGTCATTTGGAGCATTTAGAGTTCAAGGTTCAGGTTATGGTGTGATCAGAGAGATAAAGATGAGTGAGATTACACCCAACCCCTGAGGTATCCCAAGATAAGAGAGCTAAAAATACCTTCTCATGAAAACAGGATGACTTTTTTAACAGTTTCAAAGGTAGGTAAAGGGATTTCCTCTAAAAATTGCTGTAGGAGTTTCTTTTTGTGCCCTAAAGTTTTCCTTTTGATAAATTATACTGAGAGTATTAAGCTGTTTGTAAAGCCTCTACAATTTAAAGAAAAAAAAATGTCACTAAAAAAAGTGTGTAGAGTGTCTCTATTTTGCTTTATACATAAAACAGGATTTTGACTTTCTTCTCTCGACAGAGTGGGAAAAGCTCAGGTTAACAGTACAGCAGTGCTTGCTGCTGGTCACCGACACTACAGGAGCATCAACAGAGGTCCTTCCAGATGAGGTGCTATCACTCCAATCAATGTCAACCTGCAATCTCTCTCAGGAGCGATAATGAAATTGCTGTCAGGCAATTTGACAGTTGCTGTACAGAAACCTGATGAAAATATCCCTCTATAAAAAAAGGGCTTAAGATATCAAAACATGTCTGCTATAAAATATAATATATAATGCATTCTATGCATTATATTTCAACAAGTTAATTCAATCTCAAGCTGTTATCACATAACAAGCCTATTCTTATTTAAAATGAATTAGTCCCCTGAGAGCACAAAACTGGCAACTGCTATGCAAATACACCTTCAACGTTTAAAGAGAGTATGCCCTTATTTTGGAAATCTTGCATGCATATTGCATTACAAATGAAACTGTTCACAGCAGAAATTTAACGTCACAGCTGAAAGCACACCATGGTCAATCATTTCTGTTTTCCCACTTTGTACACTCACCAAGGGGTCTTTTTGAACTTTGAAGCCATTTGGCAATGTCTAGCAGTTATCTATTCAAAACCAAGAAGGCGTAACAACAGTGGTACAAGAGCTCTCCTCTTATTAAGTTTAAGCTTGACTGAACTGTTTCAACTCTGAACCAGGTTCAGAGTCAGAGTGTGACTTTAAGACAAATGTGCTGTGGCTGCTCACAGCTGATGAGTGGAGACAAACATTTATCAGGCCTGTGGTAACAGGAAAAGAGGAAGGCCTATGCAGTGACACAGCACGGAAACCCAGGAGACACGAAGGAACAAAACATCCTCACAACACTCCTCACAACACGCCTACTCAGGTGTCAAACACAGCCTTCAGCTAGAGACTGATAAATGGATCAAGTAAAATGATACAGAGACACTGGTATTCTATATTTCTCAAAGAAAAAAAGTGCACAGCAGACTCGTCTATTCTGGACAGTAATGTTCAAGTGAATAGCAGAACACTGTACAGCCGCTGTTTTCTTGCAATGATGCTCAAACTCAAATTAATCTTTCTTTCTGATGCAATTACTTGACTATTTTGTAATTGCACGTGATCCAAACATGTATTTAAAAATATTAACTGGACCACCATATAAACTGTAAAACTGAAACAACAAAACATCGGTGTTTCAGAACTGTACAAACTTCATTTTATTTTCATATGTAAACAGGATGCAGGTGCTCCCACTGTGGTGGCAGCTGTACATAACAACTTTCAGATACGCTGTTGTTGATTTTTTTCATTTTCATAACCTATAAACCCTGAATCTTGTCTGTAAAATGAGTTGTTCAAAATCAAAAAAATCATCTGTATACAATACTGTAGTAAGTGTACCATCAGCCACTCTCAGCATAACCTTTTTATGCAAACAAAGCTTAGTAACAACAACCTTAAACCTTCAATCAGCTCTCACCATTGCCCAATAAAAAGAACTGGTCAATCTAGTTCCTGCTTTGTTCAACCAGTCCTGTATGAAGGTGCTGCTAAAGCATACAAGTTGTTTCAGGTTTTAGGCACTATGCAACCTTGTGTGGGGCTCCAATGTGCATTTTAGCATCGGTTAGGGCATTCTCATCATGCACACTCCATCAGCTTTCTTTCCAAATTAAGCACGAACCAGACTTGAGACTTTTGGTGAGAATGATGCTGCTTGGGCCTGAGGGTTGGAGCCAGCAAATCGGCGGAGGAGCCATTTTCCACTCCATTAATAACCTAATGAGGTGACCACGAAGTGCCTAATATGATCACTTAGAGCCTTAATGGTTAAGGCATCTTACAAAGACAGGGTCCAAAAAGCAATAGCTATGGCACACACAGGACAAGGTCACATACACTAATGTCCGATGGCACCTGCGGTTACCTAGAAATTAACCAATATCCAACTGCAGTCTTGCACTGGAAAAATCACATGGTCTGATTTATGCTGCAGTTTGTGTTAGAAATCTAGAAAGCTAATGGCTGCATGGCAGCTGGTGGCACCTTGTGAACGTCATGGGAATGTGAACTCTGTCAGGCAGTTTTAACAATCTTAAACAGCGTGAAAATAGTATGGGTCAACATAAAAGTTAGATCAATAAGCAAATAATATTAAAGTTAATCAACATAAAAATAAGAGTCCTCAAATTAATTGAAAAAAAACCCCTCTTCTTACACTATTTTTGCCATGCATTTCTATCTTTCTGTATCATCATCGTCATTGATCATGCTTTAATTAGCCTATTAGTGATGTAATATCTAATAAAGATACCAGCGTGCATGCTATTCTTGCGATCACCATGGAAGTGTGTGGCGCAGTATCAAAATCTCACTCATGTTAACAACCAATAGATATGGTGTAACCCTTTAACTCGTTTTTCCCAACATTATAACTCTGATAACCAACTGTACTGTAAATCTATATGACCTGGTGAATCAGACAGGTGCTTTGCACATTGAACTTTATTTTCCTGAATAACTTTGCATGTTTAACTTCAATTTGCTCTGAGAGCTCTGTCTTAATTCAAATCAATTTTTTATTTTATCTTTATCTAGTGCAGTAGTTTCTATGTACATGTGTGTGTATTTTTAAAACAGTGTTTCTCTTATCTTCCTCAGGTCAGTTTAGTGTAAATTACACGTGTTTTGTGATATGTGAATTGCTGCAATTTCCCTTAGGGGATCAATAAAATACTCTATTTGTCCATCTATATAGTTTTTAGCCTCACATAATGTAATAAAAAAGGTGCTGTTCATATCAGGTAAGCCTCCATAATAAAACCCTGCTGGGACAACACTCATAACTGTACCTCAGGGGTTGTGCAGGTTGAAATATTTGAGAAAATAGCAAAAGTGGAATTTCCATTAACATCACATGACTATTTCTCCTCTGGATGGAAAGGTAAATGGTGTTAATGTGATGTTTCGGCTAATAGGCAGGGTTCGTTAATGAATGGGACAATCATTGACTGTACAGCAAGTTCTGTAGGTTGCTGGCACTGGCAATGCCGCTCAGCCATCTGCTACAGTTTGACAGGCATGACTGACATCTTGATCACACAGACTGATGATAAGTACTGTATAATATTGGCAAAAGTCGAATATGATGTCTCTTCTGCTATTTTTAGCGTGCACAGTGTGAGTGGGTGATTTTACAGAGAACAATCAGTGGGAACACGGGAGAGTCTGAGAGATTACACCCAGTCATAACAAGAACGGCTTGTTGTTAATACAGAGCTGGTTCAGAAATAGAGACACTAAACCTAAATGGCAAAGCATACTGTAAATCTGGTGTGAAATGACAGATGAAATAAATGATTGAGCGAGTGTAAAGGAACAAGAAAAGCTTTTGTTGATTTTCCAGTGGCATAGCTCATTCGCAACTGTCAAGATTGAATGTCTGATACGAAATGATGAAGGTTTTGGACTAAGAAGTTTGTTTTTTATCACAACATGGTTATAAATTTGTACTGCAGACATGCGACAGCACTGGGACTGGATCATATCAGTCATCTCCCACAGCATCACACATGTCAGGGTTTGATTTTGCCCACCACTGTACGGGATATTGCGATGACTCAGCAGGGGTTTGAATCTCAATGCCCGCAAGCCAATAACAACAATCATCCCTTTGAACTTCTCCATGGCAACCTTATACTTATATTGATTCACATTTTAAGCACTCCCACAGTATATCTTAGTGATAGTCTGAAAAATAGCTAATAGGGTCCAAGGGGGATTTAACCCTCCTTTCACATACATGGGATGCACTGATTTCACAGTTTCAAAGGACAATTTTTCATAAATTTCATCAAAATTTTATGTTGTTAATTTATGAGGGACATCTTTGGAGGTTCTCAGTTAATTGTATTCTGTGGCAAACCTGGTTGCACCTGGTCAACTGCCTGTCAGTACTGTACAGATGTCTGTTGTCCCCAGAGGATGAAGCCTACTGACTGATGAACCCACAAGCAATGAAGAAAACCTAATTTGCGCCTCGAGTGAAACAGTCCACAGCTGAGATGCAAAGCACCCAGTGGAAGCTATGAGTAACCATCCTATCAACAGATAGGCAATGGTTTGTCAAACTGCCTCTGAATACAGTAAATTGCAGCTACAGTTGTGATAATTATTATCAGCCTTCAAAACCTTCAATATCTTGAGAATTGTCCAGTCACGAACAGTACTGCTATAGGCTATGCTTGACATGTACTGTAGCTGTGCACAAGCCTTCTGTTAAACACTCCTATTTCTAAGTAAGCCTCTCTGTTATTGTTCATTGAGAAAGCTTCACCAGCTGGTTAGGGAATAAGAGGGGACCTGACGATATGCAACATGAGTCATCAGCCCTGGTTAAAATAAAACTGTTTGAAAACGTGTTGCGAAAAAAGATCCAAAGGGCAACAACATCACTGTCTCTGTAGCTTAATATTCATAGATCCATTCATAACTGCACTGAACTAAAACCATTGACCAAGCCAGTTGCTAGGAGCTGCAGGAAAAAGAGACCATAATCTATCTTTGTTTCTACTCTCAGAGAAACTGACTTTACTCAAAGACTGCTTCTCCCTGGGTTTAATTTACATCTCACAATACTAACGTCCACCAGTTCCACCTTAATATCATGTGAACACCCACTCAAATGAACCGGAGCGTACCATTCGGTGACCAGGCAGCAGTGAAGCAGCAGCTGCTGTTGCTTGGTCAGTATCTGGTTCAAAACACGAGGACACGTTAAACCGCCGTGAAACTAAGTTAACAGCATTCAATCAAACATACACTCAGCACAGCGCGTCCCTGCCGTTCTTCAACAAAACAGAGAGCAGCATGTATGCGTTTTCTTACCGTGTAAAGCCCAATCCTGCACAAGGCAAGGGAGAGCTGCATGTGCTCCGACATTGTCCTCAGCAACAAGCGTAACCCCCGGCAACAAACAAGCCGAGCTCTGGAGTAAGTGAATGGATGAAGGAGGATCAGGAGTAGCCGAGCACAACGGTGTCAGGTCAACAACGTGAGTCCAGCCCTTCACCGTCCTGCTGTCAGCAGCCAATATCCACAAGCCATTTCTTTTTGAGCTGCACAGAGCGGTTTTGTAAGGGTGTAGATGAGCATGATTGAAGGCTGTGTTTACTCCCCGGGTTCATTCATAGAAAGATAAAAAACTATTGCCACAAGGATCAGCGGACAGACACAAGCTTGAGATTAGTTTTTGAGGATCCCTCTCTTCTCAGAGATTAAGGGCTCAGTGACAGCTAGGGATCCAGAATAAGACTACAAATTGGATTAGTCACCATTACCCACCCACACACTGTGCCCATACTGTATGCACGGCTTCATAAAGTATAAAAACCATTGCTTTCTATGTATGGAGGAGGATGAAGGGATGGACCACTTGAGCTTACAGCGGTCATGGAGATTTCAATAACTGTTGTGGGACGCATTGTCGGAAGTCAGTCTGCTCAGGGAGAACTGTGAGTCATGTTCAAATAGCTTGTTTTGGTCAGCTGAGCTGTCTCGTAATAGTTGCTGCTACCATCTGCTGACATACAGCAGTTATAATAGAGTGCTAACTGTAATACAATAAGGCTAAGTGAAAACTAGTTACATCAGCAATAAGTAGCCTAGATTTCAAATTGATCACATTTTTGAACATTGCAACTGTCAGGCTGCTGCGTGCAACACAGAATTTGAGCTGCGCCTATAATAAACCAATGCATGTTTGCATTGCACCTGGTATGCCATGGCAGCAGTTCAAAGTTTGACAATAAAGAATGACAATAGGACAAAGACCCTTGTCACTGTCCTCACTGCAGTAAAACGCTGCTCTACGTAGCATTTTACAACTCCAAGCTCAACAGCTGAGAGAAAACATTTACATAAACCGAATTTGGCATGTTGTCCCATCCAATCTGGTTCTACATGTTGGAAAAGAACATCCACTACTACCTAAATCATAGTTAATACACTGGTTTCATTCATTGGACACTTCATTGAACTACTGCACACAGTAGTTTGCCAGTACATGTGTTTTGTAATGCAACTCCTCATGTAACAAGGCGGCATAATACTAGGTCTACAGTAATTTATTCAGTCTGTCTGTAGGTCAGCAAGATGCTTCCTTATGAAAGCCATGACTCACTGGTACAGCTCTGCTTATCAAATGTTTATAGCTTTTATGGCCCCATCCTACCATGGAGTCAGATCAGTCTCAATATTAATACATGCACACAGAAGGACTCACATATGTATTTCATGATTTATATAGAAATGACTCTCTGATCAGAAATATTTTTCAATGTACACAAAAATAGTCATCATGTCAACAAATGTACAAAATGAGGTTCACAAATGTATGTTTGATGCACGCACAAATATTTCCCTTTTTTAAATAAATGCAGCAGAAATCCACAAATACATGCATTTAAAAGGATTTAATCAAAAACATATTTGGATGTTACTGCATTTGTGTGTGTGCGGTTTCTGAAACTCCTCTGATGTGGCGCAATTCACAAATGTACCTTTGTCAGCAGGGAATAATGTGTAGGCAATCAGACGGTTTCTCCAGCTTCAACCAATCACGTAACCACAGACTCAAGGGTATGATTTCATGTGTTAAGGTAACGATACCAAAGATGCTCTGTAACAACAAATACAACATTTAACTTCGTGAGCCATCTGTGGCTTTACCTGCAGGCCAACCTCAAGATGGCCTGGTAGCTTCTCTCCACAGAAATGTGATAACTCTCCTGTCTTGCATGATTACATGTGTTAGCTAGCTAGCTAATGGATGATCCTATGCTGTCTATTAGCATCATATAACTGAGGTAACTTGTTTACTAAAGCTAGTGTTAATCACATCAGTAACTTTGTGAGCATTCATGACTCAAACATAATTAATCACGCACAACAAGAGAGTTATCAGTTACCTGTGGAGAGCAGACACCATGCTAAGGTTGACCTTCAGGCAGCTTTTTAAACATCCCTCTTCCGATTCATGATTGCAGACTGTGCAGATGTAACACTGTGTGATCACATTAAATGACTACCCTCAAACCTATATATTTATGGACTTCAATTACATTTATTTAAAAGAAGAAATGCGTGCATCAGAAATACATTTGTAAACCTTATTGTGTTACTTTCATATGCAGTGCTAATTATTTTGTGTCCACTGACATTTATTTATCCATTTACATTTAAACCCTGAAATACATTTGCAAATGTGTATGTTCACTAATAAGGAGTTTGATCTGACTCACTATCCTACAACTCTTCAACAAAAACAAAAGCAGAATAATAAATTACCAACAACAAATCGCTCCACCTATCCATGCCCTTCATATTTGTTTTTCATAATCGCCTTTCACTGAGAAAAAGTCATGAGATTGGTTATAGCCTGCGAGAAAGTAAAGAAAATGAAACGCAATAAAAAAAAAAAAATGAAAACAGGTCACTAATGCCTCTTTAGCGCAATGGTCCATCAACTTATGTGGGTGCAAATATAAAAAGGAACACAAAGTGACTGTGTTTGGTCATGATCATAGCGTTATGAAATCCCATAAATATTCCCTCATCTCCACCAGCAACACTGACGTTGCTGCAGCCTGAAGATGCTGACTCACTAGCACTCTCCACAGACACAAGGGAATCACTGCAATGAGCTGCTGGCCAGCACACACGACAACCTGGCTGACACGCTGCTGGCAGGTTAAAATCAGGGACGGGGGTTCAGGAATGCTGTTGTGCTCTGAAAGGTATTTCACATTACAGCTGGAGGCTACACACTTAAAGTAGAAGGGCAGGATTAAGTAACTATGGCTGACTTGACCAGACTTTAGGTAAATATCCATTCAAACCGAAACCTGAGTAAACCTCCTCTCACCGATGGATTAAGTAAATGATTAGCTTATATCCATCCGCATATAAAAAGCACACATATTGCTGGAAGATCTTGTGAGACTGTCGGTGCTCTTATCTGCATACAATGGGTCATTTTTGTTTGCCTCTGAAAGGCGCATGGCGGAGACCTCTGCCAGCACCAGCAAGGTGTGGAGCACGGTCACATAGAGGACAAAACTGAGAGGAAAAGTAACACCTGCCTTGTATCCCATAGGCTAATGAGCTGGATTCCTGCAAGAACAAGAATTTCCCATCAGTTTCCTTTCCTCTGTGTTCAATGGCGAGGTGTCAGTCTGCTATAGCCCACTGTGTGTCCTTGGACAGGAGATCTGCTCTGAAATACAGTTGGTCAGCCAAAAACACTGCATGCTTCTACTAAAACAATTTATTTTCATGAGGTGTGATAGTTAGGGCTGCCATAAACAATGGGGTGTCCCCCTAGGCAAACAGTGAGGACGCATACCACATAACTGCAGTGTCTCTGGTTCGGTTCTGGCTGGGAACCTTTGCTGCATGTCATGTCCCTCTCTTTCTCTTTGTTTACTGTCTGCTGGCAAATAAAGGCAAAGATACCAAAAAATTACCGTAACAAAACTAACTTTTTAACGTTTTATTCCAAAATGTTTATTCACAATGGAGCTTAAGAGAATCAAAATCCAACCATGACACTTTCAACATCCAATCCGCCAAACCGAATCACATTTTTAAAGTTTTAATGCTGCTCAAATCTACGTTCAACGACTTCACAAAAAGGAAATAAGAGACAACGCAAACAGGTGATGGGTAACAATTCAAAACTAACAGAAAACAGGTGTTTGGGCAGTCACTTTGGCCTGACAACACTATTAATAGTGATGACAGCTGAATAACTGCCTTCTCTGTGGTATAGCTGCTGTCTAAAATGTGTTTCGGAAATATGGATGTATAGGGTTCACCATCTCTGCAAAATATGTTTTCATGAGCCAGCTAGTAATATGCAACACAAGTCAGCTTTTTCCAAAGAGAACTGCCATTCAAATTCAATTGTGAGGTGCAGTCTTAGCATAATAAGGCTAAATTTATACATCACCTAGAAACACTTACGCTGTTGGCCTACATATGTCCTGCCACTAGTCATCGTTACGCCAAATATTATTCAGTCACTTGCATGTATGCACAACAGAGGATGAATTACCAAAGAGGTTAGTGTTTAATTTAAGAATAACATAGAGACCAGAACACGGATCCAACAATCAATTGTGTCAAGCGTTTAGCAACAAAAATGCATCCAAGTCACCGTATCAAAATACTCAATGCAACTGTTCAACTGAAATCAAGAGACAAGGACATAATGAACAGAATTTCTCTAAATTTTCCTCCTGTTTATTCTTTCTGAACATGAGCCAGATGACTGGAGGTGTGGTCCAGCCGATCAACAGAGGAAGCTCTGCTCAGTTATCTGTCACACCCATCATTGCCATATCATTTGAGGTCAATGCCTGGTGGTTGCTGTTGTCACTGAATCTTTTCGTAAGATGGTGACAAATTCCCCAAAAACCACACTGGTTGTTCTGTCCGAGACAAAGTCAGTGAGGGTCGTTTTGTTTGTTTGTTTGTTTGTTTTTACAGAATTTTGTTTTCACAGATACAGCTTCCTTTAGGGCAGAGCTACAAAATGACCTGAATGTCAGTCCATCTGAGGGTTTATTTACTAATGTGTAGCAGAAATATACAGCAGTCATCTCTTCAACAAAGGCAAATGTTGTGTTGGATTGAAGAGTTAGCCTAGCGGCTGTTAATTTGCCTACAGCCAATAGTGAGCACAAATTATGCAGTGGAATATCTATTGTATAAATATGACCTTGCAAGCGTAACAGCATATTAAGCAGTAATGTACAAAGAAAACGGCCATTTACAAAAGCACTGTCTGCTACAGTGAAACCTCTGGAGAATAATACTGCATGTTCTTGTTTGGGTTTTAGAAATTATCAATACGGGCACAGCTTGGTTTTCTCACATACAAAGTACCCTCTCTTCGATGTCACTCACAACACATTCAACGTGACCTGTCTGGGGAAATCTGCAACAAGTGAGCGTCCAAGAGTTTGTCACACGGTGCATTTGTAATTTGGTAAGGTTGTATCGTGGCAACAGCTCGCACCAAATTCCTCTGTCAGTGCTGCCGTTTTGTGTGGTCTTTTTTAACACTACGCTGACCATGCAGGAGTACAGTCCTTCACCATGCCCCAGCTCCCAGTTGAAACTGAATCCACCATGGGCCAGATCTGTGCTTCAGTCATAATTCAAACCACAGTTATTACCCAGCAATGTGCAGAAATTATGTGCTTCCTTTCTTGTTCATCCCAATACACTTTTAGGCCTTACCTGATCGAAAACTTACCTAAAAGCATGCATAAGACTTGCAGAGTTTATCGAAGGTTTAGTGACATGTTCCTATTGATTTATAGGAAAGACAGAGACATAGTTCTGGCCTGGGTTTTGTGGCAGGTCTCCAGTGTTTCACAGCAGGAAAGGAGGCCCTGCGCCTATTGAGTGCCTGACCTCCGAGGACAGCCAAGCACTTAGCTCCAACAGCTCCAACAGTCCACAGAGTTACAGCTGTGCTTTCTACACAAAACTGTTTGCCACAGATAATCTTAAATCCTCAAGCTAGTAAGATGGAGGCTTTAGTTTTCCTCCAAGTATGTAAGCAAAGACTAAACATGGTCAAAACTGAGAAAAACATACAGGCAATGTGAGCGTCTGCAGCAAAGTGCATTTTCCCAAGAGTAAAACAAGAAAGCTGAGGGTAAAATCAGTTTCTATCATTTCAGGTCACGAGTGTGTGCTCCCTTGGACAACAATGCCTCTTGTGTTTGACTTGATAGCATAACCTTTTGATTAACGTAACAGAGATTACAGAATGACTTATGTAAACTATGAACGCTCCACTTTTGTTCCCCAAAAGATTTGTTACAGCCGCAGACAAGCTGGACATAAATCAGGTTGTATGAACTATAGCACAACAGTTCTGGTTCAGGTTGCCGGATGGGACTCGGTCATCTGGACTGGAGAAATGTCTCAATGAAGCAGAAGTTCAAAGTTCCTTTCAGGTCCCACATCTTGGGAGGCCCATTATAAACAAACTGATAACACTGGGTGGGCAAGTTCCTCTGCATTTCACACTGTCACTCTGTCTCCCCCCTGAAATGACAGGACAATGTCTGCGTGCTATTTTTCCTGTGACTTTATGAATTCCCAGGGAAAGCCGTCAGTTACAGCTTCCTCTCTATTGTTACACTTTTTCAGCAGCACCCATCCCATCCCTACAATGTGGGCAAAGGCCCAAAAACCATAATCTCCCAGGCTAGAGTTGGCACAGTGGCCTGGACTGTAATAATTGCTTTGGTCACAGGTATTACAAATATGCAGGGGACTAATGTCTCGAACTAGTCCAGTTATTGAGTGTCACACTTCAAGCGATATGTTGACTCCAAAAAGCCAGATCCAACACACAGTGCAGCTTTATCCTCAGCAGCAAAAGGAAGTTTTCTGCGGAAACAATGTTCTCATCCCACATTACACTGCTAAGAGTACTTCAAAGGTGGAGCTAGTTAGCTAGTTATCGTGTCTCACATGTAAACAGATCAGGGTCTGGGTCAACCAGTTAGACCTTGCTCACACAACATTAACGGGGAGAAGCTACAGGCTCGAGCTGACACATTAGCATCAAACAAAAAACCGGTACGACATTGAATTGCTGACAGTCTCTCACCTGAGTGACATCACTGTCTGATAAGGAGCCCAAATGGCAAGAAGAGAAACGCTAGGACAAGTCTGTGATAGGAATACGCCATGCCACATCGTTTCGATTCATTTACTCACCAGATAATCCATGTACTATCGCTGACCAGTCACAGCAGCACGAACTGGCTTTGTAGTAATCCCGTTTTTGCTTCAGTGAGTCCAAAATGTAATAGATTTGACCACACGTCGCTTTGTATTCCCCGCCTTTCGACAGCCACAGCTAAATAAAAACCAACCTTTGGTGGGTTTAAAAGCAGGATTTTTGTCGCCGTCTTCTTCCCTAACAAGACCAGTTTCAGGACGGAAACGGACGAGTTTGTGTACAACGACGAGGGACGCTGGGTTCGTGTGCTTTTTCTGAATAAAGAGCCCCTCGTCCACCGGCTGACTTCCAGTTTTATCACACAATTATCAGTTGAGTGTTTGGTTGAGGAAACTAGCGAAGCCTACAACGCTACGTCACGCACGTCGCTTTGCGCACGTAGCGTGGTCACATGACCAAACACATGGCGGCTATTTTCATTCAGAGGAGGAAGCGCCCCTAAAAAGATCCGTGTTCAAATCAACTTTACTCTGCATTTTAAGTAGGTGTTCCCGAAGAGCTGAACGGACACGCGCATTTTTATTTGGATTGCAGAAATAATTTGTAAGTCCGATGTGTTGACGGTGATTATTGTTATCCATGGTAACAATACACAATCTGTCTCACGTTGCCTTAAAGGAGAAGACTGTCACGTCAGCTTGTTAGTTGCAACACCAATGAACAAGTTGCAAAAGTAGGAAATAGTGCAACTATAACGGCTCCTTTCACTCATGCAATGACTAATTAAATTAATTAAAACATCTAAACCAATTAAACGGCAGCAAGCACCAACATTAAAATGCAATAAAACAGGGCAGAATAGAAAGAATTAAAAGAAATAATTCAACTTTCAGTAATATTGAATAAAAGCAAGGCTAATCTAAAGCAAGATTTAAAAGGTCGACTTAAATTGTTTCTTGAAGGAATTCACAGAAGTTAATCACAAAAACAATGTGATCATATTGCCAAAATCTAATTTCCAACCTAGCTGTGCCAACATGTATTGCGCCACTAGATGGCTCTGTGTTAACTCACAAGTGCTCATGTTTTTCATTTTGAACAAGTAAACCAACACCAAACTAAAGAATCTGAGCTTGTGTCTACACATTCGTGCAGTTGCAGTTTTCCACACTATTATCAAGCTTGAACTGGCACAAAATGCAACAGCCTCTGACATAATACATTACACAATACATAATGAATGAAAGGGGATGACACAGTAAGCGCAAACACAGTTCAAAGTCAAAGACTGGTTCCTCTGAAGCACGTAGGCCTGATCACAGATGTAACAGACAGATGAAGGTAGATAAAAGAAATGATGAGCATTTGTCAGATGAATACAAATCCTTGTGATGTGTTAATGGGTATCGAGTGTCAGATGATCTCATGTGTCATCCTGAAGGTCGTTCCTGTACACTTCCAATACGTGTTGTGTAAGAAATCTAACTTAAACTGAAGTAACTCCATGGCAGATCCAGACAATGGTAATGTGATTTGCAATACTCCCATCATCTTTCCCAATGGTCTGAGCAGAAAATGCTCTTTGGACTTTGAATGTCATCATGCCAGATAGGACCAAATTAACAAGACATGAATTTACAAGGATTATCTAGTGGGAAGCAAACATGGAGCCCAGACAAAGCAATTATGTGATATCCTCCTGATTAGAGGAGCAGTACAAATCATGAGTCTGCTAATGTGATGCAAGATGCATACTGAAGTAATTCCTGTTCCCTTGAGACCGCACTCCTCTTCAATATTTCATGCTGTGCTATAAAGGAAATCGCCCTGAACACAGTAAAGTGGAAGGTGAACTGGATGTCCTCTGCGCAGGTTGGACCGGTATGGAGGATTTTGGGAAGACACCAGAAGACTTACTGCCTTTACTTTAATTTGCAAAATATTTAAGCATGTGTAAATTGAATGTTGAAGTGTTGTCTGCTTCAGCGTGCCTGACCCAGTCCAATGTGAGAGGAGAGACCTCTGGTGGCCAATAGTGAAATGCTATGGTGTTTGAGTTCAGTCGTGGCTTATGATATATTCATTTGGAGCAGGCGTTTGTCCAAAATGACTCACATTTTTTCCTACACACACACACACACACACACACACACACACACACACACACACACACATATATATATATATGGTCATGTTTCCATAATTTCTGGGGACATGACAAAGACTTACATTCATTTCTTGGAGACTTACATTACGTGGATTTGTGCAATAAATGAAGACTAGCTTTATGTCCTCACAGCATGAATAATACATGGCCACACACACACACACACACCCACACACACACACACACACACACACACACACATACACACATACACCAGGAGCTGCTTACAGTTCATTGTCTGGCTCAAGGACATTTTGACAAATGGACAGAAGGAGTTAGGGACAACAGCTAATATTAATGGCCAATCTGCCCTGGCACCTGAGCTACAGGTGTCCCCATGATTTACATTATCGCAGGGCCATACACTGGCATATCATCGGTCACACTGATATTCAACGTTTGCCATTGCTTCATTTAGGTAAAAGGTGACAAAAATATGGTCAGATGCATTCTAGAAAACTTTGAGAAACATCTGATTAACATTTTCAGTAATGTTTTGAACCAAATTCTCTTTATATTGTAATTTTTTTTATTATCATTCATATTATTTTTACCTATAGTAATGTAAAAGAGTTAATAGGCCTCTTCTCTGGAAACAATCCAAAAAGCAGCCACAAGGGGGCAGTATCCACCAGAGTAAAAGGCACACCATCATTAAAGGTCTCTCAGAGGAAAAGGTTTGCTGATGGAACAGGGTGTCAACACATGATAGGTGTTTAAGATTGTGCATATCTGTCTCTGAGTAAATTAAAAACATGACTGCTCTGAGTCATAATATACAAGCACAAACTGAGTTAATGATGTGTGGATATTATCGGCCCGTGTTAAAAGAAAACCACATTCAGTTTAGCATTTTGTAATATGTTGGGTTTAGAATTCCAACCAGTATTTGTATACATGCATCGCTCAACACCAAAGTCTGAAACCAGAGAACTGAATGTAGTTAGAAGACAACAATTTGTGTTGATGGTCTGTCTATATAAATAACACCCTAAAAAATTACAACAGATTGTAAAGATTCAGTGTTTCTGTAAGAATTATATTCTTTACAGGGAAAAGAAGCTGCATATAGTTCATGGGACACTAAAATGCTTCATTAAAAGCAATGGTTATGAGTTAGTTAGCAGGTCCATAAGGCAAGTTTCATTGCAGGTTTTATAGACTGCCAGCCCTGAAACTGTTGAAGTGTCCTTACTGCACCATTAGACCATTAAAATAAATGTCTAAACTCCTTGATTTATGTGATAAAACAAAACTTAATCTGTATGAATATGTACTTGTATCACCTTGAAAACTATCCTGGCCAGTGTCAGTCACCTTCACTCTGCAATCACCAGCTTATGTTCTTTGAAGCTGTTCATCTGAGTGGCAGCACAGATCAGCTGATGCTGGGACAGACCCCTGTCTAATTTTAACTTACTGGTAGCAGAACAAGTACAACCTTAAGTGCAACATTTAGGGAGATTTACAGTGACATAGTAGTAAAAAGTATCATATATTTCCTCTCAATTACAGCTAACAGTTAAATATTTGATGAAGAAATGTTACATCGGCAACTTCGCTGCATTTAATTAATACACCATACACCCCAAAACAAACTCTCCCACTGGAAAAGGGTTTTAAATATTAAGATGGACAGGAGACTTTTCCTGTCTTATTCTGGTCTTATTGTGTTCGTCTTTTATGTTTTCATGCTGCCTTGCTGAAAGAAAGAATTTCCTGTCATGGGACAGTAAAGACCTGAACTAAATTCTTATAAAACATAATCATTTGCTGGGTATGACAACTCACATCCACTGTACACAAGCAAGGAGTATTGAATGTGTGTCCTTGGGAATTGGTGGAGACTGAGACAACAAAACAGAATAAAAACATTTTGCTATTTATGTCCAGGGTAGCATAACTGCCTGCTTAAATGATCAATAGATGTACTTGTGTATTTTTAGATCAGATTACATAACATTGGAGTGAAAAACAGACATACAGTAAGTGCTTTTGCTGCTCAGTCTCGGCCATCATGCTGTGAACCAGTCAGTGCTGAATGTCAGTGTTTTTAGATGACATTCCTTTCAGGTGATGACAAAGGCTGGCCAGATCCCAGGTTACCCTGACATCCAATCTACCATCGACATCATTTGCATCCTTATTCATGACTATGAATAGTGCACTTTAGAAGGAAATGCTTTCAAAAAGAAGTGAGTCTATGATACAATATCCTGTTAAATAACAACATCAAGGCTGACTGATTTTCTTACTTCAGTACACTTTTGAACCATGAAAGCGGGCACGGATCACTGGTTCCCAACAAGGCTGTAGCTACAACTGAAGACACTGAAGTCATGTACTCTGTATTTATTCTGGGAATTTGGGGGCTTTAGCAGGATAATGACATTTTTACATTCTACAAGTTAAATCATAGACATTGTGGGAATTCATGGCATGATTCATTCGAAATATATCAAATAAAGTGTTCATTACTTTTGCCACCAGAATTGTTCCCTGGAGTGTGGAGAGTGCTTTGAAATAGCCTACAGACCTGACTGTGAAAGAATTTTACAATTTACAGGAAATTGAATTAAGTAGGGTATGAAAAATCCATTCAGAGCACTTCGACTCATGACCTCTGCATTTCTAGAAATAGTTATGGCCATGTGTTACCACATTAGTTTTAATGAGTGTAATTCTACAATGTTCAGGGCCATAGCTACCACTGAGACACAGAGATCATGTCATGACGTGCAATTTGCAGTTTTGCTGAAAATCAGGTGTGAAAATAGTCTTCTAGGGTGATGATCATTGACTATATCAAGATATATTTTGAATTTTAGGCCTCAGCAGCAGCATGTCAGATGGAGTGATGGACAACATAAAGAAACAGAACAGGACATCAAAAACTGTTTTGATGTAGTGGAAAGAAAATAGTCAAAAATGCCATATTTGACTGACACAATCACGTGTTATATACTAAAGAGTAAAAACTACAATATTATGGCCCCTAAAATATCGCTTGAAATACTAGAAATATTCAGTAAGTAGCAAAATGTAAAGTCCATTACAGAAATTGTAACTTTTTAATGTTGTCAATTTTTTAAGTTCCAACTCTGACAAAACGCTTCTCATCCTTAAAAGCCACATGTAAAATCGAACATCTTACCCATTCAATATTCATTCCTTTGCACAATTTGTATTTATTCACAATTTACAGAAACACTTGACTTGTATACAAGCATTGTATGCTGTTGGTCATTGTTGCTTTGTAGATATATTTATCTATACACCTATTTTCTACCTACTTCTATATACACATTAGCTCTATGTTTATCTATTTACCTAGCTTTGATTAGCTTTGTTCTTGTTTTTAGCTTTATGTTTACTTATATTTTCCTGTCAATTGTTCTTGGAATTTTATGTTTGTACTTTTTTTTTTTTTTTAGAAAACTTTAAAGTCAGATTCCTTGTATGTGCGCACATAACTTGGCCAATAGAGCTCGTTTTGTAATTACCTCAGTATTTTTAAAATCCTGACACCACTGGCATCGTGTAATGAGGCACTACTTTTTCCACAAGCTTACTGACAGGCTGCTGCGGCTGGTCTGTGATAAGTTTCTGGGCTATGATGCACTCAACAGGTCTGGGGAAGCTTTGTCGTAGCGTTCGCAGGCGATTGATTTGTGTTGTCTGGGAGGATTGCAGCATCCTGTAGCTCCGCCCTCGATTATTCAGCCTGGTCGACGTGCGGTTGCTGTGCAGCGCGTGAAGGCAGAAGCGTCCGACTCGGATCGGAGGGACTGTGAAGGAGTACAGCTTGGTGTTGTTGCGGAAAATACCGTCGCTACAGTTTCCCACACCGCAACCTGCGGGTTGAAAACACCGCATTTTCCTCTCAGGTTTGCCCGAGAGGAGGGGTCGCTCCAGGAAGGAATATAAACAGAATTTTCTCACACAACGAGAAGTTTGAACGCGGACTTTCAAGAGTAATTTCGGGTGGGCTGACTGAGCTAGCCTGGCTGCCCGCTGCGCGTCCCTCCTGCCCCGGTCAGCCAGCCATAAGTTAGCCCGCTGTCCTGGTCTGCTTCCAGCTGTGGGGAATCATGGCGCTCAGAGCCAGGGCGCTGTACGACTTCAACTCTGAAAACCCCGGGGAGGTGTCGGTGAAGGAGAATGAAATCCTAACTTTGTACAGCGAGCAGGACATTGACGGCTGGTTCGAGGGGGTGAACAGCAAAGGGGAGAGGGGACTGTTCCCCGCTTCCTACGTGGAAATCCTGAGAAACGACGCCGCCTCCACGCTCAACAACAACAGCTGCAGCACATCTGGGGACACTTACCCGGACTCCCGATACGCAAACATCCCATCCGGAGGATTTGACGGCTCTTATAAGCCTCAGAATAAAGTTGAGAACTTTTCTAAAGCGTCTTCGCCTGGTTTCACCACGTTCGCACAGCAACAGCAGCATCCGCAGCAGCAGCACGCTTACCAGCAGCCCAGCCAAGGCAGCGATGATGACTGGGATGATGACTGGGATGACAGCTCTACTGTTGCAGATGAGCCAGGGACTGTAGGAGGAGGACGGTATGATTTTGAAGGCAATGGGCCTTCCACTTACAGAGTGTCAACATCCTCTATGTCAAGAGGTAATGCACAGCATGCAAAGAGCTCTGCCACTGTCAGTAGAAACCTGAACAGGTTTTCAACATTTGTGAAGTCGGGAGGAGAGGCGTTTGTGCTCGGGGAGGCATCGGGCTTTGTGAAGGATGGGGATAAGATCTGCGTGGTAATGGGTCAGTATGGTCCGGAGTGGCAGGAGAACCCTTACCCATTCGCTTGCACAATTGACGACCCCACCAAACAGACCAAGTTCAAGGGCATGAAAAGCTACATCTCCTATAAACTGACTCCCACCCACACACAAAACCAGGTGAACAGGAGGTATAAGCACTTTGACTGGCTGTACGCTCGGCTGGTGGAGAAATTCCCTGTTATCTCAGTGCCACACATCCCGGAGAAGCAGGCCACGGGGCGCTTCGAAGAGGACTTCATCTCAAAGAGGAGAAAAGGCCTCATCTGGTGGATGAACCACATGACCAGCCACCCTGTCCTGGCCAGGTGTGATGTTTTCCAGCACTTCCTCACCTGCAACAGCACAGACGAGAAGGCCTGGAAGCAGGGTAAGAGGAAGGCGGAGAAGGATGAGATGGTCGGAGCCAACTTTTTCCTCACCATCAGCACCCCCGCTGCTCCGCTCGACTTCCAGGAGGTGGAGAGCAAAATAGACGGATTCAAGACTTTCGCTAAAAGGATGGACGACAGCACCTTGCAGCTCAACGCCACTGTCAATGAGTTTGCCCGCAAGCAGATCAGTGGCTTTAAGAAGGAGTATCAGAAAGTGGGGCTGTCGTTCAAGGTTCTCAGCCAAGCCTTTGAAATGGACCAGCAGCCGTACTCTACTGGACTCAACCAGGCCATCTCCTTCACTGGGGAGACCTATGAAGCCATCGGAGAGTATTTTGCTGAGCAGCCCAGCAAGGACCTGGACCCAATCATGGATTTGTTAGGTCTTTACCAAGGACACCTGGCAAACTACCCAGACATCATCCATGTCCAGAAAGGTAATGTTGAACATTTGCTGGTTCCACAATTTGCTGCTTTTCTTTGTCCTTTATGATATTTAATGAGAAGTCTTTGGGTTTTGATGTTTTATAGGCAAACAGTTAAAACAATGAAAATGATCCGCAGATTAATCAATAATACAAAGAATCGTTAGTTGCTGCTCTAACAGTTATACACATTTTTTCACCAAAATAGTACTATTTGTTTGATTTTTGATTCATGACATCAGGACACAGATTGTTGCCAACCTTTCATGTTGAGCGACGTTTCTTCTAGAGCATGAAAAACTATGACAGGGCAGTTATAAATTGAAAATAAAGATACAAAGTTGCATGCATATATACATGCATGTAATAAAGATATACAGTGAGCGTAAACCCAAAACTAATCTGATCAACAAAGGTAAAATGTGAAAGATACACACCATTCAAATCCCAGAACAACACTAGGAGGCGAATATACTGAAGTCTTTCATAATCCCAGTGTCCCAGTTAATTTAAAATTCACCACATACGCACATACAAAGTGAAACTGTATGGCAGCTGTGGGATCATAAACCCAGTTTCCAAACTTTACTTTCTACCATCCGTTTGGCTCAGGTACAGTGTGTTGGCTGTACAGTTTTTAGGCAGTTTTAATTGTTAGATTTGTCAACAGCAAACAGTGGCCAGGTTACAACGAGAGCTCAAGTCACTTTGCAAAACAAATAAGCTGTTGTTTGCATTTGGATATTGGTTTACATGCTTCCGCCTCCTATTTGTCCCACCTACTGAAAAGGGCGGCACCTGTTTGGCTGTGTTTGATTTTCCATTACAGATGAAATATTTCAGTACATATTAATGCTCTGGAGATGGAGATTGTCCTACCTGGTTTGTCGATCACAACTCTGACGCACAGAAAGATTTGCAGCCGAATCCTTTGTAAATGATTGTCCACATGGTTTGTTGTCTTTGCGCAGAAAGTCAATGTTAGACTAATTTGGACCGTACTCCTACATGACCCATAACCCAGTGATTGTTCTCATTGTGTGGCAAAATGTCACTCTCATGAGAGGCAGCACTGTTACGCAAGAGCCACAGCATTGTATCACTTTGTGTTTGGAGGGGAGCTCTCGCTGGTGTTTACCATATGTGGGAATGTGGCACATTTGTGTCCTTCTGATGGGAATGAGAAGATGATAATCGAGAGGGCATATGCAGCGCAAACCAAACTGCTCCTCCGCCATGTAGATTATACCTGACCTCCTGCTTTCTGGACATTTAGATGTTTGCCTTTGTGCTTTCATTCAGTTGATCCCTCTTTAAATCACATGAAACATAAATCTTTACAATCACTGACAGCTGGATATTCACCTTGAAGCAGTGCCATGTTGGACATCTTTACCGTACTAACCCTTCTCATTCCGTGCAATATGTTAAATCCCGGTGTCCTAACTTACTAAAATCACATGACTCTGAGGACCAGGGTCAGTCAGAGTTCCCAGTGGTGTCCAGTATATAGAAAATAAAAAAAGTCAAACCATAATTAGCCAAAATGAAATCTTAGAGGCACAGCTTCAGTTAAACGTTTTGCTGCTGACTTGTATTAACCCCCCCACCTCCCACCCCCCCATCTTGGGTTATCATTTGGCTCCCCTACAAACACTGGGCCCAGTCACTCCACAGTAGACAACACTGGGGAAACAGGACAGACTGTGTTTAGGCTGCAGTGGGACACAAACTTCCCAGTCAGCTCAAATCAAGTTTGCCACGTAGGCCGCACGCAACCCAAATAAGGTAATATGGCCACAGTCTGGCGTGATAAGCCGCAGCCTAATTCCGCAGATAAGAAACCCTCGATTTGATACCACACATCGAAGACCTTGCTGCAGGCACAATGTTGAGAAAAGATGGAGTGCAGTGAAACAGAGCTTCACCACACTGGCGACTGGAAACAAAGCCGATGGGGAATCCAGGGCACGCAGCAGATGAAAGAAGAGCTGTGTGCGGCATATTGAATCCAAAATTACTTTGATCTCATCTTGTTTTTAGTGGATTGAGGCTGTTTAGTTTCTCCATTTATTTTGAGCCTGGGTGAGCCTTTTTTTTTTTTCATATATGCATTCCTTTCCCCTTAATCGTTATATAAGTGAGGATCCTGTATGACTAGTTTCTTTCTATTTATAAGAAATGTAAAAGACAAAAATACAGATTCAGACCAGTTTATCCTGTTAAAAACATGCCGCTAGGCCTGTTACTCTAGATTGTGCCAGTATCTAAAAAAAAGCCATAAACATTTATTAAGTCATGTGGTTGTGACTGAGATATATCAGAACAGTTCATGTGCATGCAGTACATTAAATAGAGCCGCGCCCCCATTCATGACAAGTGAATGACAGTTTGTTACTCAAATTGCCTTCATGCTTACAGGGAGCGGTAAATGCAAATACCCTCTGCAAAGGTAGTTGACATTCACACTCTTAAGTCAACTTATGCTGTCTATTCCCCTGAACATCTTGTATAACCATCCAGCGCTTGACAACTGTTAATAGTGTAGTGAAATGACTGTAATTAGGGAGAAAGGTACGTGGAAGAATAGGTGGTTTTTAGTGAAGCCATAAACATTGATAGCTTAAATTTCACTTGCATGCCATTGTGTGAAGACTATGCGGTGCAGCTGCGAGCTCAAACATACGCTAGCCATGTACCTATTCTGAGTTTAGCATTTTATTTTTTCTTCTTTGCCTTTCTCTCACTTCCTCATATATTTAATAGAGCACATTTTCCATCCCCATGCACGTCTGTTGCTCGGTTTTTAATACATCTTTTCTGATAAACCTGTACAGGAAATGTCCGATCTTCTGTCATGACATGAGGTTTATCGCTGTCCTCTCCCTGTTAAGACACCTGAAGAGAGGCTAGGCCACATCCTTTGTTGTCATTAACCAGAGTACACATTTCCTGCAGCACAAGTGGTCACACAGTAACTCACTGAACAGCACTACAGTCGAGCTAACGTCAAGATTTGGAGTAGGCAAAAGGTCAAATGGGAACTTTAGCAGCTGTGAAAGTACAGATTGAGGCTAATAAGCTTGGTCATTACCCTATTGATGATGTTATCTCTTGAGACGGTCTTGCAGTCATATCACATTTGCTCACTTAAGGAGATACCTGTCACATTTTGCTTGTCAGTCTTATATGTGTGTCATTAGGACCTCAGACACCAGCCGTGTTTTTATTTGATCCCACGGAAATAACCAGTGAAATGTGAGCTTTCGCACAGAGGGACACCAAACATCAACCTATTGATCTCCACCTCTTCAGGGACCATTAGCCATTAGCATGGAGCTTGACCGGGACAATGGCATTGACATCATACTGAGCTTCACGTCTTTTATTTTTGTCCTTCTCTGATGTCTTTACAGCTTTAGCATTTTTTTTTTCTAAACTGTTATGATTTCAGGTTGTTAAGAAAGAGAAAGTTTGCAAATAATGTCTTTCATCAAAAGATACAAGTCTTTGTGAGGCAAACAAGAGACCATTTTCAGGGAAGAGCACACGTCAATGAATTTAATGCAAAGAGGAATGTCCTCAATCACATTTACATACTGTAGTTTGCAGTTGTTTGTTTTCTCATTTAGCCAGTTTGCTAAAAAAAAATCCAGCATTAGAGGAATGCCAGCGAAAGCCTCTCTGCTGTGAATTATGGTTAAGTTAGTGAGTAATTAAGTTGGTGAAATGTAGTTTGGCTTGGCCCACTTTATGTCCGTTCTGACTGTATTTATGAGCTCTCTTTCCTGTGCTAATTTTATCCATTCAGGACATCACTGAGAGCTGTACTTTGTCTGATCATCACAGTTTTATCACTGCATACAGTAAAATGATAAAACGAGTCAGGGAAAGCAACAAAGACGTGAGGTTTTCCAGCTGACTCAGCCTTTCAGCCGACACTCCTTCTGTGCAAACGCTGCAGGTCTGTCTGATATATTGTTTCAGGCTTGTCAGATGTCCTCCGAAGCACAAATGCATGATCAGGGTGGTGCAGTGATGAGATGGGGATTGCCACTGGTTGTTCAGGTCACAAGCTCGCAGTAGCTCAGTGTTGTGTAACCAGGGATTACGTAAGAGCTGAAGCTGCTGCCTCCAGTGAGTTCAGGAGGGCTGGATGCCACCTTCGTACATCCAGGGAGGATTTCTTCAGAGGCGTTCATCACGATACTTTGTTTTTTTATAGTGTGATACTGCAGTATGCTACAAAACTCCTTAAGCACTACAGATGATGCTGGGGTCAGGGAGTAATCAGAGGTACGATATCTTTAATCCTCATAGGTTTATATTAACATAAGAGCATTATGTATCTCAAATAGTGATGGTCACAGTAGTGGTAGCCGAACCCTGGGAAAGCAAATGCAGAAGCAGAAGCAGTGGTTGTTCAGCACGACACCAGATACAGTACGGCATGGCTTGAATTAACAGAGGATCGACTGTGATGATATCTGGTGTTTGCATTTTTGTATTGTTCATTTGGAAGTGACACTTACTGCAGAGTTCCTGCACTCCAGAGAGCGTTTGTTCAAAAACTTTGTCTGTAGAAGAAAGCTCCCGCACGCTGCCCATCACACATAACAGTACATGGAAAAATAAATATAAGGTTTTGCTTTGTTGCTCCAACAAAACAAGCACTTGTTGAACTTGTGATGGGCATTTTTAACTATTTTCCGACATTTCATAGACTAAACACGGACGGAGAACGTATTCAGCAGATTAATTAATACTGAAAATAATATATATTTGCAGGAGGGCTGAACAATATGCAAAAAAACAAACCAAAAAAAATCATGTTGTGATTATTTTGACAGATTGTTTGCGATATGAGTCACCATTTGACGATGATGTGATTTTTGGTGGGGTCTCTCCCTAACAGGCCGTTCCCTTACATCTATGATTGGTGGCCGGGGGAGCTCTGTACCACCGCGATGCTTCATTTATAATGGCATGTTGTAAAACGTTTTATCTTTATCAAAAAACTGCAGCAATCCTGCAATGTTGGTATTGCACTTGGCTGCACTGCAGTTTCAATGATATTTCCATTAATTGTTCAGCCTTAATTTGCAGCCCGACTTGACAGACTCAGTATCTTATTCGTGGTTGTGTTTTGGCAGCAGGCCTGCAAAGCTTACTTACAGCAGCTGTAAAAATGCTGTGGCTCTGTTTATCACAGTTTGCTGACACCATCGTCTTTGACTGAACTCTTGACTTTCTCATAAAGTCTCCATGGTAACAATAATTCCTTCTTGGTCCATTAGCGGGCTTTTAAAACGCAGGAAGCAGAGACCTTTAAGATACAGTCAACACCTTTGGGACTGGCATTTAAGTCTTTGGACAGCTGTGTTTGTTCCTGTCTCTCTCTTCTCCTCCCTGTCTCTATTATCTTTGCCTCTCGTTCTGTCATGTTCAATCTGTTGTGCATTAGAGGAATTTCAAAGATCTGGGTTAAACTGCAGCTGAGGGAACTACAGCCAGGAGGCAAACCGAGCAGATTTTGGGGGAAGGGTGAAGAGATGTCTTTTTTGGGGGGATTTTCTTTGCATATTTCTTTGCTTTGTGTGCTGTAATGTACAGCCTTACATGCAGAGTGTTGCAAGCTGTAAAGAAAAGTGCAGCCATTGAGCATTGTTTGAACTTTGAGGGGAGACAGAAGCCAGAGGAGTGCAGGATTAGGTCAGTAAGTCCTCTGTGGTTTCACATTTCAAAGGACAAGCAGGCTGAATCAGACTTTCAACAAAGTGGTGGTGACTAAGCTCACATAATGATTTGAAAATCCCGTGACAGGCCAATACAGGAAGTTTTTCTGCATGGCTTACGGGCACAAATCTCACCTTCACACTCCGCCGTAAAGCCAAAGCTTGAAGATGACAGCTGCTTGCTGCTGACACTCATCTTACTACATGTTGTCCATCATTCTGAGTAATTGCAACATGCCAGTTTTGACATCACATATAGTACGTCAGCCATGGTTCCTGTGTTTCAAAGTATTGAGCCAACTGGTGCTTCTGCCATATCAACAAGGAACTAAGACAAATCAAATGAGTTTGCAACAAGTTTCATTTAAATAATTTCAAGGCTACAACTATGATTACTTTTATGATCAGTCAATCTGATCATTATTTTCTTTATTAATTGTTTGAAATGTTGAAAAATGCAATTTTCCAAACCACCATGTGACGTCTTCGTATATCGTGTTATGTCCAGCCAACAGTCCAAAGAGACTTACATTCCAGAGAGGAACGCACCTGAAACAGAAAAACAACAAGTCCTCACTAATGAGAAGGGAATCTTTGGTATTTTTGACACAATACTTGAGGTACTGTTGACAAAAGAGCTGCAAAGTTAATTAGAAATGGGAAACTTTGGTTTATGAATCACAGTGCAAACCGTTTTTGACAAGAACAAACACTAAAAAATGATGTAGGCACACATACATTAGCATCCACATCACAACCCATGAATGTCCTCTTTGAGTCCAGCTGTGACGTGTAAACTTTCTCAAGTCGTTAGATTGGGCAGAAGGTCATATCCTGTCAGTGTCTCTTGCATTTCAGCTTAATCATTATTGCTCATGACATTTCTTCCTTTCCTCGGTCAGAAAATGTCAACAGTTTGTTAAGTCATCTGTCATGAGCTCCTGGTGTTTTGACCCTGCCCTCTGCTCCCATCCAACCATCTGTCTGGAAATGTGTAGGCTAATTTTCATGTTTTGGCACCAGCACGGCTGAAGGCTTTTCTGCAGCAGCAGCAGCAGCAGCAGCAGTGACAGTTCATGTGTCAAAATGGGAGGGCTGTAAAGTATCTATTCTGTTTTGCCACAAGAGTCCACCACAGTGACGACAGCAAGTAGCTCTTCCTGGCAGAGTGGAATCTCAGGGGTGTTTTACTCTCAGTATGAGTGTGACATGCCTGATTTCTTTTTCACCCATTATAGTTTATTATCATGTAGTTTAGTCAAATCATCTGTAGTGATCAAAGCTGTGTCAAAGCAGTTGAAACTCATCAGTAATCACCAAATGACAGTGATAGGAAGTAGTGAAGTAGCTGAAATGCACGAAACAAACTTCTCTAAAGGGTGTGAGCTCTTGGTGATTTGTGTGAAAAGTTTGCCAAGTGACTGCTGCTAAACAAGTCCAGCATGCTGTTGTCACACAATTAACTCAAATTTCATAGTAAATTTCATAGTAAATTTCAGTCAGCATCCCTCCAGTAGATGATCTGTGTAGAAGAAATGGAAACAAAGAAATGAAGAATACTTATATGGCAGTATAAGTATGAAGAATGTTAGATTGGACTATTTCATATATAAAAGCATGAGATCTAGCTGGTGTGGTAGTGAATGTAACGCTGTCTTAGAAATGAACTTGCTTGTTGTTTTTCCAGGTTCCTTGCTAATGGTGCTAACATGCTAATATTTGCAGCTTGTGTTCATATAAACACTCGATCTATTCAGCCCTTACTTTTGTGAGTGTGTGTTTTGTCTTCATATCTGGAGCATCTTACATTCATCGTTTCAACATGTGGAGAAATCCAGAGCTCGGCAGCCTGCTGTGCTTAGTCACGGCTGCTAAGCTATTATTGGGCTAGTGTTGTTCAGGAGCGGAGTTTAGCAAACGGTGAATTCTTTAACCATGACATCAGCGTTTAAGAATAGCAAGGTTACAAAATAGATGTGTTCACATTTTTTGGGCAGTTGTCCATGTTTATGTTATGTCCTTGAAACTGCTAACTACCTCTGGGAGATGGTATCAACCTGCCAGCAAAATCCCCTTAAATGGTTGTTTAGAAAAGGCCTTTGAAGTGACATAATGCAGTAGATGTTTTTTGGGTTTTTTTGGGGAGTTGGGCCCCCTCACATACCCTAAATTTAGACACAGATGTGGTTCTCAGGGAGTTTGGAACAAACTGTTCATCAAACTATTTTTGGCCAGTTCCTTGACGTTATAAACTCACTGTCAAGCTGTGCTCTTGAATCTTAATGACAAAACTATTAAGAATATTAATTAACTTTCCTGCCTGAAAGTCTGTTTGATGAGTTAAATGTTTGATGGTTTAAGGAAATAAACTGCATGTCTTAAAAGTAGCATTGTTTAGTGGGCTGTTTTCCCACACAGGTTAACATAGTATCTGGATTATTTCCCCTTTGACTGAACATGTAACATAAATGTGATCATGGAACCAGAAGATAAACCTTGCTTATTATTTTTGCTCTCTCTACACCCAACAGGAGCCCTTACAAAGGTGAAAGAGAGCCAGAAGCATGTGGAGGAGGGCAAGATGGACCGGGCACAGGCGGAAGGCATCAACGAGCGCTGCAACATCATCTCCTGTGCCACGCTGGCCGAGATCCAGCACTTTCACCAGATCCGCGTGCGCGACTTCAAGGCGCAGATGCAGCACTACCTACAGCAGCAGATCGCCTTCTTCCAAAAAGTCACAGGCAAGCTAGAGGAGGCTCTGCAGAAATATGACAACGCGTAAAAGATCGCCCGTCTCAGCCCGTGGGTTTAGACCTCGGTGAGCCATGACCGTGCACCTCCCTTGGCCAGCCAGTGGAGTTTTGGCAAACAGCAGCCAGAACCACATGCTGCTGAATCCAGCAGGGAGGGACATTCAAGGAGATTACGCTGCAGTAATAATGACATTTCTACCAAATCCAGGTTTCTGTGTGTGTTGGCCAGATTTTTGGGGGACTGGATGTCCTTGTTTAAGAGAGGACATGTAATTTAATGAAGTTAGGCCAACTCGTGATACAAATAAACAGTCTCTTGCCTTTAGATTTGACGAGAATCAGTGATAATGACGGGGCACCACTTCGTCCGGTGTTTGGGTGAATTCAATCTAATCGATGTTATGACCTGCAGAGAGAGAACCTTGTATCCGCTGCTGCCTACACACCTGGTGCAAGATTTCATATATCAAGTGTTTTTAGCCTTACAACACTGTTTTTAAGTGACTGTTTTTAAGCGACTGCCACTCCAGGAGCAGCACTGTTCCAGCGGTTAACACACTGCCTTCTGGAAACACTCAAGCCCTTCCTGGTATCTCTCTCCTCGGACAAACAGGACAAAATGTTTACAGTCTCCTCGCTGAGCAGCCACTGTCGCCACTGTCTCGCTGTGCCTTCTGATTACGTTTCTCTGGTCATTTTTGTTACTAGTTACTAAAAAGCTTTATATACTGTATATGTAGAAATATATTCTATTTGTTTTTACAATGCTACACATTTTGCAGTCGTTGAAAAGAACAGATCACTGTGCTGGTGTGACTGAGGCCAGTGTCTTTTATCTGAGATCATATTGTTTGATCGTGCTGTTTTTTCCCCCAGCGGCCCAGGGGTTGATTTTCAACGCTCACAGTGCGGCAAAATCAGGATCGCCTGCTTTGACAATAGGAACCCATGCCTTACACATGGCACAGCCAGAACTGGTGCTGATTTAAGCTTGCTGAATTTAAGGGACGTGTATAATGGACACCTGCTATGTCGGATACCTGAAAATGTGTCAACAAAATGGTTTTCAGGCTTAATTTTGGGAGAAGTGTTCAGAGGCAGGCTGTCAGAGGGTACAGGGCTCCTCATCTCTTTTAATAATGCAGTCATCTTAATAGCACACTTGTACAGCTGTACTGCTGCTTGTGACCCTTTATGATGTTGGTGACATCATGAAGAAATTAATATAGAAGCAGAGACAAAAAAAATAAATTCCTCCTTCACAGAAAGCTCCTGTTGGTCCTGTGTGTTTTGTCAAGTAAAATATGGAATTATTCTTGTCTTTTGTTGTTCATTTGATTGCATTGAATATATCTGATCACTTCAAAGCGTGAGCTTGAATGCAACGAAAGGCCAATAAAAACTGTGTATGTGCTGACAGGTTCATTTGCCCTTTAACAGTCCTCTGAAGTGCCTCAGACTCATAATATACGACCCATGTAATGTAGCCAACTTACCATTTTATAATGGCTGTAAGACAAAGAGCAAAGCGTACCTGTAGGTTTCCTTGGCTACATCCCCGGAGGACCGGTGTGTCATGTCAGTGTTTCATGCTAAGCTCACACTCGGCTCACAGAGTCCAGCTCGCCATCTGGGACATCTGGCCACTGTTAAAAGTGCCAGAGCGGATGACAGTGAACACGTAGTGAACAGGAAAAGGTCAAAAATAGCAGGGGAAGGCCCTTATTAGTTGTCATCACCACCACCTACAGTATAACCAAGATAGCTGACAGTGTTGGAGGTAGCTTTCTCTCCTCCCACAGATGGTCTGATTTGTTAGAGAAATTCTCCCTGTGCACATCAACAGTTATGTCCAATGCTGGCCCTTTGTTTACCATCTTGAGGGGAACATACTGTGAAGCAGTGCAGTCTCTGTCTCGCCAGATGAGAATCCAGTTTGACAGATGTGATGGTGAGCAGAAGATAACACGTAGTGGCAGCTTTTGTCAGCACTGGGTCTTATGAAACAACCGCCCTGTTCAGAAAGCATGTTTATATGTTAATATCTTCCCACCAGCAGATTAAGTGGACTGTGCTGTGATAAAATGTAATTAGACATTCTGTCAAACATTAGAGCTTCTTCATGTATGGTTAATGAATCTATTTCCTAAGAGATAAGCAGATGCCTTTTAATTCCAACAAATCTAAGAGTCTAAGCCACGATAGCAGCTCTGTGCGGCTGTACTCGGGCACAGCGACACTTTGAGCTGAATGTAAACATCAGCATGCTAACGTACTCACAATGTTTACCATCTTCACCATCTTCATTCTGTGTGTCAGCTTGCTAACATTTGCAAATTAACACTAAATGCAAAGCAGCAGACGCTGATGGGATGTCATTAGTTTTGCAGGTATTTGGTCATCAGCTAATATTGGTACAGTTTAATGCTTTTATTGATAATGACCCTAGATGAGCAGCTGGGGGATCATCAAAGTTGTTAGAATTTATTGAGAAGGGGACATGAATGTCAGATTTCATGGCCTATGTCCAATAAAATTTCCTTCACAAAAATGTCAACTGGCTGGCTGACGTTTAAGGAAACAAATGTCAGTAGTTTTACCGTCTGGGGATCATGAACGTCTGTACAAAATTTCATGGCAATCCATCCAATAGAGACATTTCAGTCTGGGTTAAAGTGTTGGACTGACCATTGCCATCTGTAGAGCTACACCGCTAGCATGGCTAATAATATCCTGTCGCGTGGAAGCTAAGTCCGCTTGGAAAGTGCAAAATCTCACCATCTTTCCTGTCCTCTATCTTTCTATTACAATATCTGTTTTTCATTTTCTACATAAACTGGACAAGATGCACACAGCCTGTAGTAATCTCATCCCTCAGGCCTCCTGTCAACAATGCCAACGCCCGGGGAAATGGGTGCTCCTGTTTTTACATTCTTGCTCTTCTCGGCCTTAAGCTTTGGTCGTTCTGAAACTGCTAAATGTTCGGCACATGTAGCTCAGAAGAAAGGACTTGGTTAAGAAGGTTTGCACGCAGCTAGTCTTGCTACATGTGACAATTGTGAAAGACTGGAATTACAATCATGTTAGATCCAGATATGATAAGAACAATAACGTCATAGTGTGTTTTTGTGTCTGCCACATTGTTTAAGGTTGTGCAAAAACATGCAGCATGCAGACGTTTTGTGTGAGGTCATCATCTTCAGTGCAGTGCAGTTATTGTAAGAGAGGGGGGTTCATACTCACCACAGTCTAGCACGCAGGAAACAACAGCTCTGCCTGATTCAGACGTGGATTTTTCTTGAGACAGAACAGTGTCAGCAGCAGACCACATTCCACGCACACAAACGTCAAGTGTGTGAAACTGATTGCCACAAGAGCGCCGGAAATACCTTCCAGATGCTGAGGGAGAGCGTGATAACAGAGCATGACACAAGCGTAATCACTGAAGGGTGAAAACATGGACAATGCAAGGGACTGTGTGTGATTTTCTGGAGGATTTGTTCTGGGAGAGTTTATAATGGAGGCAGTCAACATGTTTCCACTCTAATACGAAGCGTCACGTGTCTAAATTAAGTTGTCATCGCTGCACCTGTGAGACTTGGCTCTCTTCCTTCTGGCTCTCCGGAATTCACTGAATGTAACCCACAAACATTCTGTACTGCGTCGTCAGTGCTGACCCAAAGAGGAGAAAGTCTGCCCGAACCCTTTTCCAGCTGCTCATTTACTGCTCTCACACAAGGAAAACAGCCATAATTTGACAGCAAGTATCATAGCTGAATTTTCAGTTTTGTCCCCTTGAGTGTTTTACTGTGTTCATAACACTTGTCCACACACTCTGGAAATGGGTTTGTTTTCCTTGAATTTCAATAGTTGGCACTGAGTGGCAGAACAGTAGTGTAGAGACCTACACTAATGACCTGGCACTGACATTGCTTTGGACCACATTGTTCTCATAAGGACTGGATCAGTGCCTCGAGATCCTTGAAGAGATTGCACCCAATTCCTGCTGCACCCTCCCTGTGACACACTGTCTGATTCCTCTGTGAAACCACGAGCCAAAAATCCCTAAAACTGGGAGTTCAGGCTCATTTCACTGAGATCCTGACACCTGTATGTAGTTTCCCATCTATCCTTAACAAGTACACTCTCAACTCCTCACCTCCCTCTTGAGTGCACTCACACCGTCATGACATAATTTCTTAAAATGCCCATCGTCAGTTTGACCCCGACTTCCTCTTATTGCTTCAGCTGATTAAATGTTACACTATAATGCCAGGAAATGCCCTGAGGCAAACCACAAAGCCTTCATCCCTCGTATTTCTTGCTGTAATATCAATAAATTGAAAGAGGAAGTGCAAATCCAAACACAGGATTTCTGTTAGAAGGAAATGGCTTGTTTCAGATTGGAAAACCATATTTCAAGTCAAGGTGTTACTATGAAAAAATCTATTATTATTGCATGGTGTGCTGAAACCCCCACTATCGAACTGGCCTCATTGAAATGAATGAGAGGTCTGAACGCGGCCTTAAAGCAGTAGTTCAACATTTTGGGCAATGTGCATATTTGCTTTCTTGCCAGGACTGAAATCAGGTCGCTAACACTGTCAGGTCCGTAAACCAATTATGAAGCAAAGGCCAGCAGACTATTAGCTTTGCACGAAGACCGGAGGCATGGGTAAACGACTCCATCCAAAATTAAAAAATATGCCTACCAACAACTCTAAATGTCATTAAGTAACACATGGTATCTCTGTAGTTAATCTTTACTGCTCATAAGAGTATTTCTAACTATTTCAAGATTTTTACTTGTTTATTCTTGGTTTTTATAATGCTGACACTAACTATTAAATGCAGGCCAAGTGTGTAGAGTCGCTGAGACAGATAAACTCAAGCATTGCAGGTGTGTGTGTCCCTGCTCCCTTTGTCTGCACATGTAAAGCAAACTTCAAGTGCTGTTTCTGTTCTGCATGACTTTTTTTTTTGCAGAGTTCATGCTTTTGGAATGCAAGGCGTTTGCCTGTACTCAGCATATTCCTGCTGGAGGGGGATTCTGGCTGGATCTGCTTTCAATTACAGCCGGGTCTGTACTGGCCTTTGATCAGAGTCTGGGCCGACGGAGGCAGAGGGGAGACCCTGTCCTGACACAGCTGACAGACTCAGGAGCAGAGGGGATACTGAGCGCTGAGGCCCTGGGCTGAACAGACTCTCGAAAACACACAGGACCACTCCCAACAATGCTGGCTTCACATTTCAGTCCCAGTGGTACAATCTCTTGTGTGTGCGTGTGTGTGTGTGTGTGTGTGTGTGTGTGTGTGTGTGATAAACCATGTGTTAAGTCCTCCTAGCCACTTCCTGACACTTGTTTAAGGTTGGTCCGGTGTGAATTTCTCATTATAGTTTCACTTTTTCTTCATCTTAAATTGCTGCACTGGCTGAAGCTGAGCTGCAGACTCTGATCACCTCTGCTTCAATGTGAGTGACACCTACAAATACATATAAAACAAACAATGCACATTTGACATGTGGCATGCTGTGTCTCCACTGAGATGGAAAATTGCACCTTCGTTCTTTCCTCTCATGCGAGTCTTGTGTTCATGTAAGTGTGTAACTTGCAGGTTTGGTCAGTACGATTATCTTCAGATGGCTGATGATTTCATGGTATACAGGTCAAACGTGTTCCTGTCTCATAGAACAAAGATTTCATCAATGTTCTTCTTCTGCTGTTTGCTTGGCACGCAACATGCCTGAAATGTTTAACCTCTGTCATGTTTTTAAGAGAAACTGAAAGCACCTGATACTGTTATAGGCAGTGTGGTGGGTACAGTATGTGTCAGTGTGTGTTTCGTGCTGAAATTTAATTACGCCTAACAAGCACTTATCCCGAGGGGTCACGTTGCTTGTCCAGAAGTTAGGCGCTCATCACTTAAGTCTGCTTTCCACTCTGTGAATGTCAGCCTGTGAGCTTATTTTTGGGTCTTTATTTTGTTTTGATTTGGCTGCGTGAAACAGAAAACCTGCTGAAAACAACTTTTAACCGAGTCAAGCCCACAGCAGATAATGGCACAGTGGCATTACACGCAGTTCTTGGTTTTAGCAGGAAGTGTGATTAGTCAAACATGTGGGCCTGGTCAGCAGCAGCTCCCATGAGATCATCCACTGACCTCAGCACAGCAGCACCCTGCCCACTCCCAGGGACCAGGCCCCGGGTACTGAAAAAGGCTCAGACAAGCTACACCCTGCTTATAAAACATTATTTTAGGCTTGTGCTGGGCTTAATCTAACTTTGAATGAATACAGTACATGACAGTTTGTGGAGGTGGCTATGGTTGGAAATAGCTGAAGAAACAGCAAAACACGTTACCTTTGGGTTCATGTGGTGCTGGCATGATGAAATCAACATCCTGCCAAAGCCACACCCATTGTCAGTATTACTGGAAACTGCAGAATAAAAGCACAGATGTCTACTTATCTTTCTTTGCCAGCTAAAATAGTTTTCATTGAACTTCAGGCAACTCCAGCTTGTCTCAGTTATTTTCTCCATTGCTGACTTACTTTCTTGTTGAAGTAGCAGCTACTTATAATGCTTTCTTTCAATTATAGACTTCCAATAAATCTGCTGCTGATATTCACAGTCGTCAGGTGGGGAAGGCGTATGTTTTTGGTGACCCCCCTGACCTTTCCTCTATCGTTGCCACCAGTCCAAACATTCCCTCCACAGGCAGATTGCTGTGGCATTTTGTGAGCATGTTCTCGCTCCCCAGAGGATGCACCACCTTCGGGGCTATATAAGAACTTTGCACACAAGATATTGAATGATCTAATGGGGGCATGCTTTGTGTCCTGTACCTGCAGAATGTTCAGGAATGTGGGAGCACTCTGCATTCTTTAGGCCCGGTTTTGTTTTTATAGCCCTCACACAGGAAGCTCACTCCGGTGGGGCCTCATTCATGCAGTCTGAAAAACGCTGACTGCCCTCCCGCCCCCACCTCTCTGGCTGCTCTCCAAGATAGACACACACACACACACAAAACACATTTTTTTGTCTTTGTGGGCCACTGTGCATTCTCCCTTCCCCCTTCACCATCAGACGGTTTCATTTATTGCTCTAATTACAATAAACAAGCAAGAACAACTAGAGGAGAGGCCACTTCCCTTGCTCACACAAGTGCATTCTCTCTCAGGGTTAGATCCACTCGAATGTCTGTCAATCATATATCCCAAGCTAAGTATTTTCTTGTTTACAAAATAAACCATATCGTGGTGTTTTGGTGGTAAAGAGCAGGTTACTTATCAAGGCCATCAGTCCTGATATCACATGAAATGTGAGGATCCCTGCCGTCTCTGTTTCCGAGCTGTATTTGCTATAATGAAATTGTAAATGTGAGATATTTAAGCCTATAAATGCCTAAGAATGTTAATATTCATGTTCCTTCACCCTGGAATAAGGAGCGCAAAGAGTAACCAGAGCCTCCACCCACTTTAAATGCTTGTTTTGTTTCTTGCAAGCTGAATTTGAAAAGCAACTCAAAAGTGCAGGATATTTTAGTGTGTCTTTGACGTCTGTGCTCACCTGGAGTTTGCACATTTTAAACTTAAAAGCCTCTAAAGAAGGTGAGACCAGCAAAATGTCACTTGTTCTCATGTATCACACACACACACACACACACACACACACACACACACACACTGTGCTGACCGGCTAACCGCCCTTTGTCCAATGCTTTCCACAGACCACAGTCAACCACAGTCATCAAATATACTAGCTGACATGGACTGCTGGTGGTCTGACCTCTCCTAACACACACGTCCGACTGTACAGGCTCATTGTTCACGAGCTCACACATGGACACGGGTCAGTACAGCTCCATGTGTCCGTGTCGCTGGAGATTTGATTTTGGCTCATGATCCTTTTCACACGTCAGTTGTCCCATCACATCACATCTCTTCCTCTTTCGCTCCACCCCGCATTGAACAATGGGGACAGAATGATAAGAATTTGCTTCACGTGGGACTCGGTGCAGGGCTTCAGGGAGAGCTGACATCAGGCCGAACGTCTGATGCACGACGTCACGTTATGATCCCGCTGTGGATGAATCTATTGACCGCGGTTACCAAATCAATGGGCAGTGGGGCACGTGGGAGTTGACCACATGTGCCTTTGTGTATGTGTGTGGATACTCGGGAACGTTGGCTGGGTCATTTGTCTTCATGTTCCAGGTGTCATTTCTTAGGAAAAGTTACAGGCTTCAAAATCAGTAACATGCTGCAAGCAATGAAGCCAAATGGTTGAAATGTTGCTTTCAGTTTGCAGCAGGAAAAAAAAGGCTAAATTTAATAAAAGACCAAAAGCAGACTTTGTATTCCAAGAATGCAGTCTTAAAAGTTACAGCTGATGGATGAAATCCATCCAGAAAAATCTCTCCATTACTACTTGTTACTTAAATTAGATGATTCAGTGGCAGTGCATTTTCTTGACCATATATTACTTGCAATATGTGCATGACCCGTTTCTTTTTGGTGCCATTTCAGATCACATCAGCCATGTGCAGAGCAGAGAGAAAGCTCTGCTCACTGCCAAGAAACCAGAGAAAAGCCTGTCAATGAATCAAGCTGCTAATCCTCTCCCCCAGCCGATGAGAAACGCACAAGGACCCAGTTTAGCGGCAGATAAAACAGCGACTGATACTGATGCCACTTGGGTAAAGAGCTGTGGGAAGATTGCAGAATGGCTTTTACTTCATCATTTGAGCAACAGTGCTTTCTCCTACAAGGCAACCGCCATGGCTTTCAACACAAGCACGCTACATTCTGAAACCCTCTGCAGTATTTTACGTGCCTTGATTAGCTTTTATGGATAAACTAAATTGCACTTTGTGGAGGTTATGCTAGTGGTAGTTCAATTGCACAGACGTTGCTTTTCTTGCAATAGTTTATAAGATGAGGGAGAGAAAAGGGAGTCTTTAAGAAATCAAACATAGTCTTTGTAAAATGCAACCGGCGGTCGAAGTGATTCAATTAACCATCTGGGTTTGTCTGCGTGGAACCTTATTAAACCAAATGAGCCACGGCTGCTTTGTCTCCCTCAGTCTCGTCTTGCAGGGTGCCATTGTTCTGCGACCCTCCGCCCCACAATTACAAGTCCTTAAATTACAATGATCACTCTGAGATCTAATATCTGAGGGCAAGAGCTCATCTTCACTAATTATCTCTCCCTGACTCTCTGTCTTTGTGTCTCTCACACACACACACTGGGAAACTGTATTAGTTGCATTGTAACCTCGATTAGCTCACTTTTGACTCTCAGTGTCACAATCTGAAGGGTGGACTGAAAACTGCGGGCTAACTCTGTGAGTGTGTAACGTTGCAGACATCTAGCATGACGATAGTTTAAACCCTGACTGCTCTGAGCGTCCAACATGTGACCGTTTCCTGCCAGACATCCACATCTTGTAAATACCACGATGTCTGCATTTTCTCTACACTAATTTCCTCTTTTTGAGACTATAATTTGACATTTGTTCATGGAAGTTTACTCGTGGTTGTAAGCATGCAGTGAGTGAGTGCTAATTTGGATGAGCATAATTTGCAGTTTTCTCATGAATCGATGTACTCATTGCAGCTCTTTTAGTCAGAAATGCAATAAATGTGATACTATCATGTCATTGCATCAGCTGGAGCCATCATAATAACAGATGTAGGATATCTTTGATTAGCATGAAATTTGGTTCAGACATTCATGATGCTGTTGGTAATCTCTTGACATTTGGAACAACCACCAGCAGGCCACAGTTTTTGGGATAAAATTTTGTCCAGAGGATGAATCCTAATGACTTTGATGGTTACTTTTTTTTTAATCTACTTGTTTGGTATCTACAAAACTAATGACATTCCCATCAGCCTCTGCTGCACTTTGAGTTTTGTGCTTGTCTTGTATTCCAAATATATGGATCGGTTAATTACAGAGACTATGTGAATGCAAGACCTCTTATTGCTTTACATCTTTTAGCATTAGCTCCACTTCAATCTATTAGATTATATAAATCTGTACTTCACTTGTGTAAGCAGTAGTATTAATAATGATAGTGTCCTTAAAGTCATAACCCGTTTACTAACAGGACTAAAATGCAACATAAAACCATGTGATTCATCTCAAAATCAGCTCTAAATGTAGAACCTTACACCATGCAATATTACAGTGGAAATGGGGCCATTAAATGTTAGATTTGCATCTAATCTACTTCACTTTGCCTCTGTATCCACCCTTTTTTACAGCCTGCTGTGCTCCACCAGACAAAAGACTGTAAATCTGACATGACATGCAAAACAAACCATGCTTCTCTGCAAACGATTTCAGGCAATAAATAGAGCTGGCTGAGTGCAGCGTCTGGATAATCTTAGCTCAGTCTTTCAGATCATAAGCATTCCTAAACACAAACATGGATGGTCTCACTGAAAATGTGAGTATGTGTGGGGACATGTGTGCGTGATTTCACTTCTACCCGTGTGATGATGAAAGCAGTGCAGCAAAGTTGCATTGCCCACAAATGCACGATGTCTGTTTGACAGTTCAGATTGGGGAAGTACAGGAAAGCACAGTCTGCCTCTGTATGTCTGTGTTCGTGTTTATCTGTGGAGTGACTGGGTGATCTCAATCGTCTAAATCCTGCATCACTTTGAGAACGCTCTGAGCCGTGAATACGCACAGCTGAGTGTGGAATATTAGTGGAATGCTCATTTTTATTAGCCATCTAAACAGCAACATATTGTCTTTTTCAGATTTGTATCTTTCCATTCATTCGTGTTTGGAGCTGGAGGGCTAACAACCAGATTCCATTTAAGTGTCAACACACTTGGCCAGTGAAGTTGAACTGACAAACTGGGGCCAAACAGATCTGGTCTGTGGCTGATGGAGATGGGAACAGTGAAGAAGTTCAGCCAGGGTATCAGTGGAGCTGTTGCATTCTCATGTTTACAGGCACATTTTCTGTTTTGCTGATTTAGTTCATCTTTTACAACACGTCTTTTTGAGGAATGACAATATCGTGGTTAACAACAGCATCCCACTGAAGTTCCTGTTGGCCTGACATCACTGTGCCAAGTTTGTAACTCACATGTGATGCTGTTGCTCATCACTCCTATTAGCTCATTTACTGTCAACAAGACCAGCACCGATTGTGTACAAATCCTGAGCTGGGTGCATTTGATCAAACACTGTGCGTTCTTTAGGAGCTCACTGCAATGTTTTATTAACACCTGTGCACGTGACTGACATCTCGAAAGTCCCCAGCATGTGGTGTGTTCGGGGTCAGGAAAACAAGCGCTTGCTTTCTTCGCATGATACCATCGGTCATGTGGAGTGACTCAGCGGTGAAGCTTCAGCTGCAGAATCCTTGTGCTTGTCCAAATTACATTACATGTTTACCTTCTGGGTGTCCGCTGAGATTTTTAGAGGACATTTGTTTTGGCAATGACACATCTCCTATTGAGACAGAAACCTCAGTGCAGCTCATATGACAACACCCTGCTGATTTCATTGTTTTTGTGAGACTCACACTTTATCGCAGGAAACTGGGAGAAGTGATGATGATAACTAATCTTTTTCCTAATTGGTCCTCTGGTGCAATGTATCTTTTGTTGCAATGAATAAAGTACCATTATGAGGGGGGCAACAGGCTGCGAGTACAGTTTAAATTATAGTGATCGAGAAAACTGCCAGAAACTCATTTAAGTGGAAGGTATAAGGGATAATTTGGACACTAATAAATGTGTTAAGAAGAGAAATGGGCAGATAATAAGTCAAAAATACTACACAGGTTATACATGCACAGACAGTGTGTGATTGTGTTACTGTATGATGGCTGAAAACAAATTCTTGGACACAATTTAAGGTGGTTTATTAAAAATATGGTATAAATAAATATGACACTTCAGGTTACATCATTCAGATGAGACTGGAATACACTGGATGGACATTTCTCTTCAGTACAAAATGATTTCATAACATATACGTTTACAGTAGTTTTCTATAACAGCAATTTCTCATCTCCCATAGCTTTCAAGAACATGTCAGAACAGTACCTTTAATTTACAGTAGATACATCATTACAGTGAGAAACAACCGGTGCCTACCAACAACTATAAAGTAGATCATGTCAAGAATCTGATGACAGAAGTCAAAGTGTTAAATAATCAATATAAATATCAGCACTCATTTCAGTCAAAGTCAATTCTCAGTTGTAATTTGTCTGAGAAAGACATGTCAGTATTTTTAAAGTTGAACATGTGCTAGAAAAAGCTTCTCAAATAAACACGAGACAACCAGGAGGTCGTTCTCAGTCGGCTAGCCGGTTAGCTGCTCGGTCTCCTTAAACATAGGTGGGCCACCGATCTATTCAACTCTGAAGGAATTTGTGATTAGACTACAGAACATACTTACTATTTGAATTTTAATTACTAAGGTGAAGGCAGGTAGAAAATATATTGCGGATTTGTGTAATCTTTAAGATCAGTGCCTTAATTTTTAATGATGAAAATCTATAAATACTGTGCATCGTAAAATAAAAATAACAAGAAAAACAGTGTTAAACATTTTAACCAGTGTATTTTGATCAGTGTGATTAAAAACTAAAAGTTTTAATAGTTGTACAAAATCAGACATTTCAATGTCCCATTTCAATATGCAGCCACACAAGGACGCATTTATGATTGTCAATAAATTGTCAGTTTTATAACGCTCAGTCCTCTAATGTTTAACAAAGACCTTGACAATACATGCAACCCTCATTAATGGAGAAGGAAAATGACTGTTAACAAAATACCTGAGTTTACAAAAAGTTGCTACTCTACAATATATAATACATAACAATATAAAATCTGCACAATCAAGTGAAATGATTAGAGAAGACATCTTTATACCATTGTCAGTCTGAGTAATTCACAGTTTCAAGCTGTTATCGGCATCATCTTCCACTCTGATGATCATAACTCATAATGGAAGACTTCAACGTGCATGAGGATCAGATGACAAAGTGAGTGATTAAACATACATTAGGCACCAAACATAGGTTATAATTCACCACAATGATGACTGCTTTGTAAATGCTCAAGTGAACACAGTCTGTCCCACCAAATCAATATACAGCAGTGGTTGGTGCTGGATTGTGAACCAGTGTTTCAATGGATTGTGCAACTCCAAATCCAGCGCTGGTCTGATGCTGATTAAAGTACTGCAAAGGACTTTGGCTGTAGTGGTTTTCTTTTTTATCAATCCTTAAAGCTGCAAGAATCATTTTTTGGCCACTAGGGGACAGAAGAACTGAAAAATAAGTTAACACACAGCCTTGGTGTAAAGTACTATGCATTATGACCTTATAAAATTATTATTCCTTAAGTTAGAAAGCAAATCCTTAGCCTACTTACAAATCCAGCAGACACAGAGCAACATTATCATCCAACTGGAGCTGTGTTTCTGGCAATATGGTGACTTTTTAACCCCCACCAACTCTTGACAAAAAATCTTGGCCTTTAGCTTTCTAAATGTTTGACTTCTTTAGCTAGTTGCTAACTTTGTTTGGTTGCCGTTAGGTGACTGCTGCCTGCTGCTGGAAACAGGGCTTATTAGCCTAAGAGTGCTGAAACTGAACCATACAGCAGTATACAATCAAAAAGAAAACAGCGAGCTAAAAGGGGCAAATAAGCTCCATAATACTGCACAGTTGGGTGATAATTCTGTGTTTGTCTCAATGAGTGAAATCTTAAACATGACACTGGAATTTGATTCAGTTTTAATATAAATATATGGATTAATGCAGCTTTAAGCTAATAACCTGCAACAGGTAGTAAATCCGTTGCAGTCTCATTCATGTACACAAACTTATATGAATCTGGAATCAAACCTGTAACAGTATTCTCCAACACGAATAAGTACAGGTTGGTTTGTGGCAGATCATACCCAGTACTGATTCTTCTGCAGGGTGGGAGTGGCAGTTTGAATAATTTGGCAAGACGAAGCAGGGGAACCATTACTCCACGAACTTACGAGCATGTTTGAATCAATTGTGTTATAAGCTGAGCCCTGATTTGGTGTCAATAACCGGTCAAGAACAGGACTACCTGGGCAGGTGTGGTTTAATGGAGTGACAGTGACCGTGGGAACTGTAGTGCTCCTCTGGGTTTGACCCTGGTAGGACTGACTGCTTGGAAGACCGGTGGAAGCTGGCTCCTTTGGTGCAGGAGTACTCTGCTTCCTTTGCCTGTGGTGTCGAAGAAAGACTACTAGGACAACAAAGATGATTACAAGCAGCAGCAGGGCCAGCAGTGGTAAGATAACTAAAAGTGGATTGGAGGTTTTTTGCGGGTAGGACTCAACACGAACGGGTGTGTTCCTAAAGGGAAAATCCTCTGTTCCACGTGTTGGTTTGCCGAGAGTTGTACTGAAAATGCTAGTTCTGTTGGAGTTTCCCCAGCGGTTGCGTCCCTTGAACTTTTGCTGGTTTTTGCTTGGTTGCTGGGTGGAGAAGAAAGCTGTAGACAGGACTGGTGAAGCTGTTCCATTCCTGGAAGTCTGGTTTGGTGTCTGAGGAACAGATGATGTAGTTGGGACAGGGCTCTTTGTGGTTGGAAAAAGTGCAGGATCATATGGCACAACTGTAAAGTGGAACTCCCCTTTAGCAGGTTGAATGCTATCAGCTTTCAGTACAAACACCAGTGAGTCATTTAGCTCTTGAACTCCAGTCATGTTAGCATTCAGCTCCAAGCCCATCTTCTCCTGCACAACCTCCTGAAAGGTGAAGGACTGAACTGGTCCAGCTTTCCTGGACGTTTTAGATTTTGTCCGAACTACCTTCCCATACTTAGGTTGGGAGATAATTTCAAATACAGGGTCACTACCACTAATATTAGCCAATTCATAAGCATTAAGAAAGCTAGTGTTGAGTGTGACAGCAATCCCACTGGGAATCCTCTGACCTTTGCCAACCTGGATCAAAGGTGTGACAATTATGTTCAGCACTTGGGCAGTCAAGTTCGCCTCTGAAGTGAAGGCAGTGAACTCAAAGCTGTCTTCTGCAGAGGAAAGAGAGGTCATGTTGTAGGACAACTTTCCAGACTGTAGATCCTCCTGTTCGAACTGTGTAACCTCTTGATTGTCCTTCAGAAGTTTTCCAAAATTTGGAGGCCTTGTAATCTGGTAGTGAATGGTGATGTTTTTCCCATTGGACTCAGCAGTAAGGTTGTGCTGGGTCAGTGATACTGAAGTCTTGCCTTGCTCCAGTGTCAATCCAGTGTAGTTGACAAGAGAAATAATAATTTCTGTCACCTCTAGGTTAAAGAGTTTATATATTGGTTTGTGATGGCCATCTGTGACACTAAAGTAGAACACCCCCGAGCCAGAGCTTCCATCATGGATGAAATAGACGCTGCCGTTATTTATTTGGGCTTGGCTGAAGGCAACTATAGACTCATTCAATCTTCCTTCAAGAGCAAGGTAACCATTGTTTGGTTTACTAATCACAGAGAACTTAATATCATCAGGAAGATTATCTAAGTCTTCAACTTTGAGATTTTCAGGCCTGAGAGCTACTGTGTCTCCTTGTACCACCCTCAGACTTGGTGCTTTGGTTTTTAGCAAAGGTGGCTGATCATTTAAAGGTCTGACTGTAATGTTAAAATGCTCTTCAACAACATCATTGTCATCTTGAGGACGCTGTGCTGTTTTGCCCTTAGGATTTAGCCATGCACTGAATACAAAAGAATCATGAGTTGTCTCGGAGTTGTCGTGCTTGTAGGTGATACCGTATTTGTTAATGATGAACTGGGAGAAGTTAGGTTTCTCCTTGGTGAGGTTTCTCTCACCCACCACTATGACACCATGCTGAGGCAAAGATGTCACCTGGAACCAGACCTCATGGGAGCTCCGCTGAGGTGTCGGCAGCTTGGACATCAGGTTAGAAGCATCCAGCTTGGATTCATCGATGATGACACTTTCCCCTTCTGTTACTTCAGCGCCTAGCACCAACAAATATTATGTTAATCACCACGGACAATATTGTTGAACTTTATTTAAGTAATAACACAAACAAGAGCACTATCAGTGGTTTTTAGCTAGGGATGCTTTGGTCCAGGCTGCAGTATCTCAACAACTGGTTGGATTGCCACAGAAATAAGACATCTGTGGTCCCCAGAGGACACAGGTGAAGTCAGAAAAAGCTCATAGCATGAGAGTATGATGAAGATAGTGGCCCTGTGATTTATTACTGTGTTTGTTACTGTTTGGCTGACCATGTTCCTGTGGAGCCAATATCATAGATAATAATATATATAATAATATATAACAGCTGACATTAGCATTTAGCTCAAAGCACCACTGCACAGCCTTGTCCATACCTGTGTTTGCAAGCAGAACTGTGTTGTGTTCAGGCCCAGTATTCTCATAAGAAATGTCGATTTTGAAGGTCTGGCTGTCCAGAGAAGTAGGCGGCGATGTCACAGAGAAGGTCATAGTGTCCATGGCTTCCCAGCCCACTGATTCGATGGGGGTTTGAATGTACACAACCTCTTTCCTGTCCACCTGAGAAACAAAAACAGCACAGATCCTGCAACTGATGGTTCTATCAACTGTATGAACAGTTCAGTGGCCTCAATAATTCTTCACCAGTTAAAGTATATATAAGATTTTATCATTAATTTAAATCTGCTTTGCTCAGCAGTACAAGTACACACAGCATCACAGCTTTAACTGTGTCCTGATTACAATCCTTCAGAAATAATTGATTACATAAAAGCCTAACATGTCCCATTTAGCTAAAAAAGCTCAAAGTCAATTTCCTGAATGAGGATGGAGAATATCAATTATTCATACTATGGAAATATGGCAACTTTCCACATGAATGTTGATCTTAAACTGTTTCACATTCCTTCTATTGAATTTAAAAATATTTGTGTGTAAAATGAGAGAAATGTGTTGATAAGACCTTCAGCTGTTCACTCACCATGTCTTGAGTGAAACTGGAGATGTCCACTGTTGAATTATCAGGCTGCCTCATCACCAGACGCCCCAGTTTAGGATGCCGAATCACACTGAATGTAATGGTGCGGTTTGACGCGTTGCTGATGTCATTGGTCACTACTTGTAAATACTTATTTGTGATTGGTGTAGAAGTGCCTGGGGAAAGAATATGAAATTGAATGAAGAAAATTACTGATAAAGAAAGAAGATTTGTTTTTCTTGTCTGATATTCAGTTTAGCTGTGACTACACTGTTAAAACTCTTGCGGCTGCATCAAATGTAAAAAAGCAAGTTTTCCCCTCTGAAAGCATTTCACATCTTTCTGACTCCAAATTATACAAAACAAGCTCTGGAACAGACAGATGAGAGTCCTTTGATGTGTCACATTAAAGCTGCACTGCAGACATCACAGACTTTTACAGCACTGTCCAACTGCAGTGCGGGGTGTTACATAAAATTCACACAAGAAATTAAAAGTGGAGCAGCTCCTTGCAGGCGCAGAAATCTTCCGCTTGGGGAAAATGCAAAGAGAAACATCTCCTGTGCATGATGATGGGAACTGACGACTGAGAGCTTCTTTTCTCCGAAGATGAATTACATAGATTTCCATAGCACTGGTGCCACTGTGGGGACTGTGAGGATCCTAAAAAAAGACTGCTGATAAATGATGGAAGGCAATGATGGAGGGAGAGGGGGGTCGAAGTACAGTGAACTTCATTTATCACTTGTCGTGAGCACTCTAACCATCCATGTCTGTCTCTCATGGGAAATTTCCCTTTTAGAGGAAGAGTGAGGGACTGTCTTTGTTGTTGTTTTACAATGAAAACCTATCTTGCTCTAAATCTGTAAAGACGGGTTTTTTCTATATTGTCAGATATTTGTGCAGCAATTTGATTTGGTCATATGTCGACATGTAAAATGTAGAAATGCTCACAGTTGCTCAGAGTTTAATCTCGGCTTGTGAGATGAGAAGAATGTGCAAAACATTGTGTAAAATATACATAAACATCACACCACAAATATTCACTGGGATAATGAATTCATAAACTTGATGATGAAAAGGAGTTATAAGAATACACCAACATGGACCTGAGAGAATCATATTAGAAAATCATTGAGGTGCCACTACAGTATACTCCTTCAGAAGTGCTTGTCAGATGGTTGAGCTGCTTTAGAAAGCCCCTCTCATCACACCTTTAGTGACGTTGGATGGAATCTAACCATTTCTATTGCTTTCTAAATCCGGCAATCCCATATTTCACCCACTTCAGGCCACAATTGGCCAGTGGTGCAGAAGTGAGAAAGCTGGCTGGTTTTGAGCTTCTCTCTCTCTACATCTCTTTTTTGAGGCTTTTTTTTAGCTTAAGGGGCGGCAGGGAATGCCTGGTAACACTTTAACCCTGCTTTTCGCTTCTCGGGCTATAAACAGACTGTCCTGCCTTAATGGTGAAGATTGTTATGGCTGTATGCTGCCTGAAACGAAATACTACACTACATTTAACACTCTCCTACAAAAGTGCTATGATTAAACATCAGTCGAGAATAAGATCTCTCTGCAGTGAGGCTAAGTAAATAAATAAATACAACATTATCTATCATAAAGTATCTCTAAACTCTAAGGATTACAAAGATTTACATTTTGTTGTATACCACTGTTACAGTGGAAACACTTTTGCTCTCTGACATGGTCAGACAACATGTTTACGAGCATAATGATACTATTGTATTCCCACTGCGGCCATGTATGTAACAGTAACAATACACTGCATGCAGTAACTCACTTTGCATATTCAGGAAGAGCTTGAGAGAAGTCTTTTTAGAAGTACATTTCCTCTTACAAAGAATCATTTTAGCAAGTTGCGTGTGGTATTTGCAGTATTTGCTTACTGTCAGGGTGTGTTCAGGTAAATGCTGCTTTCTTAGTGAGGCATATGCAACCATTTAGAGAGGAGTCTTTGCACAGTTTTACAGAGAGCACCCAGACTGTTGAGGACTTTGCAAGGAGGAAGAAAAACATAAATCTCACCTCCACAGTGTGAAAGTGTTTCATGTCACCCCTCACCCCATCAAAACCCTTCATTGTCAGTTAAAGCTCCCATCCCGCCCACCCCCATCCCCATCCCCCTTCCTCTGCCTCGCCTGGCACAAAGCACAAACAGGGCTGCCTCAGACAGACAGTGGCACAGCTTTTCAAGTACCCACTCACCCTGTGGCTGGGAAGCTCAGCAGAGCATGCCAGTTGGCAATTTGCTGCCCTCACAATATCCTCTCCAGCTAACTCACAAACCAGACCACTGGAAATCTCAGAAAACCTTGAAACGCGTTTGCAGACACAGACGACACCCAGTCAGCCTATTTTTAGCTCCTGGGTATTAAAAGTAGCATTCTGTGCATCAAAATATTAAGCAATGACAGCAGCCGATTCACCCGTCTGGTATTTAGGTGGATGGCTTGGCTGTTGGAAAGGTGCTGAATTATTTAACTACAGGGATTGTGAGTGGAGACTGTAGTCAGGCTGTACATACAGCCAGGATTAGTTTTACAAAATACAGCAAATCAGAGGGCAAGATGTCACGCACACACTTAAAACCTTCAACTGAGACCTTACAAAAGAGACAAAAATAAGGAAATAATCTGTTTGCTTATGGATATTAATAGTACAACTGAGAGTGAGGATGACACAGAGACAAATATAAATTTTTCAGTTCATTTTTCAGAGACAGCTGCATGCGTTCATTCTGACACAAAAGCTTATAAGAGAGAAATGACGCTTTCAAAGTTCTTGTGATCTCATATTGTGAGAACAGAAATGAAACCTTTGTCACCTTAGTCATCTGTGCCACAGCGTATCATTGTTGTCCAAAAAAGTTCATTTTGAATCAATGCTGCTGTAAATACTCACTACAGCACCAGCCGTGTATTAATTAAAACTCCAGCGCTAACAAGATTTAGGGATATTGTTTTTAAAAATCAAACAATGTGTTTGTGACCCGTTTTCAAGTTTTACATCTTAAAGGAGTAACACAGAGTAAAGAAGAGGAAAAATGTTAAGGGACGGACGACAACGTTGTTGGTTTTTCTGACAACAATGAAAACATAGAATAATGCTGATTTACCTGGAAACACCTTGAGTGGACGGTTTGTCTCTAAACTGAGGACTAAAGCTCTGGCAGTGATGCTGAAGATCTGCCTGGGAGTGAAGTTCACACCATCGTTGACTTGGAAGTTGAATCCTCCAGACATGGCACCTGGAAATGCAATGAAATCAAAGACTGAATGAATGGTTCCACCTGTCAAGACGCCTCTGAGGCAAATTGTTAGATTCAGTTTGCTGCAGTGAATAAAGAGACTGAAACTGCATCCCAGTTTAGTGAGCACATGTTTTCACTGTGGAGAAAATTTATAATAAACAAACACATAAAGCTGCATCTGGTTTGTGCAAAATACACATGAAGAAGTACCAGATCAGCATTCCTGAGTGAAAGAAACGAGCAGTGCAAGGTTAAACATTTTCAATAAGTTAATACTCAGTCAAAATCAATTGTCTCTGTGTGTGTACGTGTGTGTGTGTGTAAAAAAGAAAGAGGCATTCATCCACAAACAGGGTGGGGTGGGTCCCTTGCACACTATTATTACAACTTCTCCTGGTGGTACAAGCACAGGCAAAGAAAAAAGAAGATAGAAATCAGAACAGTCAGCAGAAACCTGATCTGAGACTGACGCTGTCAACAGACCTTTCCCACCGTTTCACATCAGAGCATGATCAAGCATTATCACCTCCACCCTGGCTTTCAGTCAAGTCCGTCTGTATCAGTGTTGGAAGTAATTTAACGCTAATGAAGCTAATGAGAAGCTTTTCCTAATGATGACTGTGATTCCCTGTGAGTTGACAAGTAGGAAACAAATCAAACCAACAGCATCTTCTAGTGGACGTAAAAGAAACTACAACAACAAGTTATCCTGAACCTGGAAACACAAACACGGACCTCATTTAGAGGCAGAGCTTTGCAGCTTTTGCATCTATTTACACTAATCACTAATTATTTTACCAACAGTATTTTTATGTAGTTTTATTTTTGTTTTTTTGTACTTTTATTAATTAGTCTCTTCTGGCGTCTCCAGTGTTTGTAAAAAATGATTTTACCTTTGTGAACAAATAGCAGCTGTCCCTGGTCTATGTGTGCCTGGGTGAAGTTGAGCACTGCCTTCATGGGGGCACTCTTCAGAGCCAGGTGTCCGTTGCTGGGTGGGGTCACCATGAAGTGGAGCTCCTCTGGGGGTGAGTCCAGGTCCTGTGCTCTCAGATCCTCCGGCCTGATCTCTGTCACTGAGGACACCCAAACCTAAACACAAGATGGACATGGACACAACGGGTGCCACCTGTGATCTACATGGAAAGACAGACCTCCAGGAACATGGGAACGGACATGCTTTGTTTGACATAGTATAGTTTGACATTTAATTTGATAGATGGAATGAAATACTGTCACATTTTGTTATACAATGGAGCAAAAGACTAAACATTACAGCTAATTTCCATTTGTGGACGCAAATGTTAAAAACCCACAATTCAGCTGCTGTGGAAAGAAATATCAAACCAAACTGTTTGTAGGCTTGAGCTGGATTATGTCACATACCTGTTTGTAACACCTACTCTCTGCACAGATACAACATGAATGAAAAAGAAGTGAGAGACACAAAAGCTGGAGCAGAAACAGCTGATGCGTCCTTGTCATTCATCATCACATATAATAATAAGCTGTGTCTGTGAGTCCAACTCCAAGGCTGTGTCTCATTTTTCTCTCTTTCTTTACTCCGTCGTACAGTTTATGGTCTGACGAAGCAGAACTGCTACAATAACAATCCCTCGCTGAGGCACCTCAAGACAGCAAGACAGTAACAACCTATGGAAAAATGTCCCTGTGAGCATCACTCAAGTCACATTCAACAACATAATTCAAGAGAAGGACATCTCAGGACTAAATATAGCCATGCAGACTGTAAACACCGTTGGATGTACTGCACAGTTCAGGTCCTGCTTCCATGCAAATTCAAAAGCCTTGAGCTAACACGAAGGAACAGAGGAACTCATTGACACATAGAAAACAAAACTGTTGAACCGTGCAGGCACTTAACAACAAAGGATGAGCCTCCATAGTTCAGGCCAGAGCAACTAATGTGTAATACGGCACCGTGGAATTACAAGATGTGTGACTGACAGTGAATTACTGCAAGGATGCGACAAAAATCACCTTTTTCACAGCAGACACTTAGACTCGGGTAGAGTAAGTCATGACAGTGAGTCAGCTTGTACAATGTAAAGACTCTGAAACTGAAACAGCTAAATGGAATTTAGAACATGTGGAACATTTGGAGTTGTGTTTCTGGCCTCCTCCACATTCACTCTCGTTTAGCTCCATGTTGGTCTCCATTAACTCCTGAGAGAAATATCTGGTTCTTTAATTGCTTCATGCTCTATTATGTTCATCAGCCAGTCGCTAACTTTGCCTGTCTGGCGGTGCTGGCAAATGGTGGGTATTCAGAGGAAAACAGCTGCCTGCTGCCGCTGGGAACAACAACGAGGAGAGTAATGAGAGTGAACCAAAACAGTAAAGCCAAATAATTAGATGAAAGGCACTGAAGAGCTCTGTGGGGCTGAAGAGATTGAAGAGTTGTAATAATTATCTGCAGATCTGTCACTATGAGGGGCCACTTTGCCATTACATGTAGTAATGTGAATTTTTAAACAAAAATAGTGTTTATAGCAGGTTTAAGATCATAATAAATGTTCATATTGGTCTCACGGTCTGGAGTGTACGAACTACAGCAAGTCCTTTTTTAAAGTTTTTTTTTTCTTAACAAATGAGTGCAAATTTCCTGTTAGAACCACAAGATAAGTAGCATTTTGCAGAGAGGGTGTGATCACAGTAACATCTCAGTCTTCACACAATCACTAACGAACATTTCCAAGGGAGAGTTCCTTCTGCTGCTCTGTTGAAAGTTGGTTAATGTGAGAAATGTCAGTGATCGCAGGCAGAGGAGGAGTCAGTGCAACACTTTATCACAAAGCTGCTGCAGGGGTGTGCAGCCTATCACAAACATCATATGATAAGTGAGAGGGAATCTGAGGGTGTATTTTACCATTTAAAACTGCTAAATAAGGCCTGGATCAGACTACATGAGTCTAGCCCGATTTTGTCGTGGCTGACCAATTACCAGCAATCGTGAAAGACAATCGGGTGTCTATGCCATGTAGTGTGACGTGCGAAATGACCTGTCGTGCAGCGTCTACCCAGTAGATGTACAAATAATGAGCAAATGGGCTGAAATTTACAACATCACTTGCATTTGCTTTTAATGTTACAGCACATCCACAGACGTTTTCTCTTTCTTTCTTTTTTTTTCCTGGTACACAAGCTGGCAGCATCACACACGAAGCTTCTGTCAGTTTGATTGACAGTTGCTTCACCCCCCCCTCCCTGATGACATCTGAACTCATGCGTGATTGTGAAATAAGATGTGCTGTGATTGGTCGAGGTCATACGTGTAGTCTTGCCAGTCACCCGACCAAGACATGTCAAGAGTTTACGGCACTGTGATCATTAGATCTGACTCGGTGACACAGTGAAAGACAAAAAATCGTGTCGTCTGATCCCGGCACAACACTGGGGTCTAAATGGATCATGTTCCCCTAAAATGACCAAATGAAAGGCTGAGGTGTAACTGGCGGTGAGCTGGCCCCTCGCTTGGCTGTGAGTGTTATTTGTTGGGGTACATTTCCAATTAGTACCTGTGAAGCATATCCACCCATCACATGAGACACCATGCGCATCACATCAGTGCCACACATGTGAATGTGTGTCCACCTAGCAGGAAATGATTACACTTCCACTAATCCCCCATTTAACAGGAAGTCACAGCAGGATCAGCCTGGTGAGTCTGATGAACACCATCAGTGTGACTCAAAGCAAAGACACATGAGATCAGTTTGCACAAACAGGCCCCGCGGGGACGAGATCAATCCCTCAAACATGACGGGGTGTCCAGCATTCATCAGGCTGCAGCTTTAGTGACGGAGATAAGAGTCAAGTTTAAATAAAACAAACTTACATCTTTGATCCACTTTTATTGAATTCCCATGAGTCTTGACGGTCAAACCTTTTTCTGGTGTTTTAATAAATGTGTGGTTTTTATCTCATTTGCACAAAATACACTGACAACTTGGTATATTTTTAAGAAAATGAAAGGTTTATATTTCAAGACAGATTTGTCCATTTCACTGTGGATTTTATCCTCCTGCACTGATATCTAGTGTCTTATTTAACATGTAAGGATAATCCCTGTGGCTCAGTTCAGAAACAAAAATTTGACGAGTCCTTTTTAAATATTCATTCAGAAGACATCAAAGGTGTTTCTAAATGAACTATCCAATAAATTATATGAGGAAATACATAACTCTGTGATTGTAAGAAGACCTGTACATTTCTCAAAATCTTCCACAGTACAAGTTTGAGAGCCAACATGAAGTGCAGTGGCAGAGAGCCACCTTGTGGACACTGACACTCCAGTTCTGTACCACCTAACACCCGATTAAAAATGATGACGCGAAATGATCACATTTAGATCATCAACACGAGCAGACCAGTTTGTCAGTGACTATCTCAAAAAAAACAAAAAAAAAACAAAACACAAATAGCTCCCTTTGAAAAATACCCAGAGTTTCTGATTTGAACAACTTTTACTAAGCTGGTTTACTTCAGTGCAGTAAATTTTAGAAGTTGCTCTTCTCTGAGTCTGACAAGATCCCAGAGGAATGTCAGGCATTTGGGACGAAGCTGCACAGACAATAGAGACCTACACTTCAGCCTCTCTTTCCAGCTGGACCTCTCCCAACTCTAGCCACTAAAGCAAAGTCAGCACTGCTCAGCACACACGCACACACACAGTCAAACATTTAAAATGTATGTGAGTAGAAGTGCTGTTAACACTTTATATTAAGGTGCAGATATTCACCATTAACTAGTTGCTTATTAGCATGCATACTAGCAGCATATTGGCTCTTTGTTATTCATTATAAAGCACCTTATTCTACAACTACTAAGCCAGTAACAAAGTGCTTCCCTCAGTAGTCTTTTTATTACCGCTTATTTATAGTAAGTAGGGAAGTTGTTGTACATGAATTATGATCTTAACACTAACCCAGAATAACCCTATGTCCCTAACCTTCAGAATAAGACATTAATAAATGCTTTATAATGACTAATAAAGTGGCAAAATGCTACTAATATGGATGCTAAGAAACTTGTTAATGGTGAATATGTGTATCTTAAAATAAAGTGATACCGAAGCGCCTTTAACAGACTGGTAGTAAATAACCAGCAGGGTTGCTTTGGATAAGCAGAGATGTGAGGTAGATGAAACTGGACTGAACTGAAGCCATGTGGTCACACTGCTTGCTATTTCAAGGCCATGCCATCATGTCACTCAACACTTGCTGTGAAATGGAACTAAATTAAAGTGACATATTTTCAGCGGCAAGACCTTCTGTCCATGTAACGCCTGGGGTTTATTTTCCATTTGATTTAAACTCTTTTGTATTCATAAGAAGCCTTTGAACTCATTTCCAGTCAACCCAAACCATGCAAAATAGCAGCTCCCTCTTCAAATCACTCAAGCAGCATTGCTTGAAACCGACCCACCAAAAAGAAGTGCTAATACAGGAAGAATCTGTTCTCCAAAATCTCCACCTCCAAATGTATGTCAGTTTCAGTTCTGTGCTGCCAGTCCCCCTAGACCCTCCTCCACATAGCAAACATAGTTTCCCTCATCCAGCCAGCCATGGCAACTTGCAACACTGCCCACATGAAAATTGTCTGACAGTAAGCTATGGTGCCAGACCTACTAGTAAAAAAAAAAAGTCCAGAGTTTAAATATAGAGCAGCCGTGCAGACTCACCCTGAGGACCCTGTTGGCTGTAATAACAGGAGGCTCATCGTTGACAGCTGTAACCTGGATGTACACCGTCTGGGCTGCACTCTGCTTCCTCAGGCCTGTGTCATTGGCCACCACAGTGAAGTTGTCAGCTGAGGTTTCGCTGCTGTCATGGACATAGTAAATGAAGTCGTGTTCCACCTGATTAAACAACATGGAAATTATTAGGGAGAACCTGAGATCAAACTTCAACAATGTTAAAACAATGCTCATTCAAAACACAGAGGTAAAAAACACTATAATGGTTTGTGACAGTTCACTATGATCTCCTTTTCCATGTCACAGCATGCATACAGGGAGAAAAACTACAAACATTACTGCTTTGTGAAGTTTTTGAAAATTAATTAGGAGCACAAACAAGACATAAGCAAATAGCAGGAGGTAGCATGAAATGAAAAGGGGGTCAAGCCTGGCTAATTTTACTATAACCTTCCTTTAATTTTGCAATTTAATTAAGGGTGAATTTTAGGTTACAAGCGTTGTACACATGCCTGTAGATTAAGGTCTAATTTGAAACTAGTCATTGTGTAACGCAGCAGAAAAATACAGAGGACACGAGCTCTGTGGCCTCAGTGTTTCTTTCAGGCCTGGAAATAATCACTGCAATAACAATCAATCAAATCATTTATCCATCAATCCATCAATTGACCAGTCTAAGCGTATTACTCTAAATATTGCTGAACAGCAATTTAATTATGAAGGCATTTTAGGTTACAAGCATTGTCAAAATGGATCAAATTCTCTCATCTAAATCATTACATGGCTGTGACATGACACGACTGATATGACCTCTGTGTCTTCATTGTTAGTATAACGCATTAAAAATATTACTGCCGCACGACATCAAATTATTTACCCATCGTTGCAACTGCCACTCTGACTGTCTGTAAGAATATCTCACCTGCCTCCTGGTGAAAGAGGTTATGGGCACACCGGGGTGTCGGGAGTGCTCAATGTGACCATACTGTGGGGATTTGGTCAAACTATACAGGAAGTTGATTCCAGAAAAGTGTTGGTTGGTGACTTTAAGCAAATCCTGGGTCAGTGCTTTGGAAGCGCCCTCATTCAGCGTGATATTGGAGACCTGAAGTGGGATGAGGCGTGGGATGATGTCAACGGACATCCTAATGTTGTTGACATCAGTGACCCCGTTGGTGACATCGAGGATGAAAGTGTCGTTGACTTTGCCGGGCTCTACCTGCATGTACTGCATGTTCCCACTGTTAATGTCCTCTTGGGTAAATGTCTTGACAGGGGACTGTTTGGTTCCGATGTAGCGCTCCTTGACAAAACGCCGGAGAAAGCCATGAGACGGGGCTACCTTGACTTTGAATACAATCTCAGATGGCAGGTTGTCCTCGTGAGTGACCTGCAACAATCAGAAAACATATTCAGTGGTTAAATTTGAAATGTTCCATGTGTCACTAAAGTTTAGTTTTCCTTTTGCTCTCAATGTAACAAGGCATCATTGTAAAATGTAAAAGCAAACACTGGTCAGCATTCAGTTTCTACCCTTTTAGCAGCTTTAAAACCCAGAGCAGTAAAAACTGGCCTTTCACTGTAACATCAGTGTGATATTGTCCTTTTATTATAGTTTAGATAATCTGCTAAATGTGCTGTTCCAAGTACGCCACAAGATGCACATATTTTTAAGAATCAATACCCATGTATAGAGGCTTTTATATTTATATATTTACATATTGTGCTCAGGTTCCACAAGTAGGTATATTATTGTTATTAATGTTCTAATTATAATTCTTATCAGTTGTATTGTCTGTAAAGAAGAGGTTCAGTGACAACCGGTCAAATGATAAGTAAAAAATTGACATTGCAATGACATTGTAAATATAAATAAAACATTAGATCTTGCAACATGAATTAAAAAGGACAGCATTGGCCTTCTAAATAGCCATCATATTATTTGAACCCATATACAAGTTGCATGAACATTGATGAAATGCTCAATCAATGTGTGTCTTCTGAAAGACTCACCTCTAGTTTTGTTTCATCGATTTTCGCCGGTTTTCCCTCTTCCACCAGTAAGGTGTTGTGATGCTGCACAATGGGTGGCCTCTGATGACTCTCCAGGTAAACCTTGACATTGATCCTCACGGCAAGTCGAAGACCTTTAGCTTTCACTGTTAGGTTGAAACAGTCTGCCAGATGTTTGCTGTCATTGTGCCGATAGGTAATCAGCCCATGTTTTAAGTTGGACTGTGTGAATGACTCCACCTTTGTTTCATTGTGATAAAGTCCTCCATACTTGGGGGCCTCATCCAGCTGGAAGATGACCTCTTGGTCATCTCTAATGTCCAAATTTGATGTGACACTAAAATTACTGGTGGAAAAGGTTACTGACTGGCCCTTCTGAACCAGTAGGCCAGTGTTGTTGCCAACCTTCAAGAAAGGGTCATGTGCACTGATGTCTAAAAGGCTTGATATGAAATGCTTTCCATCTGAGACAAAGAGCACAAACCTGCCAGTGCTCACACCTTTGTGAATGAACAACACTCGCTTTTCTTCCAAATCCTTCTGTCGGAACTGGAACAACCGATGAGTAGTGTCATTAACAAGGACTAGGTCTCCCATCGGGATTCCACGTCGAGTGTAAATCAACTGGCCATCATCAAAATCAGAGTCTGCATCATGATAACGCAAATCCTCTATAGTGAGTAACCTCTGTCCATCTCTTACCACATGGAAAACTTTATCAATAACACGTACCGGCTTTTGGTCATTGATTAGCTGAATAGATATGTTGAACATTCCTTCTTTGGTACCAATATCTTCTTTTGCAATGGAAGATTTGAATCCTTGGCTGGTGGAGGCTATGAAAGCGAACTCATCTTGAGTTGTTTCACTGTCGTCATGGATGTACATTATCCGTTCCTCTAATATATCCTGATTACTAAAGGTTAAGATGTTGTTGTAGCTAGCGTTGGAATTTGACTGACTAATACGGGCCAGTTTTCCATGTTTGGGGCTGCTTATTACTGTGTAGTACATATCCTTTGTACTCAAAGTCTCTGCAAACAGCTCATCTTTCGTGATAAGTTTACTTTCTCCTTCCAGAAGTGAAAGTCCATCATTTTTCATAAATACGCTGTTGACATCAGCCTTAATGGAAAACTGGAAATCATAGTTTTGTGACTGAGCATGTTTGGAAACCAGCTGAAATTTGAACCTGTCATTTGTATCTTCATAAGGCCTGTCGACTAGCTCATAATGTACTTTTAGATCTGTTACGTCTCTCTGGCTAAAGGTTGAGTTTTTCCTCAAAATTGTGGTGTCGAGCAGGAGTTTCCCTTTCTTTGGTATGGTGAGAACTCGAAAATAAAGGTCATCCTCTGAGAGGGCCACACCTTCAGTTGTGGCAAAAAGATATTCTGAATTCAGTGTCACTTTTCTAACTTTATCCATGTCTATAATGGCATTCCTCACCAGGTGGTACTTCACCCACTTTACAGTGATTGGGAAGAGTATTTCAGTGGTTGCCCTTCCAGCCACAGTAATTTTGCTCTTAAAGTAATCAGTGGCACTGGATGTCTGGATTTCTTGAAAAGTGCTAACATACCTCAGGCGCTCTTTTTCTAGAAGCCGTTGGGAAAACGAATCAGTATGCCTCCATTCACCGCTTGAGTGAAGTCTCTGCAGTTCACCATACTGAGGGGGCTCAATGATATCATACCGGATGTCTACAACTTGTTTCACAGCATTGGTTTGCACAGCCAGCTGCTTTGAACCAATTATAGCTGACTCTCCTTGAATAATCTCAAGGCCTGTGTTGTTGGCAATCTTATACTCCAGTGCAACAGCCATGACTCGTAGAACCACAGTGTTGCTGACCTTTTCCCCATCGCTAACTCTAAGAACTATCCTTGAGTTTCGAACTCCTGTGTGAACATAGCACACCCTCAGTTCCTCCAAGTCTAAATATGAGAATGAGGTCACTGCCTTGCCAGGGTTGTTTTCTATTTCCAAATACCCTGCATCAGCATTAAGGTTCCCAAGCACAGAAAAAACAAGGTTGGTGTAGTTGCTGTCAATGTCAGTGGCCTTCAGAACATCTGTGGTGAGGCGTTTTTTTGAGTTCTCCAACAGGACAAAAAGATTTCCTTCAGGAAGACTTAATTCAGGTGCATCATTGGTGGGTGTCACAGTAATGTTGTAGCGGTACAATTTGTTACCATTCAGATAATCAGGAACTTGCTTTCTACTGCTGGAATAAATTGAAAACATGAAGAAGTCATTCGGTTCCTCAGAGCCTCCATGGATATACATCACTCGGCCATGCCAAAGGTCCAACATACTGAAGGTGTTCTCCTCTTGATCCTGATCAACATCAAGCCTTATCTGACCACGAATTGGTTGCTCCCGAATTCGGAACATGATCTGAGACTGTCGAATGCCAAGCTTCTTGAAGTCTAAAAGTACCTTGATGTGTTTTGCCTCCAGAGATGCTCGACCACCTTCCTGGACCACAAGGTTTTTGAGTTGTACAAAATTTGAGCCATACCTTCTGTCCAAGCCAATTGCAAGGGTGGACATGTGAAGTGACGGTGTTGGCGTCACCAAGTGAAAGAGGGATCTCGGAGCACTTGTTGGACTCACAGTAGTTGATGGCTCTGGTTCTTTCTCTGGCTCACAACCAACTGAGATGTCTTTGGTGACTACAGCATTGGAGAGACCCATCTTCACTCTACTGACTTCAATGTTCTTCAAACATCCTTTAAAGGAACCTCCTCTGACACGCTTTCCAGAAACAGACACGAGTCCCACTTTTCTGACTTCTGCTCTAGTGCTGTCATCAATACCTCCAACAAAAAGATAACCTTTAAGCTGAAGCCCCTTTGAACGAGAGTTAATGCTGCTTTTAACCATCTCTCCATCAACAGTTAGCTCAAGGCTTTTGGAACTGAAATGCAGCTTGATAGAATGCCATTTCCTGTCATTGATGAACATGAGGGAGCGAAGTTCAGTTTTGGTCCCACCTTTGCCAACAATGGCTACTGGCAAACCTTCCTGAATCTCCACAGACACAAACCCCCCCTCTCTAGCTGAACTGTACAGAATAATTCCCTCTTTGGCTGAGGTGTGCACAACACACTCAAATACCGCATCCTGCTGGGTGTTCCAGGTTGGAAGAGAAATGTAAGCCCTGGAGCTGAAGAAGCTGATAGGGTCATCTTCTGTCGCAAAGAATTGGGGACTACAGCCTAAAGACACCTCATAGACATTCTTGAATCCAGTATATGGTCTTAGTGATGACAGCAAGTCATGTTCGTTGAAGACCACCTCGTCCATGCAGCCTCGGAAGCCGATCAGGTCTCTGGGGAGGTAAGGTCTATCCAGGCCTCCAGAGCCACCAACATAGAGACCATCTAAAATGTGGAGATTGTAATGGGAGCCTGGCATCTTTGCTTTAGTGTGGGAGTTCTTGTCTACGGTCAGAGTGACGTTGTGCTGCACATGGCGGACCTCCAGAGAGTGCCAGGCCTGGTCGTTGAGCTGGGTGCCTCTATCTGATTGTAACACTTGCTCCCCAGATCCAAGGTCCAGTTTCAGCTAAGACAAGAAACAAAACCACTAGATTACAAAATATGCTATATTACAGGAATATAGGGTACATGCACTGGTCTAAGCAATTCAATTTAAATTCAGATTTATTAGTTCAGAATAGATCTTTTTTATGACATCCTGCATTAAATTTGATTGCTGTTAATGTTAGCCACGTTAACAGCGTGCCTTTAGGACTGGCAGTGTTGGTCTGTTGGTCCACCACAATGAAATACTTCAAGAACGGTTGGACAGACTATCAGGAAAGTTTGGTGCAGATATCCATGGTCCCCAGAGGATGAAGCCTACTGACTTTGGTAGTGGTCCCCTGATTTTTTTCTCTAGCATAACCATGAGTTTCTTTCTTTAATTTAGGGCTGCAACTAATAATTATTTTCATTAGCGATGAATCTGCTTATTAATTTCACGATTAATCGATTCATCATTTAGTCTATAAAATATCTTCTTTTGTCCAACAGTCCAAAATCCAACGACTCTTCATTTACTTTTATAAATGGCAAAGAAGAGCATGAAAACCTTGTGTTTAAAAAAGCGGAACCTGCAAACATTTTTGACTGAAATATAATGGAAATGATTGATTGAATAAGTTGTCAGTTAATGTTCTTTCGACTGACTAATCACTTAATCAACTCATTGTTCCAGCTCTAGTTTAATTTCAATTTTTAAGTGAAATTTCTCATCAACTATTGCATGGATTGTCGTTGCCCACTGATTTTGGCGATCCATTAACTTTCACCTTGCACCCTGAGCAGATCAAAGCTTTTACTATCTCTGTGAAATATCACTACATTTAGTGGCTGGTCAGGTAAGAAATTTGTGTATAGACTTTGTTGCTTCTTAGAGGATGAATCCTGATGGCACTGGTGATCCCTTGACTTTTCCTCCATTACCATGAGGCTAATGTTTGTGGTTTTGAGTAAAATGTGTCAACAACTATTGGATGAAGTGCCATTACATTTGGTAGACGTTATGTCCCCCTCAGGATGAATTGTATTAACTTAAGTGATTCCTTCACTTTTCATCTAACACCATTATCAGGTCACGTTAAAGTCAGATGGAGAACACTGTACATATTATACCGACTAACATTGTAGTGCAGCCTAAATTCCTCTACTATAGCTGTGCACTCAAGATAATATCGTTTTACTTACATATAAAATATTTATATGGCTTTAGAAAAATAATAGTAAATTCTCAAACATTTTGATTGTATCTGGTGAAATAATTGTTTCTATAACCTACAACATTATGACTTATAAGTCTTAAAGGATGAACTGTAGACACTGTGACACCTGGAAAGGGAAACACGGGATGTAGACTGCTTTTATTCAGTGATGTCACATGATGTTATAACAGTGAGCTTTGTCTGTGATTTAAAGCAGGAAGAGAACTATTATCTCTTTGCCTTCAGCTACGTCCTCAGAGCATCATGTCACCATCTCAAACTAATGCTGCATTTAGATGACGTGCTTGTCAAGGCTTGCTGCTGAGTCCCTGCTATTCATGCACAGGTTTTCAGGGAGCAAACGCTCACGACTGACTCACACTGAATGAGACCCCGAGCCCAGAGATAACTTTTGCAAGTGAACAAAAAAATTATTTGGTGACCTGTGCCAGTTTAAAGAATGGGGACAGGCGATTCATTCCTCTTGCTCACTGAAGTACGACAATGCAACACAGCCGACAGCGTGATTCATTCCCGGTAGCACAAGTCAAACATGAAGAGAGGCTTAGTCACTAGGATTTCCAGGGTTTGAAGCACAAAAGCTATAATGCATATCTCAGGACTTCCTGTTTTTCTTATGAATGTGTCTGCATATGAAAAAGTCTTTCTACAGTGCATCTGTCCATTCTGTAGGCTGATTTAGCTTGGCAGAGCTGCCTACTGGATGCTTTAGAGTAGTCTTTAGAGCAGTTTTGAAGGGGCACATGTATTTCACCCTTAAATCCTCCCAGCAAGCCTTGTGTTGTGAGCTAAAAATAGTGCACCCGTCTCGGGACACAAACCCATCCTAAATCTCTGAAGTATGAGGTGTGTATTGCATGTTATGCTTATTTCTATTTCATTTGAAGTCAGACAAATATTATGGCAATGTTTCTCTTTTTCACTGCTGACAGTTTCACAGTTTGAATTTTTAATTAAAGAGGACATCTCATTTTTTATGGCCTAGTAATTTAAGATTATTCTACGGTGGAATTCAGTGCCTTTGAATATGGATATACACCCTATACATCTAGGAATACTCTTTATTAAATACTTCCAGCCAATAAATTGTTGCACATTTCAATTTTACGAACTTTTCAAAAAATAAATATAATGCATAAGTTAAATATGAGCTCTCTGAAATAAACTAAGTTTTGCTTTTCAACTGAACAAGCTTTGACGACTGATCTTTAGCGGTAACTCTTGTGACGGAATTGAGCAAAAGTCACTACAGTCACAGAGCAGACACATCTATGGCTGCCCAGCGGGACAGTGTTACAGGAAGTGACAGCATTAGGAACAAAAGGACTGCACAGAGTAAAGAATGGTCTCTTCTAATTATAGCATAACATTAAATAGAGAGCATTGCACTTCATGTTAGGGTTGAAATGACGTGTCAATTAATCAATTAGTTGTTCAACATTAATAATTTAAGTCATTTTTTGTTGCTTTCTTCATTGAAAATGGTCAGGTTTTAGACTGTTGGTCAGACAAAACATCTGAAGATGTCACTTTGTACTCTGAGAAATTGTAATGGACATTTTTTCACACTTCATGGAATAATCTGTTAATAACACAAATCTAAATGTACATTACATTGCATTACAGAGTGATTACCGTTCCAGAAGCTAAGTGCAAACAAGCGGTACACTGACTAGCTTTTGATAATCCAAGAAAATTATGAAATTGTTGGACAGAGGCAGTAGAGGCAGATGTGTGTTGCACTGTGATCAAGTCACTAATCATCTGGCTAACATGTACATTACAGTAACACACGGATCCTTCACTCAAATACAATAAAAACACAGATCAGCTGCTTTCATAATCTCCTAGTTTCTAGAGTGACAAGTGACTGGTATGGAGTTAACACTCAGCTCACACCACACAGGCTTGTCTGGTTGTGTTACTGTGCTCAGAGACTGACACTGTTAACTGAGATGGAGCAATAGCTTTCGGTGATCTTTGTGCGTCTGTCACGTCTTTTCATACGCGTGCATGTGGTCAAGCACAAAGCTCTGTGTGTACTGTATGCCTGCACATACATATATGCATGTGTGTGCTCATGTATGCTTGAGCACATATGCTCATATGCTGGGGCCACGGATGTACCCACCTGCAGGCGACCAGCATGGAGCTCTAGTAGGAAGTAGCTGGTCTGGCCAGCGGCGAGAAACAGCAGGCCATTGGTGCTGGAGGTTCGGAAGCGAATGCGCAGTGTGTTATGGTCGGACGACTCTGTTGCCTTGAGCTGTACAAAACCATCACCATAGAAGGAGGCTGGATAAAGAGAGATTGGAGATACATTTCAAATTGGGAACAAGAGGGAGAACATATATGTGTTGAAATGTGGTGTTCACTGTCTTTTACAGGCTGTTGAATCAATGCTTGACACGCATTCAAAAAGAGCTGAGTATGAAGGAGAAGGAGAACAGAAAGTACAGTAACAGCGAATACAGCAAGCACAAAGCAAGTCAAGTCAAGCATTGTGGTCTTAATATAGCCAACATGTGACATTTAGAGATAAAAGCCAGGCTAATTATCATCCTGGTTGTTCTTTACAAGTCGAGCAGAGTGTGTGTACGTGGGAAGCACGTGCACGCATGCACACACACTGCGCGTATATTATACCTCACCTGATTTAAAAGAATGTTTTTAAGGCTCTGCTGAGCATTGCCTTCCTGGTGGGCCAGTTGTGGCCATACTTTATGTGCTCAACCATGAAGATTTACATGCATTCAAGTGCAAGTGAGAGTATAATTATGACGCATTAAAGCTTTACCTGTAGAATAATAACCACTTTGAGGATTAACCAAAGCCACAGCCTGCGCATTGCACCAAAATTGCAGTTTTATGTCTCCGCCCGTTTGTATCTTTAGGAGAAAGCTGTTCACGGACTGTCCGAAACCGCAGGAATGACATAAATGAATTTTAAAGGTATTTGACTTTAATGCCACAACAGCTGTGTACAAACTGAGACAGTGGATGTGGAGGTGGCTTGGAGGGAGTCAGACATGTTTGGGCCTGCCCTGCCCTGACAGGAACCTTCAACCTGAACATGAAAGCCTCTGACGTCCCCACGTTGTCTATGGCCCCATGTTCCAGGAAGAGCCTGGCGGACGGACCCAGCTGTTTCTTCTACCTCACCTCCCAGCCATCTCGCATCACCCTGTAATCTGGGCTAACGCGCTCTGAAGCTTTCTCATCTAAGCCTCCATGCCCGGGCACCACCAGTTCAGCTTTTAATGAGCTCCAGAGTCCCACGCATAGTCAAAGGTTAATAAACATCTTCGCCTCGGTGAAGAAACATGTCCGCTGCACGTTTGATTAATTTGTAGTTCAGACCGAGAGCAGGAAACAGAGTGCTGCTAATGGGCCAGAGTGACTGGGGACATCGTTTTTACTCCTAAAAGGTTAAATGCACTAATGGGTAGTTTGCTTGGCCAAATCCAATTGGTATGGACTGTGCAGTATAAATTAAGACAATTAAACCAGTAAGGCGTGTAAATTAAGCCTTCAGCCATATCGACAAATTACAGTCGTCAATCAACAGGAGCTGACTACACAGAGACGAAAAACAATATAAATCAACCTCAGTGTGCATCAAATGTAACTCACATTCCGGTAACACAGAAAAATCCTCGTCTTGCAGGCTTTCTCCAAGTATCTAGCTAATTTAAATTATTCATGAAGAGCCAATCAGTCTTTGCTTTGTGAGTGAAAAACAGATTTTTTTTTTAAATATAGCTGATGCACAAAGTGAGATCTCAGTAAAAAAAAAAAAAAAAAAAAAAAAAGAGACAATAGAAAAGAAAATTATGCTAATTCTGCATCATTGAGATGGCGCTCTAAGAAAATCTGTCTTTGTCTTCCTGACAGAAATATCATTTCAACACTGAACGGTAAAACACCAAATCTCAACTGGGCACATGAAGATCTTTGCTTCTAAGATGATTTACTGTACATACGACGACGATTTTACAAACAAATGTAGTATTTTGTTATCCTAAAGGTATACTATGTAGATAAATGCTGATCTGTGTGTGCAGTACTGATTACTGCACACACAGAAACAATTCTAAGGCCTGTGTGTGTGTGTGTGTGTGTGTGTGTGTGTGTGTGTGTGTTCATATAAAATACTTTTAAATTGCAGTGTTGTTGTTGTTGTTGTTTAAATAGAATTAACTAATAAATTAATCACAGTTAACTGCGTGTGTGCTCAGTTTGTTTAATAGAGTCGGGCCGGTCAGTCAGGTGTGCCTTTAACAACCGTTAAATCCAGCTGGGAATAAACAAGTTGATTGGCCCACAAAGGCACACAGCATCCAGCATTACTTCTCCTCACTCTGACCATGAGTCAGACTGACTGAGTTTATTTCTCATTTACACATCATGCTCATTCATCTGACTCGCTCTGTGTACATTACAGGGATGGAGCATTTCCAAAAACTGGCCAAGAGGAATGAAATGACATTTTTCCCTTAAATTCACAAGGATGGACATGCATGCTCAATTGTATTTTAGCATTGTCACAATGAGATCTTATAATTGAAGGTCATGTCGGGTTAAAACAAAGGGGTCTTCCCCTCAGCTCACTTCTTTGTGGGGAACTATATTCTTGGAAAGCTGTGAAAAAGATGCCAATAAGGTAAGTAGCTTAAGTTGTTTCAGCTTTTTTGTCTGTGCTGAAACACAGATATGGTGGGGTTGTAAATGAAAGAGCACAGCAGACTGCCAGAAAACAATGCAAACACATGAACACACCCGTGTACACCTGACCGTGTGCATTAAGAAGCAGAAACAGGAGGTGTTCGGAGGTTGTTCTGTAATCTTCATGTCTGCAGGGGCACTTTTCTGTGCATCAGGGACGTTTTTTGTGAGATTTCACAGCAACAAAGCTAGTGACCTTTCAGCCAACACCCGCTTACAGTTAATTTGAGGGGTAAGACCAGTGCTTGTCACTGCCTGTGTGCTCGGTTTACACAACAAAATCAGAGATGCAACTTGACTGAAGTGCCTCTTTGGGTTTTTGTCGACTGTCACGCCACTTTGTTGCTGATGCACTGTCAAAGCCTGGGACGTGGATGTTTTAGCAAAGGCTTGTTTCAAAGTGCTACGGGACCACAGAATATGTGCACGATTTGAAATGCACTGGAGTAGAAACAAATGTCTATACTGTAATTATTTTGAAGGATATGGCGAGTGTGAGTCATGGAGTGCTGATTATTCCCAGGGGCAAAGCCTGGATGAACGCTGAATAAGATGACACATGCCCAGGATCAAATCAACCAGAGAGGCTAATGCATGCACACATGGATGTAAATGATGTACATCTGAAGCTATGTCACTGAAAAAAAAATACATTTTCCACCTTAGATCTCTCAACACAACGACGACTGTCCATTTCTATGATTTCATTTGAGCGTTATTGTCACAGTCAGATAGTTCTTCCAGTGCAGTGGGCATCACAGTCCCATTTCTGCTGCTGCCTCTGATAAAAAGCATATCCTGTGAGTGCACCATGCGTGCACTGAGCATCCAAACTCTAATGCCAGTCATTTAGAGGAGATAAACACTGATGTTATTAGCCTCATTAATTTGAAAAATCCATGCAGAATCATTAAAAGATATTATTATATATATCATTTGTTGATGGACACGCCTGTGCTCATTCACAATTGGCTCATTCTTTTACAATGAGGTGAACATTTTAATACCTTTAAACCACTACAGCAACACAACAGCACGGACAGAAAACACACACAACAATCCTCCGTAAAGTGACAATATGCCTGCTTTTGAAGGCACATTATGATGTTACAGACATGAAGGAAAGGTGAAAAGAAGAGAAAAAAAGGGAAATGATAATGTTTATGATCACTGAAATGGTAGTTAACTTGCAAGTACCCATCAGGGTGGAACTATTTCCACAGTAAACTACACACACGGTAAAAAACTCGTTACAGAAAACCAAGTGAAGGGTACGCTGACGGTAATAAGCACCTCGTCACTGAAAGCACCATGATATAAGTTTATCTCTGTTTTGTTTTCATTGAAAAAAAAAGTTGGATTGTTACCTCCGGACGCCAGCTCGAACAGGAGCGACCACCAAAGCAGACCGCGGAGCCACAACTTCCTCGGGGTGTTTTTCGCAAAAGAGTCCATCTTTCTTCTCCCGGTGAAAACACTAATGTTAGCGCGCTGCGCTGTTACATATTTACAGACTGTTTTCACTGTTTTCACTTCTTCACGCTTCGGTGCCGTCAAACACGACGGCTACAGCGAAGAAAGAGTGTGTGTGCGGAGCCACGGAGCAGACCCTGAACACAACTGAGGCTCCGATGTAGGTCCGTATGAACTCCGCCTCACGCGCGCGTGTGCATGTCAATCTCAGTTTTCAAAATAAAAGACACAAGAAGAAGAAGAAGAAGAAGCAGAAGAAGAAGAAGAAGAAGAAGAAGAAGAAGAAGAAGAAGAAGAAGAACTACATTTTGCTACATTTTCAAGATTTATTTTGTTTTGTTTGCCATGAAATGTTTTAGATTTTTTATTTATTTTTTATTTTTTTGGCGAGGCCCTGCTGCAAACTACAGAAACGTCTTCCATCGATGTTGTAAAAAGTAATGCTTACATTTGTAATGCTTACATTTTCATATTGGATGTACTTGAATATGTGTTCATACTGTGCATTTTCTTGATATTGTCTGCTTCAAAAGATTTTTATACATTGTTACTATGTTTACTACCAGATTATTATCATACTGATGCTATATGTTTAATGGTATGTAGCCTATTATAGCACATTCAGATACACATCTCAGAGTATGAGCATGGGGTAAAAACTAAACTGTACTTTCATTTATATAGCATAAAGTGCAATTTACAATATACATGATTTTTTGCAAACAATGCTTGTGTAATACCCCTATGTGTGAGAGATTTGTAGTCAGTTGATAAAGACAAAAAGGTGAAAAAAACAGCTCCTTCAGGCGAGTTTTAATATGTTTGGAATCAATAAATACAGCAGTTTTCAAAATGTTCCTACAAATTAATAGAAAGTTTCATTTGATAAAACCATGCAAAAACAAGTTAATGAATCAAAATGCTGCAATGTCTGTAGAACATAGTTGTCTTAAAAACACAGATTCCGTTTTGCAATCTGGTTAACATCTCTCCAGGACATCCTGAGAACGACGTTAGCCAGACTGCGGTCCACTTTTTCCGACTATACATTGAGTATCAGTGAGATGCAGCTCCTGGATTCACTCAGTTACAATCACAGAACTGTACAACATGGAAATCTTTGGGAACACTTTATATTAAAGGTACACATATTCACCATTAACTCGTTCTTTATTAGCATGCATATTAGTAGAATATTGTCTTTTTTTGAGTAGTTCTAAAGCATGTATTAATGCCTCATTCTGCATGACTTTATTCTACAACTACCAGAACATTAACTTTGACTCTTTTAGCTTTTAACTCTCTCAATAGCGTCCTAATTACTGCTTATTAATAGTAAGGATGGAAGTTGTTGTACATGAATTAGAATCTCATAACCTAATCCCCAGCATAAGGCATTAATAAGTGCTTTATAATGACTAACAAAGGGCCATTATGTTACTAATATGCATGCTAATAAGCAACTAGTTAATGATGAATGTGTGTACCTTCATATAAAGTGTTGCCACTTCATTATTATGGAATGACAACTTAGAGAATCAAGTTGAAGTGAGTCAATGTTAAATAAGATTTGTTTTGAGGTATAAGAGCGGATACTGTAAACAAAGTAAGTGTATGGCACAATCAGTAAATATTAGGTTTAAATGGATTTCTTTATGATCTGATGGGACATCAGCAGGTTCCCGAAAGTTTTCTGTACTCCTGTTTGATGCAGCTGTAGATGAGATGGTAGAAGCGGCGGTCTGATGCCATGAGGTCAGTGACAATCTCAGTGTGGTCAATTCTTGGCAGCAGGTAGAGCGACACCTTTAGGGACAGCGAGGTGAGGAGCTCAGAGAACTTTGTGGAAGATTCAACAGGAACAATAATGTCACTGGTCCCATGGAGCAAAGCAAACGGAGGCACTCTGGCAAAAAAGAAAAAACAAGAGAAGACGATGGGTATAAAATGTTCATATGTGCATTTAAAATAAATAAAAGATGCAACAGACTTAAACATAATTATTCATAAAGATCATTTCTGCTGAATCTAATATCATTTTATTTTCATCTTTTTATCTCACCTGCTCAGTTTGTCCTGGCTGAACTTCTCCAGTAAGGGTGTTGGTGAGTAGTACGGGAAGTTCTCCACTCCATTCATGGCTTTGTGCATGGTGGAGACGAATTCGACTGCTCGCTTCTGCTCGTGCTCATAATGGTCCATGATATTGTAGACACCACTCAGACCTGTGTGAGATATATGAGAGATTTAGTCATTCATACAAAACCCTGCCAATCAATTTTATGAAACTCTGAAGGAGGCAGATGTTTACAGTCCAATTCAATGTGTAAGTCTGTATTTGAAGAACTCCGTAAAAAGAATAAAAACAATTCAGAGCACAGAGACATAAAAAGTTGAGTTTCCTTCAGCATAAAATGTGGCTGCAACTGCGACTAAACCCGGTGATGCACTGTGCAGCGATCCTTACCAATAACTCCTCTCATCGCCAGAGTGATGTCCCTCTGCTTGCTGGCCTCTATGAAAAGCTCTTCTCTTGCATCAATGAGGAACAGTGTGGTCAGTGCACACAAATGTGCACCCGCTGAATGGCCAATCAACACCATGTTGTCCTGCGAAATACAGAAAATCAAGACAACAACAGTGGATGAATGTGGATCTATTTTTAAGCAAAAGTAAATAAATATTCTCCAAGAAAACATCAGTATTTTTTGGGGTTCCTAATAAATGGTCAATATTGATATTCTAACCAGACAGTTTTCCTCAATTTCCAAAGAGTACTCTAAACTATATCTTACTTTGTCAAAGTTGAACTTCGGTCCACTCTCTTGGGCCCAAACCAAGCAGTCAGCAATATCTTGGACCATCCCTAAAACGTTCCCCTGGCGATCAGATGGACCCAGCAGTCAGTTCAGATATCACAGTAACATTTATAATTACATTTCTTATCTGCCTTTTGGGTTACTAAAGTATAAATTTTACTTAAAGTTCACAGAGTTATGAGAAGTACTTTTTAAATTCCAGTCATCCATGCTCTACATACAGTATGTGCTCTAAATCTATAATCAGAACGCCAACAGCTCTCACCTTTGGATAGGTGCAGTAATCAGGACAAATGACAGTGGCGCTGAGCTCTTCAGCCATCTGCCTGGCCAGCAAACAGTAAGTGGATCTTTCTCCGGACCCCCATGCACCTCCGTAGATGAAAACCACCAGTGGTGCAGGCACATCTTCACACCTGCCCACATTTGGAGGGTGGTACAAGTCCAGCTTGTTGCCTCGGCGGCCAAATGTGATGCCCTTTGGAGCGTCCAGACAGACAAAGTTGGGAACTTTGACACAATTTCAGTATCGCATAGCACATTTTCCAGGGATCACATCAAGTGGTCAAAGAGATAAATACAACTGTGATTGCTGAATTTTAGATATTTACTGAAATGCCTGGTCCCTCCATGTACACTCACATAGACTCATTGATAAAATATTCACATTTTGTTTCCTTAACACACCTTTTCATAATGCTTACGGTTTTCGGCATTCTTGTACCATGACCTCCACTGGAAGTACAGTCTCCCATATTGCAGATATTTCAGAGTTTCCAGCACAGCTCTGGTCAAACGGTATATTCGCCTGATGGAGAGGCCAAACATGAAAAGGCATGAGTAACCAACTCTTCTTAGTGAGTCAATAAACAGAGCCAAACCAGATCTAAAGTGATTTACAAGTGACCTTGGTTTCAGTGCTTCAATGTACTTCTTATATCCAGGTTTGTTGGGCCAGCCATAAATCAACTGAGCAGCGAGAGAGATGGAGTACGGGAGGCCAACCAGCAAGACACCCACTGCCACAGGCAGCGACATGTGGTATTTTACGCCAGACCTTCAAAAGAAAAAAAAAAATAATTATATATATATATATATATATATATATATATATATATATATATATATACACACACACACACACACACACACACACACACACACATATGCATTGAGATATTACTATTCCCAAAGTAATGTCACCCTGTTCACCCTTCAAAATGTTGTATTTGAGAGCCTCTTACATGTTGTAGTTCTCTCTGTCTGTTTACCTACAAAGATGAAAGATTAAGGAAAGTGATCATTTAGTAGCAAACTTTGATCAGACACACAACAAGCAAGGCTTAAAATAATGCTTCCCAAACATGGTGTATGCTGTGGTTGCAGTTTTCTGAACCTCTTCCTAATAGGTTTTGTAAAGAGTTTATCAGTTTTAACTACTTGCGTCATTACGGCTTAGTTAATAAACTGTTGTGTTCCTTCTCATCCTCCAGCTTTTTAACTCATTAGTTCATAAAAAAAAAAAACTGCAGAGTCTTACTTGTTTATTAAACATTTAAAATTGCCAATAAATGAATGAGTTTCGCACTTGGCTGACACATGTGGACCTTTTTTACTCACTTATTCACATTTGTAACTGCTTCATTGCTAATTACACTTGTTAGCCTTGATTAATGACTTGACTAGTAATGCCAGAGCCACTTCACAACATGGCAATCCAAATGTTGCTCTAATTAAAGTCTTATGACTTATCTATAGATCATTAGTAAATGGATTATAAAGCATTAACAAAGGCCTTAGTTAGGGTGTCTTAGACAATACCACCCAATTTTCTTTACATTTGTATCATGGCGCCATCTAGTGAGATTTTATAAATTAATACTAAATTGATCATTTAAAGCTTCATCAGTGCTGTATCAGCTGGGCTTCACAATGATACAAACATCGGTCTGGTACCGGTCCGTGGGCCATTTAGTACCGGGCTGCACAGAGAGACTGAACAAAAACTATTTTATTGATCATCAGTGTGAAAGAAGTTTTATTTTGAAAATCAGGTGCATCCACCTGTGCCTCTGTACACAAGTCAAACACACACACTAATAATAATAACAGTCACAGGAAGTCTAAGTCTAGTAAACTACACTAACAACCCGGGCCGGGATCCAGCCCGGGATCTGACTCAGGATACACACATACACTAATAATAATAATAATAATAATAATGATGATGATGATGATGATGATAACAACAACAACCCGGTACCTACCTGGGTGCGACCCGGAACTTTCCTGGATACCGGAGACTATGTCAAGAGATAGTACGGCAATTGTACTGATAATAAAAGAAAAAATATGAGATATTGAAATTTTTCAAAGGTGATTATATTGTCCACCAGCCTTGTCCTTTTTGTGAAAATTGGTGCTGGAAGACCAAATGTTGCCGGATCGAATGTCTCTCTGGCAACGTCCCGGGAAATTTCCGGGACGTTGCCAGGGACGTTACCCGGGTCCGACTCGGACCAGACCGGGATCTGACCCAGGACAAACACACACTGATAATGATAACAGTTACAGGAAGCCAGTGCAGTAAATAGTCCGTTAGACTCTAGCTTACATTGCAAGCTCGCTATGAGCTACATGCTGGCTAACGTTACAAATCTATCAATACAAACATAAACGTACGTTGTGCTCACCAGCTGTTTCCGGTGTTCAGACAAGATGTCAACCCTCTCAATATGAACATACCCTACAAACAAAAGAACTGAAGTTAAGATAGCAGTTAGCTAACGCTAAAGTTTTCCTTTTCCTTACGTTAGACGTCTTGTTGCTCGCTTATTATTTGCTTCGGAAAACAGGAAAGCACAGGAAGCCGACGGAAACATACCAAAATGCCATCATGAAGGCTCTCTATGTCGAGGTCCGTGTGCAGGGATGATGTGGTTCGTTATTAAATTCGTTTTGTCAAAGGAACCGATGCTGTGCTCACCTCAGTGGACTACCTGTCACCCCAGAGCCGGTGTCGGCCTGACACGCACAAAGATTAGCGAGAGTGACACCCTTGTTAACTTCCGTTTTGGTATAACTAGAGCGCTTCAAGTGTTGGTTAGAAGTATTGTAAATCCTATCAGGTGAGTGGCTATATAACTGATAACATATGGATTAAAATTCACAGATAAATGTAAAAAAAAATAAATGATTATATATTGATTTGGGTACAAGCAGAGGTGCCAGATAAAATAGTTTTTTGTAGCATGGTTCCTGTATCAACGATGAAACGACAGGCGGATTTATCTTGTGATAGTCGACATCTCTGTTCTGATACCCCGGAAATACATGCAAAACAATTATCCCCTTTCAGAAATAGCAGAAATTCAGATTGTTGACTGGTTCTTTGGTGTCGATCTTGTTTTTATTTTCTTTCTTTATTTTTATTATTTATTTATTTGTTTATTTTTGATATTGGATTAGTTATGTCTGTGACAACTCAGCAAAGTCAGTCTGCTGGGGAAGACCATTAAATGTGATTGAAAGCTCCCAGAAAGTATTCTAGTATATTACATATTATTTGATATTTACGGTAAATTTAAATTAGCGTGCGGATCTGAACGTTTTTCTTTCTTTCTTTCTTTCTTTCTTTCTTTCTTTCTTTCTTTCTTTTTTTTCCTTTTGGCTTTTTTCTTTTTTCTTTTTTTGTCAGACTATGTAGTTTTAATGTCAGCTTCCACATATCTTGACAAATATACTGAATTACACTGTATTGCATAGTCACTGTTTCACTGTCAGGAAAGGGTTTGCAGACCATAGTCTAACATGCTACTAATTAACCCAAACTGCAAATGCAAAATTTTGAAATGCTCCAGTCTAATAAGACAAACCTTGGCCAGCAGCAGCAACTTAAAAATATCAGCTAACTCTATCAACCACACTCTAGTCTCTGGTTGATTCCACACAACTCTGAGATCAATTGTTTACCTCTCAAACTTCTTGCTTTATCAACGACTGAAACAGTAAATGATCTTGGGATTTTCCACGTAGTGTTGAGGAAAGTTATCATGCTTACTGCTCAGGTCACAGTTTGTCACTCCAAAGTTCAGAGACGCTAGTCTCACAGTCTTCAGATCCAAATGTCATCCTCATTTCTACACACTGATTCAGGTCAACATCTGACAAATGTTTATGTACAAGAGTCTGGAAAGCATTTCATAATGACACTGGGCTTTGAGAGCATAAGCACTGCTAAGTTTCTATTCAAATAAATGGAATAAGTATATTTGAATTTGGTTTTCTCCAGCAAATACGGTGGTGTTCACTAACATTAGTGAGTGATAAACCTTATAAAGATATTTCTGTCTAAGTTATATTATGTATAACTGTGTTTACTTTTAGCATTTAATTAGACCACACTCTACTACTCTTACCCTTTCCTGGATTACAAAAAGTATGTTATTTTATGGAAAATTTAATGCACCAATAATGATTTTCTTTGCAATGCACAGATCTTATATGTACAACCCTGACACAACATTCTTGTTACTGTAGTCTAGTAATTCATTTTTACAATACCTTTGCTCTAACTGATTTATCATCACTATCAGTGAATTTGCTGTGTTTGAACCACTGCTGCTGCCTTCAGCCTTTCGTGGAAGTACGTTAAGCTTGCTGCATAACAAAGTTAACAAAGTACGTTTGTTAATGTTAATGAGGACTGTAGAGAAGAGGATAATGTTCTTTATCGATAATCTGTAAATCTGTATTATATCAGTACCCTTCAAACTGTATGTAATTCTTAAATAATCAAATGCAATTGGTGTAACTGATTACTGTTAGGAAAATGTAATTGTAATCTTTGTCAGAATTAGTAACATTTAACTGCTCCTGCCCAGGAATCATCAGTGAGCAGGCCTGTGGAAAGGTGCACTGCCAGCTCATGTCCAGCAGAGAGAGGAAGAGTTCTTTTATTTGTTTCTTGACTAGAAGTTTTATTGATTTCTGAATGTCTTGCCAACAGTAATTCAACCAGATGGTGTCTGCCCTGTTAAAGAGAGCTGAATGCAAGACCAAGAGATGTGAATACACAAGTTCATGTTTGCTTTACACTGAAGCACATACACCTCAAAATAATCACCTTTAAGGACCTTTCCAGTGGTTCTGCAAGTCTGAGCCCTTTAACTGCAAAACATCACACTTATGTTACATTACTGGGCTATTACCTTCCTTCATACCTTGAGTTATTCTTTGCAATGTCATCCTCATACTGCATTGACGTCAGTATAAACAATGGTTGCTGTTTTATGATTATTGATATTGTAAAAATGGTCTGCATTAATGTATTTGTGTTGTAGGAAACTGGATAAAATATGTAAAATCACTCATTTGTTCCTTTGTGGAGTTATGTAATACAATGAGATATCTTTTTGTGTAGTTACCCCACACAGATATCCAATTCTTACACCTCTGTGCTCCATTAATGCCCACCCAGCACTAAATCATTCTGTGTAGATTCACAGAGGGTAGTGCTGAACAGAGGTTTCACTGGCCATGACCATGGAAAACCTTGGATTCAACACTGCAAATTCATTGAAAGCAGAGCAGCGTACGAGCACTGACCAGCCTGAGGGGTATTGTTATGTTTGGCCCCACAGAGCGGAGCCTGCAGCCCTGAGTGGGTGTGCGGTTATTCCTCCATCTGCCACGATGTGGGGAGGCCCAGGTGCTTTTTCAGAAGCCACAGTGGAAAGGGAGCCATTGAGTGAGTGCAAAGTCAGGCTTTCAGCTGGCAGTACGAGCGGAGTCAGCCTGTTTTAAAGTCTGTGGTGAGAATTCACAGCATTTTCCCGTATCTGTTTAAGAATTATATTATCCTTGAGGGAATTATTGTATGCTTAGTGGTATTAAGATAATAACAATTGACGTACACAAGCCTGTATGCTGTAGGTGTAGAGGAGTCTCTGGGATGTGTTAGATTGTTCTTTGTGGAAAAAATTTAAATGTAACTTTATTTGACAGCAAAGTGGGAAACAATAAGGATTTGTAGATTTGAAACGATCATGGCCAGCATCTGCCTTTACTCTGAGCCTTTCAGAATAAATCAGCGGTCGGTGATTCCTCGGGTGCTGCAGGGGAGCACAGTGAACCATCACACTCACGTCCTTCAACAGGGAAGCCCAGCCTCAGGCCACCATGGCATCAAACAACTGTCATACTGACATCTCCTGGAGCAAGATGCTGAATCACCACCAGCTGCTGTGATGCTGCTCCGCTTTGTAGAAGGTACCAACAGTCTGTTCCTCTTCATTCAATCATATCAAAAGACTACTTCAGCTTTTTGAGAAAAACTGTTCCCATCTACGTTATCATGGATCAAAACGCACACAGCTCTCCTCGATTATCACTAACACATTGCACATAACTGAGATGCAAATCAAAACAAAAACATGATGTGATAAACAGAACTTTTTTTTTTTTTTTTTTTACGTACAAGCTCACATATCCATGTACGGTATCACTGCTGCCATCAGAGGTTTCAAGACATTATGTGCTGTACTTCAGAATACCACAACACCAACAAGAAGTGAGCCACTTGTTAGTGTGAGAAGTGACAAAACCAGTACTGGATTAGAGTTTGTACACAAATATAACTGGAAAGGCTGGTGGTACTGGTTGTCTCTTTCAAATCAGGTTGTTCAGTCGCTTTTGTATATCCAGCTCTGAACAATTGTGTTTTTGTAGTCTGTTGCTGTTCAAATCTTGGAATTAAAAACCTAAAAATGAAGTTCTGTCAAAGGCAGCAGAGACGATGCTAAAATGGATGTCTGGTGTACGCTAACTTTCTGTTATTTTGACTTAACAAAGTATTCAATTCTTCACAGTGTTTTCAGAATTCTTTAGGTTCCTAAAAGACAACTCAGCCGCATAGTGGCTTATCTGGTTTCATTTGCGCCATTTTCACATCTTTATGTTACGTGAATTATCTCTCTCAGGATGGCTTATCCAGGACTTCCGGTGAGTCATTGCGGGTGTTTCATGTGAAACAGATCTGCCCACATTGTGTGTAGAAGGCCTGTTACCTGTGAAAAAAAGAAAACACAGGGAGTGCCAAAAGGATTTCAAAAAGATGAGTCATATGTAAACTGCACTGCAAAGAAATACCTTTTTAAATTTCCTACAATCCTAAGATATGAAAAAATCTTTATATGTAGATTTTTGAAGTGAGCAGTTAATGACATTTCAGGTCATGCAAACAGGCGCTTTATTTGTTCAACTTTGTGCAAATTCATCCTTGATAGAAACAAATGGAAACTCTAAATGCCAGGAGGGATAGCATATTGAATGCATGTATTTTCTTAATTGTTTGGACTTGCACAGATATCCACTTGAACGTGTGTTTGCTGGTGTAAATGTATATACACCGGCCTGTTTACTTCCCCTACTGTGACCCAGTCCCCCCAGTCCCTAACTGATGCGTGGCACTGAGCCAGGACCCAAACATGCTGCTTCTGTTTCTTCTTCGCCCAGTTTTCCTTCTATCCCCTGTGCGGTACAACCCCGACTCAGTCGGAGTCACAGAGGAATTCTGCCCTCGGTGGGCTCGGGACCTCAGGACACAGAGCCATCTTTTCACAGGGACTTCACAAACACACCAGGCCCAGAAAGAACTTCCCTTTGACAGGAGGGAACCATGGAAACTGGCACTGACCACAAGGCCCAGTTTCTAGGTATCCCTGTGCCCGGAATCACACCCGAGTCCTGCAGACGCCAAAGGAGCAGCGAAGACAGAGGTGTCGGCGTTCAGAGGGCAATGCGGCTTTTCAAGGGGCCCTCTGATTGATTGGACAGAAACAGAGCGGCCATTCTTGTCAGATGCACCGGATGAATGCTAACAAGCCTATAAGGATGTTAGAAAGTGCATTCTTTAGAAAAAAAAAAGAGTGGAGAGGTTTGGCAAGATAAGGTAGTTGATGGGGAAACTGACTAAGCAAATAAATACTAAGTAGGGGTGCACGTGTGCATGTGTGAATCGGTTGAAGGAGCTCAGAGGTACTTCGCAGCAACAGCTTCGTCTTTATATAGTCCAAGCCCTTTGCAGAGCGAGGAGTCAAGTTTCAGTGCGTCACGTCTCTTTCCAGCTCTGACTGACTCAATAGAAGGCAAGAGCTTCCCTCCACCGTGCAGACCTCAGGAAAGTCTTGAATATCCAAACTTGACATGACTGATCAGCTTACAGAGCAGAGAATATATTACTTAACATCCATGCATCATGCTAAAGCTGTGTATTAATGCAACATGTCATGATCGCATGAAAAAACCCTTCTCTGCACAAACAGAGTGCATGTCAATCTTGAAAGATATATTATGAGTAAGGATGATAGCTTGACAAAGCGTTGATTGAGCCATTGAAGGGGGAAAAAAATGCTCTCAACCATTATCAGTGTGCGTTGTCATGGTCCACTTCCCTTGAAACCTGTCTCATTTCAACTTCAGTTGCTGTGAATTTTCCTCCATAGAAAAGGCTTGAATTGCTTTACATTGAAGGTGAACTCAGTGTAACAGCATATAAATAGATTGACACTCTGACAGTTGAACTGCGTGTCTTACATGTCCAAGATCACGGCTGTGCTCCTTTCTCAAACTGCAGCACATCTTCCGGCTGCATTACATCGTGTTCTGTTGGGTCTTATGTAAGTTTCTCTCTGAAGGGAGACTGAAACCAAGACATTTTGTTCTTTAACTGGCATTTTTGATTAAAACTTTGTCTGGGAATATGTTGTACTAAATCTTAACTGACATGGTAATGGCTTTGAGGTGGGTCCTTCTTTAATATCTTGTGGTCCCGTCTTGAAGACAATCCAAATGTCGAAATATACTTTTATGTTTTTGCAAGTCAGAGGCTGGGTTGTATCAAAGCTTGCAGAAACTGCACACATTGTGCAGAATGTGGGAGGAACAGTGAGTTAATGGGGATCCAACAGCTCATTTTTGCCCTGGGCGTCCCCTATCACGTTAATCCAGTCATACTCAAAGCAAGAGGACTCGGTTAAAGGCTAAGACATACAGGTTAGGTGAGAAGCTCTAATTTACTTAATATGAATGCGAGTGAGACTGCATGTGTCTGTCTGTTTGCATGTGTTAACCCCACAAAAGACTGGTGACCTGTTCAGTGTGCCTGTCCCTCAGACCTCGACTACACGTATACACATATTTTTTTTAAAAGATTTTCCCCCTCCATAAAAATCTGTGCACACAACCTTCATTTCACAAAATATCTCCTAACACACAAGAACACAAGAGCGATTCCAAAAGCATGCTGGGCCAGTAGGTGGTGATAAAGTCTACGTCAGTGACACCTCAAACACCAGAGAAGAACATTCTGAGAGCACATTTTGAACTTGTTTTCCTTCACTGGTGGTAACTCAAAAACAAACAATGGATGCTAATTATGTATTCTTTTACAGTTATTTTTAACACCTCTCTGACACACGGGCCAGCAGTGCTAACCAAACATAAAAGCAGTCCACCCGTGTTGTTTCAGACTCATGCTCATTACACAAACCAACAATGGCCAGTTGACGCGGTGACGTCTCCCAAACCCTCCATCTTACATGTTCACATGATACGCAGAAACTGTTTTGAAAAATATGCCCTTAGGAAGGCTTTTTGTTTCCCTTTATCTCTGTTCTAGTGACCTAAAATACCATCTGTGTATGAACGAAGCCCAAATGCAGAGGAAAATGTTTGTTTTGCTAAACATCTGTATGCCAAAGACTGGCTCCAGCCCCCTACTGCATGTCCTTGAATTCCAGAAACCTTACCAGTGTTTCAGGGTGATTTTCATTTTTCGCAAAGGTTAAGTTACACACACACACACACACACACACACACACACACACACACACAACAGCTTAAACAGTAATATGGGCTAGCTGCAGTCTGCCATGTTTAAATTCGGCACTTTTTGTTTGCTTTTCAGCTCTGCTTTGCGTGCAGTGTCCACAGCTAAGATAGAGAAACATTCCTTCCACAGCTTGCACCAGTATCAAATACTGTGGAGCTGGATTACATAAACACTCTTTTTCAAATTGAGGTAAGCTAATGTATTTTATAGAGTTTTACACAAAAATGTCACTGTGTAATTCCAGTATAAATACTGGTGTTATTTTCACCGAACTTTTCCGGTTTGGCCTCCAAACTGCCTTGCCGAATTATTTCAGACTGGACTCTACATTTGTCCAGCAACAGGATTCTTTACAAACACCATGGGAACAAAAACCTCCGTGAGGTGTTCAGGGGCAGCAAGTTAATGACTCCAACACTGTTCTCTTTGATCCACATCGTCATGGAGCGGTAACTGTAAAGGCTAACCGTGAGAGACGGCACAGACACCTCAGGGCTCTGCCTGGCATGCTGACATTTAGGTGCATGAAATTCCTACAGTGCAAAGAGGAGCCTCAGTTTGTCTCAACATTCAGTGAGCGAGTGTTTCACACTGGTGTTTCACACAGTTTAATCAAAGACTAGTGATCTTCAGTGCAACCAAATGACGAGCAACTTGTTTTAAATGATATCTTTACATGTCATGCATATTTCATGGATCATTTGTCTACTAGAACTGGAAAAGCATTTGAATACCTGCTATCAGCTCACCTCAGTACTGAGGCATGTACAATGTTAAGAGTTGATTGTAGCTCATAGCCATTGACATACTCTTTGCTCTATGAAAGGCTGCAAATGAATTAGTGTGCTCTGGTCCCTTTATTCTCCTTGGAAGACTTTATAGTATATCTTGTCACTTACACTGAACTACTTAAAGCCAAATATATATGTATACATATTTATATATATATGAAAACTTGAGTGACATAGGTAGGAGAAGGAGCTGACAGGTAAGTTCATAAATGCAGAGAGATGTAGATTCCAACTTAGATCAATTCTTCAATCAATTATTTATTACATTACGCTACATTACATTTATTTAGCTTGCACTTTTATCCAAAGTGACTTACAGTAAGTGCATTCAACCAAATGGATTCAATCTAAAATTGCATGAATTCATGCAAGTACATCAACTTCATCAGATATACTGAACTGCTTCAAGTGCAGTGAGTTTATTTTATGGGCTGAGATGCAGTCTGAACAGATGACTTCCAAACAGTGGATTTTGTTTAGCTGTTGGTGGGCCCTCTTCATAGTGAGGGACTAGGAAGCTGCTTGGCAGTTGCAGATCATGGTTGACGGGCCGGGGAGTATGGTTTGACCATGTCCTGGGTGCAGGATGGTCCTGAGCCATTCGTAGCACAGTTGCCAAGTACCAGGGACTTGAATGGGATTTAAGCAGCTGCCAGTTGCCAGTGCAGGGTGTGGAGGAGTGACTAAGTGTGTATTAACAATGAGACTCACAGTCTACAGCCACGCTAAGAGCTCTGTGAGGCTGTACTTACACACAGTGTTGTGAGCTAAAAGATCAACATACTAATATGCTCACAGGACAATGTTAACATGCTAACAGGTTTAACAGGTAAATTGTTTTTTAGTTTAGTGTGTTAGCATGCTAACATTTGCTGATTTACACAAAACATGAAGTTGATGCTGATGGGAATGTCATCAGTTTTTGGTCAACTTGAATCCTGATCTGATGATTGTGTTAGAGGTTAAGTCAGGGAATCCTCACAGGTGTAGGAATATGAATATGTGAACAAAGTAGCAGTTTAGACAATCAATAAAAACCCAAATTGTTCAACCTTATGGTTGCACTAAAGGTAAAGTCAAGGGATCACCAAATCACCAAGATATTCTGGACCAAAGAGGTGGACTGACCAACAGATCAATACTGCCATCCCCAGAGTCAGACTGGATGATAATACGTTGATATGGGTCTATTTTTTGATTTTTCTAATAGACGCAGTGTGGGTTCAAGAGCAGAACTCAAAAGTAAACAGGTAAGGTTAAAATAAGATGTATTTGGTTAACAGGCAACATCCCCAGATGAATGACTGGAAAAGCAAACAGAGCTAGAATAACATGGTAGCATGGTGACCGTTTGGCCAAGGGTTGGTTATATGGGGCACTTATATAGCCTAAATTCAGCTGGCTCGATGAGAGACAGGTGTGGCTTGATGTGGGAATGAAAAGCAGGTGTGTAAATGGGTGTGGAGACTTGAGCAGCATTCAAAATTGGACACTTTTTACTTTTAATACTTAGTGCAGCTGCCCTTACAAAGTGCATACTGTTGTATGCAGTATGCATACAACTGGAACATACTGCTTCATCATAACATTGCACCTTGAACTTTGACTGTAGCGGTCAGTAAAACCGGTCAGTAAGTAAACAGAAAATGATTCGGAAAGGGCGCCAAGACCTTATACGAACCTTGCTCTCTACGACTCAGTCGATGTGACGTCTCTTCCGCTGTGCAGGGGACTGTGGGTCAGAACAGCCACAGAAGCATGATGGTTGACATACTGTAAAACTACAGTTGGATCCAACAGGACATCTTGGTACTTTTGGCATGCTGCATTTGACATACTATGTATTAGGACACACTAAATCATTTTCTGGCATTCTAAATAATATAGCATTATGGGTATTGTAATGAAGAACTGGTGACTCTGGTGGACATTTTTGCAGAGTTTTCCAGCAGGTAATCATGCTGCCTCCAACCAATAATGACACCTTTAGCCACATTTTTAAAATGCCAGAACCAGACTCGGGTGCATGAGTTCCTTAATTAACATTTGAACTGTCCAAGTTTCTGTATGCAATGACCGTGCAAGATCTGACTCAGTCCCCTTACAAAGCATCTCTGTTTTGCAGAACATACCTGTTTTTGTAGGACTGGAAATTCACTTGGGGATAGAGATTAACACCCAACGCAATGCTGCATAAGAACATTACAAAACCTTTAAAACACAGGTAACTATGTAATCCCCTCAAGTAAACTCGTGGCACATTTTCTGGAGGTTTCTCACGGCTTTGGAATTTATCCAGGAACATATTAACATAGGGCCAAACATTGAGTGTCAGTGTGCATTTTCATAATCTTTAGCAGCATCACTCTGAACACTGTACACAGTGTTCTTCCTCAAGGGCTTCAAATATTTTGCATGGTGATTCTTAAGACTGTTACGAACAACATTACAGGTGACTCACTGTACTGACAAGAGAATTCTGAGAATGTTTTGAGCATGTACTGAGACATAACATCATACTATAAAACATCTGCTCTGCATCCACTGTTTTTGTTTTTGTTATCCAGCCACAGACGAACAAATCCTCCCAGTAATTCATTATTCTCAAAATGTTGCCTTGTTGGTGCCTGAAGGAATGTAGATTCTCAGGCCTAACAAGTGACCAGGTTCCTCATCAAATAATAAAATGTCCAATGGTGGAACAAGTATTCAGATCCTTGACTTATGTAACAGTACTAAAACGGCAATGTAAACATACTCTGTTCCAAGTAAAAGTCCTACATGAAAATCCTACTTAACTGAAAGTATAATAATAATAATAATCCTAATACAAATACTGGCAGCAAAATGTATTAACGTAAAAGTACAGGTTTGGTCCCTCTGACTGATATATAATTACATATAACATAATTATATTATGAATATCAAAGCATCACTGTGTGAGCATCATGTTACTGTTTTAGCTGGTGGTGGTGGAGTTTTTTTTTTTACACTGGGACAGCAGATGAAGCTGAAAGGCTGTGAGATGATTAATGGGAGAGGAAAGAAGAAAAAACAAAGGTCTGATACACAGATCTGTTTTGTTTTGATTTTTTATGATATATTGGATCAATTGAACATTCACTGAAGTGAAACCAAGTTTAGAAGGAAAAATCACTGTTCTGTGGAGCTGTTAACAACGCACAGATGTCTAAAATGTCCAAACCTCCAAAGGAAAACGCCCAGGAGGCGTCCGGATCGGATGCCCGAACTGCCACATCTGGCTCCATCTGATGCAAAGGAGCAGCGGCTTTACTTAACATATCTGAGCTTCTTACTCTGTTGGTGAGGCCAGCCAGCCTCAGAAACTCATTTCAGCCACTTTAATCTCAATCAATTTCACTCTTTTTGTACAACTCAAAGCTTGCTACCTTACTAAGTGAGATGTCGACTGGTAAACTGAACGCTTCACTCTGCTCCATCTTTAACAGAGGGGCCTGGAACAGGGCCTACATTACTGCTGACTAAAATGTGCTACGTGCAGCAAATTGCCTTTCCTTCCTCTTGGCGGGGAAACGTGTTCTCTTGAATCCTCAAACTGCTTCTCATGAGAAGATGAGAGGCCTCTTGCCAAATGGTGTGTCATGAGCATCGTAGCCTCATGGAGCTGTTAGCATTCCTGTTCTATTGTTGCACATGCAAGTGCCCCTTGGCATGGTGGGACAATACAATCAAGGACAAACATGAAATAATAGCCATAGTTTTAGCTGAAGTGCCCCTGTGCAGCGTGCTGACTAGCCCACTCATTTTAAGTTGCTCTGGATGTGTGTCAGCTAAACTCCCTATATATACGTGTAAAATGACTCCATTAATAGCATCATATGTCTCGCAGGAGTATGTGCTTGTGAGATGCTAATAGTGAGGTGATGTCCTCATGCTTGCTGATGTGGCCAACTTTGTTCCCTAAAATGTACCTTGAGTTTATCAATACAGACAAATTGCTGTCAGGAATCATCAGGGATGTCTCGCAATTCATATCCTGAACTAATAAGTAAAAGACTGAATTGTCCATTTTGATAGAACTAAATACTCCCCCTTTGAAACACAGTGAATGTATATTTTAAGACCAAAACCTGTGTCAGATGAGAGATGGAAACTGAGAGCAGACGCACAGCGGGGTGTCACCGGTGTCAAATGTCAGTACAGTCAAGAAAAAAGCATATCGCATGCTAAGAGAGAAGCAGAGGGTTGGAGAGACAACAGAGCTCATAGTTTCCTTTGACCAAGAATTGAAACCAAAAAAAAGTTTCCACTACAAGGATGGAGTACTCAGTGAGATTTCACTTCCTTTTAGTTTTACATATGACGGGAAGGCAGTACCAGTGGAGGTTGTACAGGGCGTCAAACATGGGCAGAGTTTGACTGGAAACAGTATGCAGCTAAGAAATGCTGTTCACATGTACTCAACATTAGACCCTTTCTCAAGGCTGTGTGAGCGTGGAAAAGATATTTGCTGCCTGGATATTGCTGAGAGTCAGTGTTTTTTTTGTAATGAATGAAGTACCACATTTCTGACACCAGAGGCTGGGAGTTTACATCCTGAGTCCCATCCATGGATAGATTTGGAAAAGAAAAAAAAAAAAAAAAAAGCATGTTTAAGGTTCAGGGAAGATCATGATTTTGGTTAGATCACAATAAACACTTTGTGTCTCATGCTCTTACAAACTTGCAGCTTATTGCAAGAACATTTATTTTTGTCAGTGAACCTTCTATTTATACTGATCTCCTCATAACTTCTCGTCTCACCTCTATCAGTTAAAATACACTCTTTTCATTCCTACATGTCTGCAGAGGTCTAATGAGCCGGCTTCACAGCTGAAAGCACCCTTTCCAGGGCTTTCAACACAACTTTGTGGTGGTGGTGGTGGTGAGGAGGCAGCGCTCACATCTTGGAAAACAAACAAAACCAAAACATTAATCTTTGGAAAAGCATTTTTCTTCCTTTTGCATGTGTCACTCTTTTACTCACGGACATCATGCTCCTATTGCCTCATTTCTCCTCAGTCCAAACAGTAAAGTACAGCTCATCAGTCTGAAAGGGCAGTGTGTTCACACCTCAGCCCATCACCTGATCCTGCTCCTCCCTGCACACCTGTCACTCATTTCCTCATCAACCTCTAGTCTTTTCACTCACTATTTGACCTGCTTAGCTGAATGATAACAAAGCAAAGTAGGCTACACTTAAAAATACCTAAAGATACTCAGTGTCAGTGGTTGCTGTTGTCCCACAATGCCATGCACACTTCAAAATAAATATGTAAATAAATAATTACAGAAAAAGTACTCATTTCTTGTATTCTGGCTGCTAAAATAATTCAGGTATAAGAACTGAAATTGGGTACATATAAGCTCTGTGATTGCTGAGCATAAATCACAGTTTAACGCCAAATACCTTTATTCATACACTACCTCAGGCCATGTTTTAACTTGGTATCTCTGCCTCTGAAAATGTTTTTTAATTATATGTTGACTGCACAGGCAAAATGGCTCCCCGTAGACTGCAGATCAGGCTCTGATGCTCATGTCATGCCCGTGGTTATTTCATGAAACAGGCGTTTTGTGTTTCCACTTTCTTTGCTTGACTGCTTTCAGTTGGGGTCGTGGGTGTATTCATTTCATTTTCCTTTATTTAATCAGGTGGCAAAAAATCTCTCTGACATGAAAATGTCTTTTTCAAAGAGCTGCTCAACATCCTCCTGGATCCATATTCTTCACTTCTATTTAACAAGTATTTGCACTTTGTCACTAAAATTCATCTGTACATATTGTGATATTTGCTGATCTATTCTGTACATGAGATCTATTGCATGTCTGTGTGTCTATCTAAGGAGGAGGATCTCTCCTCTGTTCTGCTCTGCTCCCTTCTTATCCAGAGGTTTCTTAACTAGGGCATAGGGTGTCATATGGTGTACAGATTGTTAAGTCCCTCGAGGCAAATTTGTGAATCTGAGCCTTATAAAGAAAACCGACTGTCTTGAAGAGATCTACTGAATGTGTTAATCATTAGAGAGGAGCCCTTTACTCAAAACAACACAAAAATATTTCATGTTGTGGCTGCAATGCATTTGGAACAAAAGTCTTTGGCGTCAGTGGAGGAATTAAAACCTTGTTACTCTGCATTGGTGAATGATTATTGAATATCAGAGCAACATTGTAGGTCTGGCTTAAAGACTCGATCGTGGTCTGGAAATAAAACCTGATTACTGAATATGTATGTTTTTAGAGGGCATTTTAGAAACCCACCACCAGACAACAGCATATGTCCAGACATGTTGGTGTGTCATAGTGTTAAAATGTTTTCTGTCCATCCAAACTGACGAGCAAGATAACACTGTTGTCAGTCCATGTGGCTACAGGCATCAAGGCACATGTTGAAGATTGAAGACAATAAGAACAAAATAGGTTTTCATAGCAGCAATTTCAAGTTAAACACAGGTCAACACCAAAAGTGTCTGTCCTGAACCAAAGGACAGAACAATGCACAAAGAGATGGTACAGGATGAAATTCTCAACCAGGAAGGCTGAACCTTGTGCGCACACTGCAAAAAACAAGTGTGGCAGATGTCATTTGGCACTGGAAAACATAATGAACAATGCAACAGCTGAAGGCAGAGTACAAAACAAAAAAAAAAAGCCAGACCCCCCTAAACAAATAATAGAAACAAGAAAGCTCTCTGAAACAGAACAGCTTCAGGGTCAGTTGAGAAAAAGGAAAGAAAATTTCACAGTGTCAATTATGTTCTTAAACTTCTGTTCAAAACATGTTGCAATCTTTTGTACTTTAAATGAAACAATATTTTTAGGATCAGGCACATAACTAGCTGCTCTTAGGAATGATGATGATGTTTTGCAGTTCACACGTAGACACACACGTACACAGACGTGTTTTCATTACTTTTACAGACATTACATAGACTCACATTCATTTCCTGGAGACTTACCCCAACCATGAGCACCATAAGGAAGACGAGTCCCCACAGTGTAATGAGTAACAAGTAATACACGTCCGCACACACACACTCGCACCAACACACACTTCATACCCTTCAGGGCACAACTCACCTAACAGATTATGGTAAAGCAAATATGACGAAGCTTTAACTGTTTGGGTCGTTGAGTCGCCCATTCCACGAGTCTTACGGGTCATGACAATGACCTGCAGAGAAGTTCAGAATCTAAGATGTGAGGAAGCTTTCCTGGACAGACGTCAGCCTCTGAGGTAGATCTTGTGTTAGTGATAGGCATACAGTGCGTAAGAGCTGCAATTCAGAGAAAAAATCTTATTATTATTGTTTAATACTTCAATTTCTAGTAAGTATGTATCTTAGTACAACTGATGCTGAACAGTACAAACTCTCCTCACAGTTTTTTGGCAAATCTGACCAGTGAGAAGAATTTTATCCAGGTCAAGGACAGAAAACTGTCTCACACAGCGAGCTCTTCTGACCTTAATGCATTTAACTCTTTACTTAAGGTCCACTGCTTGATGAAACATGCTCCTCTCAGCCCACCTTAGTTGTCTACATTCAGACACATTCACTGATTCCCTCAACATGGGACACTTTAGGTCCCTGTAGCATTGGTTGTTATGAACTTCACCCATCATTTTTTTTTCTCCCCCATGTCCCCTTAGGGGCTCCGTAAGTGTTCTATTGTCATTGCTTTTCATTTATTTTCAATACAAACTTAATACTTTGCATATTTCAGGGACATGGCATATGTAATGACTCCAGAACGAGCTTTTATGAAGTCAAAATATTCTTCAGCTGTTTGAAAGGATGACATGCAGCCACTGATATTCAACTGTAATGTATATGTTCAGTGAAATCACCTGCGGGCTATTTGTATGGTGAGTGACGGTTTATGCAACGACAAATTCGAACCATGTTGACATATTCACTTTTTTTTCAAGTAACAGGTATCCACAAATGATTCAAATGATGGAAGTTACCAGAGACTTACCTACAGCAGGTAATCTGCAGGCAGTTGCAGAGTGAGTAGTGCAGCAATCGCACGTCTGGTAACTTTTACTTCTTACTGTTTTGAAATGTAAACATTCTGACCCACATTTATGTTGATGGCAAGCAAAGCTTTCATGACCTTCAGCAAACATTCAGACCTGCTCTTACCAAGACACAACAAGCTACACAGATATGTGTGTGTGCAACTGTATAAAGTTCCCTGAGTTCATTTAAACATAATTATAGGGTACGGAGGGGCTATATGATGTGTGGTATTCCTGCCTGTTGCTTCATGCACACTTACGTGCAAGCAGGTTAACAGTAAGATGCAAACATGCAAAGAACAGACCTAATTCAGTCTCACACTTTGAGCGACTGGGGTTTGCCTCAGTGCTATAATGAGCATGAGAAGCATTTCACAATAATTACATGGCAAACACAACCTGCCTGTGTCTGCCTGAAGGAAGAACTTGCATTTTGAATGCTGTTAAATTTCCCAGAAAGACCAAAGTCCTTTGGTTTAAGAGCATCTACCCAGGCTGGTCAGGGTTGTGGAAGCAGAGCCGAATGGTTTAGACACTCTTTTCCTGTACAGCTTCCTCAGCTCCTCCTGGGAAGACGTAATGTAAACAACACATATGCTGAAGTGATGCTGCTGATTCTCTGTCCCGATCCAAAACATGCAGGAAATGACCCAAAAACTAATCTTAAAAAAAAAGTCGATTGCTCTTTTGTCATGTCACACCTGGGTAAATCCCCAGATAAACTCATGGCTCAGGATGAGTAGTACTATTGATCCTAAATAAAAATACAGTTGTAGGCTCGCAAGATGGCTTTCTTAGAAAGCTGCCACGTGGAAATGTCTGCAGCCAAACCCTCCATCACCTACCTAAGTAGCTGTTCAGGATACAAGAACTTCTTATTTATTTTCATAACATTACAGACATCAGAGCCAATTTTGTTAAACCATTTAAGGTTCTGTAGGTTATACCCTCAAAGCAACCAGTTTACTCTCATTTTAAGTCTATTCTGTGAATCGAAAGGAAATACTGAGAAGCATGAAGTCAACATCTTGTGCTCTAGATCTCAACACATTTTCTTAAAGAGATCATTGATACTGCAGATCCCTTCATTGTTTCTGTGATGTGCTGTGATACAACCCCTCTTAAGAAAATCAAACCATGATCCTGATGATCAAGACAATTGAGCCTACTTTGTCCCTAAATTGCCATTTTTATCCAAAGTTTGAGGAAAGAAAGTTTTAAACCTTAAATGACACTATACACTGTTTGTCATTGAAAGACACTGAAGCATCCCTCCAGCCAAAGCTGCAGTGGTGGAGAAATGGCTCTACTGTAATCGTAACATGGAAAATACTTGCTTCTGATTGGTTGACGGGTGTCAGTTAAAATCATATGATAGGACACCTTACTCACAGTGTGGTTAACAGTCTTCTGGTCAACCACATTTATAAATCTGTATGGTGCGTACAGGTAACAATGGCAACGACACGTCTGCTTTGTGGCACATTACGAGTTAACTCTCTCTCCTTAAATGGACCTCACCATGGTTACAAAGTTTAGAGTGTGATAGCTACGGACTAAAGCAGCACCCCGGACAGAAGGTGCTACTTCATAATGTTGTTCTACCATTTTGCACCTGTGTATCTATCATAGATCGACACTGGTAGAAATGAATGACAATAAATGAATTATGTAGAACTAAACACAGCTTTTGTGTTTTGTATGTGAACATGCCATTCACCCTCACTTGGTCCTTTATTTTTGCATATCAGGATGCCTCCCCATGTATTTTCACTCATATGTCAAACAGCCCTCATCCACCACATCCACACTCTGGTGGTTTTCCCAAACACTGGAAAAAATAACATTTGCTTTGGTGCCCTGGTGGCCTGGAGGTCTAAGCGGTGACTGTGAGCTGCAACTGGTTTGAGTCTGGCTGGAGAGCTCGGTTGCATCTCTCCTCCTCTAGTTTCTTTTAATCTTTCTACTGTGGGCTCTTTAATAAAATCTAAATTGTACTTGATGACATGTAGAAGCTCAACAGGTGTTACCAAGAACAGTCTGAGGATAAGAATGCTCAAACCTAGTTAAAACTGTGGCACACTACCAACAGCTATTTACAGAGTTGAAATATGAAAATGCAAAAAACACACGTTGCTTTTTGTCCCCGATTATATAATGAGGTCAATACCAGCAGCGGAAAGGAATGTGCTCATCAGATCACATTGTTCAGAAAAAAAAATTGGCGTGCTTAACACTTTTGTTCTGTGTGACAAAACGTTTGGCTGCAGACGAGGGTTCCCAGCAGACCGGGGTTATCACACCGAGTGTGTGTGCAGCCATCTGAAAGATAGACATGATATCACACCACTCTGTCTGCCTGTCACGTAATTTGCTACTCAAAGCCTCTCTGACACCACCCACCAACACGCCACTGCAAATACACACAGACACACACAGACACACACACACACACACACACACACACAAAACGCTTGACTTCATGAGGACCATGCTGAATCCCACAACATAAATCATCAAATTTAAGGCTGAGGACTTAAAGTTGGGGTTGGATGAGTAGTGGTTATGTTTAGGGTAAGTCTACAGGAAGCAAATGTAAGTTCCCACAAGCGGTGGAAACAAACATCTGTGCGTTTGTGTCGTTCATAACCAGAGGTGGACCTCATGTGCTCTCCAGCTGTCATGTGACAGCCCTGCGGCTCTGCCTGTACTTCTGTTAACGGACACCAAACGCTCCTCACCCTCTTCTCATCTTCACATCTCTGCACATGGGTGTGTTTGATGTGTGAGTCACAAGGTATGCGTACATGTCACACTGCAGAGTTGCGTTAGCCTGACAGCACTCTGTGTAAACAGACAGCTCTTAATTCTGTCTTGTCGACTGGAAAGACTCCAAAATCATTTTTGACACATGAAATAATAATCGACAGATATTTTGATAAACGAAGGCGAAATAAAGCACAGGCTAAACAACAATAAATCTGTCAGCTACAAATCCAAAAAGACCACATGAACTGGTTCGTGATTTGTGATCCTTCTTCCACTGACGTCATGACTCAACGGAATAAAAACTCTTCTCAGGTGAACTCTTTCGACATGAAACAGTAATGGCTGAGATCCTGGCTGCAGGCAGGTAAATCAATCTTTTCCTCTGTGAGTGTTAGCAACATCAAACTGCACTCACTGCTCAGAGCCAAGCGTGTTGTGTCAGACTCAGTTTACAGGCATCCTGCCTGCCTGCCTGCAGTGCAGACAGAGGGGGGATTTGGAGGAGATCTGGACCACCTGGCCTCTTGTGTTTTAAAGACCCAGTCGTCTAATCCATTATGTTCACAAGCAGAATTCTTTCAGGGTTTCCAGACTTTCTGACACTGAATATCAAGGTTTAGGGCCCATGACTTGAATCTGGGTGTAAAGTACAGGGCACATACCTACTTTGTACCCCCCTGCTTGCGGCACCCTTGCTCGGACCACACCCGCCTTCAAACGTGGTCTTCATTTTGATGACACAAAGCTACACACCTGTGAAGTTTTGTGACTGTATCCTTTGAGACACTATCACGTTGACAATATCTGTCCACAGACACACAAACACCTGCCAGCAGTCTCCAGGAGACTGTTACAGCTGATAATGACGAGACAGCGAGGTCTCTTTGTTCTCATGGCAACTGTGTGTCTGGAAAGATGCTGAATTTCTAAAATGCCTTTTTTCAATGATGTGAGCTCCTCAAGAAAATTCAATTTAGCTCATTGTATGAGATCGGAGACAGAAATCTGAAAAATGTATGCCTCAAAACCTGGTCAAAGAACAGTCTGTTCACTTTTTGCCATGTCATCCTTCTTCCTGACTTTTCTTGTTTGTTGGTATTTGTTAAATTGTTATTTGCATTAAGACATTAGACTTCTATAACAGCCTCTGTGTAAAATATGTTTTGGTGTCTTTGACATGATCTGTGATGTGAAAACATAAGGTTGCCACAGAACATAGTGTGCTTCCTGGTCATAGTTCAGCCGAGGTCAGACTGGACAGCAGCAGAGGAAGCTGTGTCGGCACCTGGTTCAAATATAGTTTAGCCGACTTCGTTAGCATTAAGTGTTAGAGAGCGTCAGTGCAGGGAAATGAGTCCCTCTGCTCTGCGTCACACTGTCCTCGCTTTCCATCACCCCTCTCTCCAGTTCAGACACAGTTAGCTTTGTGGCTTTTGAGATTTTCTTTATCCTGCATTGCTCTGAACATAATGCACATCTTAAAAAAACGAGAAGACTGCAAAAATACTTTTCCTGTTGTATGTTTTGTTCCTCAAATGACCAAAACAGAGCTAAAAGCAGAATGAATATGGACTATTTGTTTGGAAACATGACTTCACTTACTAATAAATTATACTTATTTACTTATATTCCTCTATGTCTGCTTGATGTGGTGATAGGCAATTGTACACTATCATGTTTGCATCTTTGTGGTTAAAAAAAAATGAGTTCAGTTCAAGTTACAACTAGAAATCAGTGGCACTCAGGGGACGAAAAATGAAAATAAAATTAGAACCAATGACAGTTGAAGCAATTTCTCAAAAGGGATCAAAGGTACGTTTGGTGGGGAAATAACTCATCACAGCCACTTTCCCACCAAACGCTCGAGTTGGATTTGACACAAAGTCCCTTTGTTTGGCCAAGTGCCACACATTCAGTGGCTAACATTCAAAGCGGGCGCAGGGTCACGGTTCAGGGATTAGGGTCAGTTTAAAAGTTTGGTGGAGGAAAGCGAGGAAGGGGTCAGGGTTAAGGTTAGAATTGGCATGGGGGGATGGCTCCACCACACAGAGAAGAAATGTGTACATGCCTACAAATGAATTTAGTTTGAAAGCTGATTTTATGGTCCCTACTGATGTTTTCCAAGGGATTACTTTCCTTGTCATTGCTGATTAGGCTGACACACTGCCTGTCACATTTGAATGCCTGAATGGTGCCACTGAGAAGGAAGTTACTCGTTAAACCATGCTAATGTGATGCATCAAACTGCTTAGAGTTTTAATTCAGGTCTTTGAGCTTCAATTTAAAATATTTCTGGGTTAATGTGGTCTTCTGTTACAAATACGAGCCTGGATCTTTTGCTGTTTGATCAAAACCTTTCAGGGATTTTCTGACATTAAACAAATATGTGATTGCCCTGGATTTTTAGTGACAACGTAAAGCAGTGACTGAAGGATCAGGAATGCACAGATCTCTGTCTGCACATGCTCTAGTGTCTCCTGCTTATTTGGAAGGTATGTTCTTGTTGTGAATATAGTTTTTCAGCCACGCCAACACATGCAGACACATACGGAAATCTCAGTGTCATTGAACTGCAGTAACCCTCTTTTAAGGTGAGGCCATACCTCTCAGCCAATCACAATGGGCCTAGAATCAGGCACCCTGCCCTGAGCCAATCAACACGTTTGTGCTTTTTTTTTTCTCCCCCCCCCCCTCTCTTTTTTGTCTCCCAGTTTCCCCGTCTCCTTTTTCATTCTTTCTGAAATACTATTTCATGAGTAACAACCCACCCCCAGAGGCGGAAGTGGTTACCAGATGTTGGTGTGTGCGAGTCAGTCACTTGTTGTTTCTCATAAAGCTCTTGTCCGCGTATCTCTCGTGCTTGTCTGCCACGCCATTGTGAGCTACTCATTCATTCACAACATACACAATAATGGGGGGAAATCCCTCAACTTCCGAGGCCATTTTGCTCATGACTATGTCTGTGTTTGCACTGAACAGGAGCGTCTCCCGTTCGTGGTCACCTTTGATCTTTTCCTCTTTGGAGGGGTTGCACTCGGGTTAGGAGCCATGCCTGAGTGTGCATGTGCACAAATGCCCCGCTGCAAGTGTAACTCGAGGTGGGATCGCTGCCATATGACTTCAGGAGTTGCATAATCTATGTCAAGCCAAGACACGGCTGTGTCTGTTTGACTCAACACAGATTCCCACAGAATACCATAACATACAGTAAAGCTCATGTGGTCCGTTCCCATACGTCAGGATGGGAAGGTTGAGAGGTGAGCTCTTCTTGATAACAAGTCATTGTTTTATTTGGAGCAGATCTTTGATGGAAAGTAACACAGAGCTGCTTTTGGAGGATATGACTTAATCTGATACAGAGGTAGAAATTAGCGATGGGAAAGAAAATTTAGGGAAAAAAAGGGCAGGTGACAGCAATACAAGTCAAGCCAAGTTCAGTTTACTAGCCCAAAATTACAAGCCACAAATGTGCTTCAGAGGGATTTACAGTCTTTCCAACATCCTCCACCCGTAGACATTCGATTCAGATTGGGAAGAACTCCACAGAAAATCCTTAAATGGGGAGAAAAAAGGAGAAACCTCAGGGGGAAGAGGGACCTCTCTCTCAGGACAAATAGACATGTTGTGAATACAGAGATAATAGCAATTACATTATGGACAAATGAAATGAAAATATTAAGAAATAGAACAACAGTGTACTATAACGTACAAATGCAGCTGTAGTGGCCACAACGACCATATGTATGACAAGATAATCTACGATCAAAAGTCCACTTACTTGCTTTTTCTGAGCCCCAATATTACTTCTCACATAATTCCCTCTGAAAATGAAAACTTATATTTTCAGAATCTGCAAAATTTCCACACTGGGAGTAAAAACCGGATTTTGAAAGATTTCCCTTTAATATAAAACAAAGACTGGACTCGGTGATGTCTTACGCTGTCGGTTATTGACACTGTCAACACTGTAAAAGGTTTTGGACAACTGGAGGCAAACACACACAGGCACATTATGAGATTATAAAAGATAATGATAGGGCTAATGCAAGCCTTCAGGAAGAGTGCTGGGATGTGAGATTATAGAACATAGTGGCCACACTCTGTACTGCATCTTCTAGCAGCATGACGTAACACACACACTGGTCCAAGAAGCATTTTCTTAGAAAAGGAACAACTTGAAGTGGTGAAAGTCAGAGAGCCCTATAAATTATTTTATCCCATTGATGTGTGTGACTTGGCTGGGTGAGAGGAAGTGCATGCTTTCAACAAGCTCGGCCAGACAGGGGTGCTAGTACACATCCTCTATGGACCCAAAAACACGGAAGTGTGAGAAAATCTTGGAAACTTTTTCAGCAGTGAGCGCCTTTCATATGACTGACCTGAGCATGCTCAGCTCAGCATCCACTTCTCCTTAATACATCTGTAGACTAACCTGTTCGCACACAGTTGCCTATTTACAAATGCAGGAGACACTGAGCAACATTAGTATTAGCTTAATTTTGACCTTCACCATTTCCAGAAGGACATATCAGGTTCTTTAGATGCTAAATGTTCCACTGTGTTCACCAGCTAGCGGCTAACTTTGTCTTCTGTCTTTTGAGGCTAAGGAAAGTCACGAAACAAAATAAAACACTAAAGTGAGAGACCAAGACAATGAGCTGAAAGATGCGAAAAAGGACCTGCAGAGTCCATTGATAATGGTTAGGTTAAGGTACGACCTCCACCCTACGGATGCTCATTTGACAAACTCCAGCCTCTGACATCTGTTAAAACAACAGCTCCATAGAAAGCTTCAGTTTGATATACTGACTTCCCTCACAGGACGCCAGAACTTCTCACATGCGTTGTTTACTCTTTCAGGAGGCAGACTTTGGTTTGAACTGATGATTCAGTTCTAACAGGAGCAAAAAAGCAGGTGGGACTTTTTGCATATTGACAGCAGACTAACAGTAGGCTCCTCACCAACAGACAGACAGGAAGTAATACAATGAGAGGTTTTTAGTTGGTGCTACATGGTAATATATCTAGAGGGTATCAAACTAGATAAAATAAAGCTACAAATATATTACCTCATAATCGACAGCACTATGATAGACACCATATCAGCCAGAAACGTGACTGTCAGCTACAAAGATAGCAAAAGGCCTACGTTTCCAGGCATATGCTGCAACTCAATAGTGGCACCAGCCCAGTTTAATAATAAAGTTTCTCCATGTTCTCCTGTTTCTGATTAAGGAACAACCAGTCCAAAAGATACAGACACACATCTGCTTCTCTTTGCTTCTCTTCTTCTTGTTAAGTGTGACATTTAATGCAGATGCACTTCTGGATTGTTGTCATTTTTGCTTCGCCGCTGACTTCTAAATGACTCTTTTCTTTTTCATTTGATTTACTGGAGACGGTTCTTTTCTTTGACTTTTTTATTTGAGAGGTAAGCATAAGGGGACCATGGACCTGTAGCAAATGATGTTCCACAGTTGCATTAGGGTTCAGATCAGGCTTGCATTACATTAATACTGCAGCTGCAGCACTCTTAACTTTGCCTGAGAGCAGACTGAGACTGATCTGGACCTTCATGTCATTGCAGCTTTTACATCTGCTGCTACATCTGGCCTAAACTAAATGGAGCTAGATCAATGGACCATCCAAATGTATTGCAAATTTTAACCAACCATCCAAAAACATGCAAAATAAAATGTGAATTCATTTCCATGAACTACTCTTTTGCAACTATTAGGAGTTGGCTGCATTGAGATGAACAGTTGGTGAAGCTAATTCTTTAGTCGGGTGTGACACATGGTCGCAAAGAGGACTCAATGAGATGATGTTATGAGAGGAGCAGATTCATTTTGAGGAAAAGCTCCACACAGATCTGATGTTTGAGTCTGAGGTTTTGGCATTTCCATCAAGCCTTTTTCAAGCACAAAATGAAAATGTGCGTAAAAACAGTTACTGAAATGCATCTGTAGGCACTACTCTTTCTATAATTAGTATAAACTACTGAACATAGTTCTTTTTGATTTAAGTTGTCAGGTTTAGAAAATGTAGACATATGGATGCCCTCTCTGCCCTTACAGCTGCCTGCTCCCCACTGTCTTCCCCAAGAAAGAAAACTCGTCTTTGGAACACAGACTTGGTATTAAAAGATTAAAAGTAAATCCTCATTCCACACCATTGTAGCTCTGATGAAAAGTGAAGTTCCCTTTGAGGTGGGATCTGTGTGCTGCTGCAGTGACCTGGGCCGTAGACACACTGTGTTTGATCTACTGTACAAGTGACTTACAGTCTTCAAATCATATGAATCAAGCCATGTGACTTCAAAGCTGAATGTCTTCATATATGCTTGGTGGATTTGGCTTGGCAACAGCACAATGTGTCTCTGACCTGAATCCATAAAACAAGACCAATGTCCGCTCGCAGGTAGGTCCCACAGTGCTTCAGTGGTTGTTTTTTAAACATTAACATGTCTGTGTTTACAAAGCCAGGCGAGAACCACATGCAGATTAGACTAAATTAGAAATAATACTAAGTGTTTTGGTTTTGCCTTCGTCATAAAGCTGCTTATGACATTACGCAGGAAAAATAAGTGCCGTAATCATGAGAGCAACAGACCGGTCAAGTACAAAGCAACTATTTAAAGAAGTGACTGGGCAGAAATTGCCCGAGTGTGGAAAAGCACCGGTCGATAGCGCTGATATGTACATCCACACCCACAGGAGCAAGCCAGGTCAAAGCCATATCAGCCCTCGCCAAGTCTAAATAGTGGTCACTAAAATATTAGACCCAAAACATAGAGTAACTATTCACTGACCTGCTTTTTCATGCCCACATCGTCTTTGTGACTGTTAATGTATAAGCTGATTTCAAATAATAAAGAAATTAAGCCTAACCAACGTGCCTGCTCGAAATAATTCACCCTGCACACAGAGCCGTATGTATCCTTTTGTAACATGTGAGAATTACATAAATCCCATTCTCAGCAGATTATAGCTTTTTTTTTTTTTCACTTTTTTTCAGCTAGAAGAGCGTTTCTTTGCATTCCTCCCTCTCGTCTGGCTCGTTCCCATGAGAAAGTGTCGGCCAACGCTTGTGACTCCATAAAACAGCCACAGAAGACATGACAGTGCTCTCCCCAGAAAGAATTGTGCCATTCACAGTGATGTTCTCTGTGTGATACTGTGGGAGAGCTTCAGGATGTGTAATGCTGACTAAGAAGAAGGAGGCATGACAATGATCTGCTGTATTCAGACCCACCTACTACATACTGAAGACGAACACGGTTGCACTGATTTATTTTGCAGCTTAGCCAGTTTCTGGTTTTGGGAAGTGAAGTAAACAATAACACGACTAATGGGAAACCACCACACTACCCTAACCCCTAACCCCTAATCCCTAACCCCTAACCCTCTGCTCTAAAAAAGAGGAGTGAAGTGAATTTAGTGATGAAATATGCAAATTATAAAAAACTTGCCATTGTTGGCCTGGCTTGTTGTTGTGTTTACTCTGGCACTTTGCACTGTGGGACACAGTAGCCAAGACAGGCTGGTCCAATGCATACTGGAGAATCAGTACAACATCTGGGTATTTTTGAACTACTGCAGATTTTGCTTTTCTTTGCTTGCTGCAAGCATGCTACAAGCTATATTTTGGCCAAATCAGTGCATACTGTTAGTACAGCAGGTGGTTTCAGATACAGCCATCATGTGTTCCTTCATGTCCTTGTGCTTTTGTGAAGACCAATTTCGGACAGCACTCAAATTCGATGTCGGAGAGGCGTGGGGTGATAGAGTTTCAGATGCTGTTAGATGATCTAACAAGCTTTTTAGGATCAGAAAGAAAGGGGTCGAAACGATGACATCAAAGAACATGTTGCCATGCAGCATATTTATCTTTTTATCTTGGGTTGGACGTGTTATGACTCAATTAGACACCATGCGGAAGTTTTGTTTACAAAAGTTTCCGGAGTTACTGAGTAACATGACTGGGGGAAGGAACTCTGTTGCACCTGCTCATGTTTGACCTCTGACTCTGTGAGGAAGTCTGGAAGTGGAGTGACGGACTGTAAAAGGCGTCCAAGCTGGAAATCTATTTGTTAAACGCCGGTAACACTTTACTCACAATGACTCAGTGAATTCTTAGATTTTTGAAGCAGATGGAAAAAGCTGGTCTGACTCCAAAGTTCAAAAATACACCTGAAAACTTCTCTAAAGCTTAGAAATTAGAATGTAACTACCCCATAAATGACAAATTCTTGTTTTTACATTTCTGTTTGTGTGCATACTCTTTTACTTTTCCAGCTGTTTCTGCTTGCTTTCAATGTTTATGCTAAGCCAGGCTAATTATCTCCCAGGCCTGGCTAAGGAATGATACTGATCGACTGATCTGACTCATGGAAATAAAGTGAATACATTTATTTCCTGAAATGTTCCAAAACAGAGCACTGTTGACATGGGAATCTGTGATACATCAAAAAACCAGAGTTCCCAAAGAGTCAGACAAAAGATTTCCCCTACAAATAGAAATGTGCTCAGATTTGCTAAATGTACTGTTTCCGTAACAAAACAGTGTTTCCCCACAGTTTATCACATTATCCTACATGCAAACAACAAGTTCCTGTTTGTGAGATCATTCTGTGATTGCCATTTGACCTTTCTAAGCAAAGATCGTGGCAAATATGTGACATTCAGACACAGGCAATAATTCTCCTTTTAATTGGGGAAATTCCATGAGAGACAATTGATGCTGATTCTGGATCATAAATGACTGGGTCAGCTGGGTTTACCAGATGGCCAGCTCCTCCACCATTGGCTCACCAGTCTCTCCAGTTGTGCCTCTGTTGGCCCCTCATGATAGGAGGTGTGGTCATGGCTGAATATGGTACGATACAGTAACTCCCTGTTGGGGAAGAAGAAACACTGAGAGCTGGAAATGAGCAGTTTAGCCAGGCAGAGGTCCAGCTGTGTAGGAGACACACATCAGGACGAGATACGTGGCCTGACTGAGTCCTCTTTCTCCCTTTTCTGTTTGATACAATAAATGAGTTTAATTCTGGGAAATGCTGCCTTTAATCATAGCCAGCACATTCAGAGTATACTGTAAATGAGCCTTGACTCATTTCCTGAAAGTCATCCCCAACAGCATTGCTTTAAATAATCATTTCAATTGTTCTTGACTATTCCTTTGCATGCTTAGGCCTGTATCTTATTTCTCACACCATCCCGCATTCACTCCTCTCACTCACACTCATTCATAATTTCTTTGCCATTAAGATATTAGCTGTTCTGTCCAACAGCAGAGCGACACACCTTCACCGTTAGCCTATCATCTCGCTGCTGTCTTTTCAAATATGATTCTCTCACAGCCTTCGTTCTTTCATGCTGCCTTTTAGACCTTTTCGAAGCTGTTGTGGAGCTTTCAGTCATATCACATGATCTTGGTCAACAGATGGAGTTTGGGCAGTTGTCATGGAAATGTTCACATTGACATGTTTTCTGAGCGCTTTGAAGACCTCACAATGTTGGTTAACAAGAAAGGTTTTACAAGTTCATCCTTGTTATTTACAAGTGCTTTCATTTCAGTTGTTTTTGGCCCCCTTTTTGCTGAGCATCTGCTTTTTGTTTTGTCTAAACATGATCCAAAATCAGCAGATATAGATAGAAAAATAATATTTAATACAACCATGACTACCATTGCTTCTGTGCACAAGACAAGACTTAACCCACAAGCAAAAATTTCAGTGATGACATTTCTGCTTGTGTCTGCAGACATAACGGAATGCTGTGTGAAAGCCATGTGTCAACATTTCCATTTGTCTTTTTGTGAAACCAGTACATGTGCTAAATGTTGATTGCCAAGGAGAGATGAACTTTCAACGGAGCTGAGAACCTGAAGCACATCAGCCAGTCATAACAGCAGTGACACAAGACTGAACCTGAAAAAACTTGACCCTGCTGGATAGATTAGAGCTGTAATTCTGGTAAATTCATCTAAATTAAAGCCTAACAATCAGCAGATATGAACCAGACCCCAGAGTGTAAATAAAGGAACGGAACATCAATATACAGTATATGGCTCATCTCCCAGTCATTCACTCACTGTTTTCATGACCTCTGTGACCTCCATTGTAACAAAAGTTCAGGATGATTCATCTTAAACCTCTGATTTCTTCCTTGGAAGTCATAAAAGACGACTCCATGACTTCAACAACAGATGAGACCATGATGCAAAGCTCAACCATGATGCAAAGCTCACAGCATCGTATTACACAACAGGGACCCCCACATGCTCTGAACAGTTAAGGTGAGCACAAAGGAAACAAATGTGACACCATAGCAGTGGTGTCGAGTTTTGACGCATGCACCAATAGGAGCTGAGGGGACTCATGGAAAATTGCTCACCCTCACACACCTAAAAACACTCATATACAGCAGGTGACAGTGTAATTAGAACCGCCTGTAAACAAACATGGTGTGCACTGTCAAAACATAAACATAGATTTTAAAGAATGTGATCCCTGGTTGGATATTTATTTTGGCTAGCTCTTTGTGATTGGTTGATAATAATACTGTATGCCCTCTCCTCTACAAACAACACTGTTCTCTTGCATGTGAACACTGCTCTTTACTTTCTTTTGACGTCGTGACATCCCTCTGATATGTAACATGGGGCAGTGTACAAGGGCATGACCGTAAATGAGACAGAAGTATTTGGAAACTATGTGGAATCGGTTGTTTCAATTCACAGTTTACTTTGCAGGCTAGTTTCACATTTAAATGCAGATGCTGCTGATGACTGTTAGTTAGCGGCAAGGTGATCAAATCTTTGCGTTTTGTTTTATGATCAAATACCTACAAACTACATTTCCAACAGCCTCGGCTGTATGTTGACAGACACAGCAGACACAGCCTCCCTGCTCCTATTGTACCATGCAGATTTAAAGATGACTTCTGGCAGCTTAAGCACATCTTGACAGAGCCACTATCATGGCTGTACAGCGTCCTGGTCCTGCCTTTCCAGTTTGTAACGGTGGGAACAATACATGCAACAATAAAATCTGCCTTTCATCCTTATTTATCAGCATTTCTGTCTGCCAATCTTATCAAGACAAAAATATGTGACTGGTCCAAAATACAGGCCAATATTAGGCCAAACAGATGATGCTGTCAGTTTGGCTTCTTTACTGCCTCAAGGGAATACAAATTTCAAGCTTATCGGGGTAAAAGCAAAGATTTTATGCATGGCTTATCAAGTATAACCCTTACCTTGCAAGGCAGCTGGATAGATCACAAGATTAGGTGAGCCAAAAATCCATCTTGCCTGGATTCAAGTTACGCGCTTGTTGCCAAACCACAGTCGTTTCAGAGCAGTCGGCATCCTCTGAGGAAGTACTGGCAGCTACAGGTGTGGTTTAGGTGTGACGACAGTGTGACTGAAAACAACAACGGTAACTCCTAAAGAGGTTAGCATAGATGCTGCTACAGCATCAGCTAAAAGACGAGCAAAGAGCAGCACTGACAGCTTTTCTCCAATGGAAAAGATAATTCACTCTTCTCCTGACTGGCTTTGACAAGAGTTTTGCTCTCCTACTATGTCATATGGTTTGTTGGTCTGATTGGTTGAAATTGGCTCGTGATGGACAGATGGTTCATACGATTACCCACCAAGTATTTTTAAAAAAGTGCCTGCCCTTTTCCAAACACTGTCCGTGGACGACTTCCCAGATGGTTCTGTGTAACAAACCATCTGGCACGTTAAGTAACCCTCCACCACTCCAGTCTTTTATTATTACAGCATGTCTTCAGCAAAACATGACTCTCAGATCAAATATCAAATAGATTACTTCTTAAAACAATCAAATGTAAGAACATCTTCCCTGAAAACAAAAGTCTGTCCACCTTTGTCCCCCTTGCTTCTCACATTCCTAAAAAATTTGGAGGTTGTCTTACTCAGAAACGCTGAGCATTCATGTGACCTCCATGCTTTCAACTCTTGCCAGACTCCGGCTGGTATGCCCCAGTCACTCGGGTGGCATCACATTGAGTACAGTACATGCAGTGGGTGTTGGGAGGTCAAAAGCCGCTCTGCTAACAGTGTTTCCACTGTGACCGCTGGGATGTGGTGAAAGGTTTGAGTAATATCCCTCAAGTGGCTCCTCTCTGACTTACATCAGTGCATGCATGGACTGCTGGGATCACGTGAGGTGACCTACACCCCTCCCCCCCTCACTCTTTGCTGTTGATCCGCAGGGCAGCGGCTGATGTGGTGCTTGAGCCAACATCCCAACATGTGGTAATGTGTGCACCACCACCCTTTAATCTACGAGGCACGTGGCACCAGAGTAACCAGCAACACAGAAGTGCTCATGGCGTGCTGCAGCAAATGATCTGGAAGACACGCTGTATGAAGTACCTCGCGTCAAAAACACTTCAATTTTTAAGCTCATTCAAGTTTATTTTTCCATCTTCAAAGGACATGCACAATCTGATCTAGTGTTGGACATGTGGTGGCAGCGGTGGTAGAACTGAAAATTACCCGAGAGATCACACTGAATTGAATCCCTTGTTCCTTTTTCTGTGACAATTAACCTCCTGTATAGTCAGTCGTTGCTCTGTTGGTTTTGTCCAACAGGTTTCACTTTCCATTATTTGTCAGTGGGGTTCCCCTGAATTTTGAGATTTGTCAAAGACTGTGCTTTCATGCACATTTTGCCCTCGGATTTTCCCTTTGAGCAGAATGTCCAGCAGGACCCAGTTCCAAGAAGCAGCTTCACTGAATGTTCTGCATATCTGCGCATCAAACCCCAGGACCCCCTAAAATGTGAAATGTGGACAAAGACCTGTGCCGGTCCAAACTCGGGAAGGTTTCAGAGAAACTGAATACGTAATCCTACCTCTTGGAGCAGGCTTTTGTTCCTTAATACATTTGGTTTGGATCACACTAATCAAAAACTGCAAATTTTTAGCAGTTCTGGCAGGTGGATTTTGTTGCCTTTGGACTGAGCCAGACTAGTGTGTTTCCAGTCTTTGTGCTAAGCTAAGTTAGCCATTATGTTATTGAACCCTCAGAAAGAAAGCACTTAAGCATATTTACCAAAATGTTGACCTTTTCCTTTACAAACCACCTAAAGGAACAGTACAGTGAAATGACAAGGACCCTGGACACCAGAGCAACATCAGCTGTCTGTGAACACCAGAGGTCAAAGCCACTGACACCAGAGACTATGATTTAACAGAGACAAGCTTTCAGAATATAATATATACTGAGATATACTATTCTCCGAGCACTGCAGTGTGAACAAGCTGGGCATTCTGATGGGAAGATCCAGTTATGTGTTTGGGCTAACGCAAGGCGCAGGGTTATAATTTAATATATAGTTCCATTTATAGACTTAAAAGAAGCTTTACTGGCCAACCAGACAGTGACTACAGAGGTCGTGGTCTATTATGTGGGAGGCAGATGGCTAGGGGGTAAAGATACAGATGAAGTGAGTCACCAAACCAACACTGGGTAGTATGTTTGCTCATGAGGGGCACAACAGCTCCATGTTCTCGGCAACACGGAGAGAGATGTGGGGTTACTGTGGGTTTTCTGTCTCAGGGAAAATGGGTCACTGCTGCAGTGAGATTGGCGCAAGAGCAATACAGAGTGGAGATAATTACAACCAGAATACATACTGAGACAAATACCAGAGTTGATAAAGATAAAAAGATACTCAGGCTGCCACAGCAGCTTGATGTTAGGTGTAGCTTTAAGACATCCCTCCCATTACTAACTTTCCAGATATTTCTCGGAGAGAGAGCAGAGGAAGTGACATGAAATACTTTGAGTGATCCAGTTTTTCTGGCATGATGTTTAAGTGGAACATGATTGGGAGAAACAGCTCAGCAGGACGCTGCCACTTCACTGCTTCGTGCACCAACAAATGCAAATGAGTCATTACAGCTCAGGAATGTTGGTGGAATTCCTGATTTATTACAACTCACAATGCAACCAGTGTCACACAGAGAGCTTTTACTTTATGCTGAAAGACTGGATTACTGCTGAACAATGTGAGGACATGTCTGAACATGTGTGACAACAAATACTGTAAAAAAAAAACAACTCAACACTTGCTCAGCCAAAAAGTGTTGTAATATGGTCCACTTATTCATAAGCCTTCCAGTTTGGATGGAGCAAGGTTGATTAAGGTTGGATGAATGAGCTCCTGTTAGATGAGAGCTGGCAAGATCCCAGGAGGCAAAAACATTTGATTTCCCGGTTGGAACATGATTCAAGAGGAACAGAAAGAACACCAATCGATGGTGGATATTCACAAGTTCCTGATCTAATGTGTTATCTAGAAAAAAAGCTATTTTAATGGCCCTTATTCTGATAAAAGCTTTAAATAGTTCAACATGGAACAATAGCTTAGTTTTCTGAGAGGTTTCTCTGGGCTGCATGGATGTGAATGCCATTTCTTTCATAACTGCATAGACTTTGAGCGTAACATTTCCATGTGTTATATCTCCTGTACAAAGCCTCGTTCCATCAGGACTAATAAGCTTGATTGAGGCTAAGGCATCAGTTTGACAAGAGCGATTTGTGAGCACGGCTTGCACACAGGTCAAAAAAAGGGGGAAGTGTCGTGTTTCACAAATAGTCACCCTTGCAAATTGGAGTTCTACAGGGTTTTGCATGGGTTGCTTGAGTAAATTTGTTTGAGTTAGTGAAAGGGATATGACGTCACAATGCAAATCGTAGGGTGCATGTTGCCAATGTTGTGGAGCAACCTATGATTACCAGTAAACATCTCTGACAACCATAAATCCATTCTTACTGAGGCGGATCACAATGAAGATACCAAGATGTCTTTCAACAGAGATATGACAGGCAACAGTTTCTACAAATAACGGGTGAATTTATTTTTCCAAAAGGTTATTTACATTATGTACATGAACACACCCCCAAAATAAGCCACATACAGTAACACTATGCACAAAACCTCAGAAAGGCCGTGTGCAATGAGATCAGATATGTCCTTCAGTTATACAGTGTATCAGTAATCTCTCAGCAGAAAGGCACACTTCTTGGTCACATCAAGCACAAACAGCCACACACACGCGCCCACACACAAATACTGCACCTAGGAGAAATGCATTCAACATATGCTTCATCATGGGATGTGCTGATAAATAACGTTGGTCTTGCAGTGCTTCCATTTTTTCTTTTCATAAATAAAAATATTTAAAAATGTACAGTACAGAGACTACAATTGCTGGTGTATGTCCACTGGCACGGATCTGTATTTCTACATCACTAGTCCACACAAAGGTACGTTCAGCAACTCTTCGGGCAATCATAACACATTTAGATCTGCTCCTCGCTTCCAGCCTGTCAGTTTCCAGAGTCCTTGTTTCCACAATAAAAGCAATGGAAACCTTCCTGGCGTAGTTAAGAGAACGGTGAAGCCCCTCCCACTGTGCGCTGATCAATCTCTCTCTTATGAAAAGTGCTCAAATTAAGAGAAGCCAGTGCTTCTCACAGATCCATGTTGGGTCCCCCATGGTGATGGTGCATTGGTTGTTGGAAGTGTTGTGTTGTTACATGGGCAGCCTGTCAATCAAAAAAAAAAAAAAAAAAAGTTTTCATTTCCTAAGAATAAATCAGACTCACCACACTACAGCTTCCTCTGAAGGAAATATCATTTCATGCAACATTTTATCAGGTTTCGTACCGTTTTCTTGGTTTCACTTCCCAGCCATCACGACATTTCACGAAGGTTAGCGATTCCCCTGGTGAAATGTTAGTTTTTGCAGGGTCTTGGACACAGAATGTAAATCTGTGGACAACATGAAAAAGAAATGTAAGCAAATGTTCATCAAGAAAAATAAATCCTGAAGGTCTGATGTCTACACAGCTGCTTCCTGTACTTACTTCTTTTGTGTTTCTCCAGCTTTCACACGAATACGCCGGACATCCAGTACGGGTTTGGGAGGCTTGGTGTTCCAGGCCCAGAACGTCTTCTTGATGTTTTTCCAAACCGAGTTCCAGGATTCAGATTCTCCCTCCCAGCTCAGACGGATCTTCAGCAGGTCACCAATATCCTTCTCAGTAAACACCAAGAAGGTGTTGGTCAGGTTTAGACCGACAATGCCATCGTGGCTGTACAGAGGGAGGTGAAATCGAGTAAGTCGGGGGGCCAGAAAACTGAATTCAGAAGTTCTAACAACTGTGTGCTCACATCAGCCATTTCAGCTCTGCATTAATCAAAACAAATTAGCAAAGAAGTAGTGAGCGACTAAAGCAGACATCATCTCATGCTGAACAATCTGAGCTGCTGTGTTGTTGTCATGTCAAGCTTTTACACCCAAGGCTGTGACAAAGACTGTAAATTAGCATTAACATCTATGGAAACTTGAACTAAGCACACTTTGAAAAAGGTCAGCTCAAACAAGGTTCAGATTCCAAATTTAGGTCAGAACAGCCTGTGCACTTCTAAATATCACTGGCATCCTGCAGGAAGGATTTAGATTTTGTACTTACACATCCACAAATATGTTTGTTGTATCATTATGGGCCCCGTACAGCTTGACGTAGAAGGTGGGATCTGCATTGTCTGACTGTTTTCTGTTGAACACGTGCATCTTCATCTGATAGTGGTAGCCTTAAAAGAACACGCACAGAGTCAGTGTTTGATCCACCGTGGAACTGTGTACAGCAGGAGTTTACATGTTACGAACACAGTTATGATAGCTGCTTATCAGTTTTACTGCAGGAACTAAACGCCATAGCAGCAACAGATAAAACTGACTGCAATGCATTTTATGGCCATATCCTTACTGTAACTCACCTCCAAAAGGAGTGTCAGCACGTGTCTTCAGATACATCTTACTGTTGCGCCTCTTGCGCATCTTTCTGGCGTTGTAGCCGATGTTGTTACAGCGGTTTTTGCGGCAACTGAGGCAGATGCCCTTCTTGAAGCGATCTGGGCCGGTGCACTGGAAGGCAAAGCTCATGTGCTCCTTGTTCATCAAGGAGTCCACAAACAAATGCACAGCGCGCTCATGCTCGCACTTCATCACCTCCAGGAAATCTGGAGAAAAAGAAGGCAGGTTGGTATACTGCGTATGTTCAAACAGAGAACAAAAGGCTATGTATATTTCCAAAGACCCAAGACGAAAAGCCATTTCTTAAGAACTTACTTCCAGCCACTGCCAGCACATCACCCAGTGAACAGCCAGGCTGCACTTCTCCGCCGTTGGGGTAGATGTCAATGTCTCCAATTGGCTGCTGGATCCCAATGCTGACGCCCAGAGCCTCTCGAGTGTATGTGTGCAGAACATCCACAAATTCTGCATCATCTGGGGAGAGGCGCTTCTCCTCCTCTACACCCTCAAACATTGGTCCTGCTGGGTCTAAACCTATCAGAAATAAAAGATGAGACAGGTGGTCAGTAAAATGAGGCAGCACCATCTTTAAGGAACGTTGTTAATTGAGTCATGCTGCACTTAACTTACCAGTGATTCTGCCGATGGTCCCTCGTACGTATGTTCCTGCGTAGCCGGCTACATGAGCGCCTAAACTGTAGCCAATCAGGTGCACATTCTCCAAAGGAAGCTGCTGTTCATCCTGTTAGAGAAAAGAAGTTGCAACACTCACATCAGCAGCTGCTACCATGAACATCAACTCATACTGAACAAATCCTGGATCTCAGCCAGCGATGATCAGTCGTGCCTGCAGCTGAGCCAAGCTCAGTTAACCAGGACAGAGTCTACCGACAGTCCCTTCCATGCAACAGCGCCTCCACCATCTGTCTCAGTTTGTCTCCATGAAATAGTCTTTGTCTAGCCTTACAACTACGTGGCAGGTTGCCTGAAACTCTCCTCACTCGCCATTTGTGCACTGGTCCAATTTTGTGACAGTCCTGCTGAATGGCAATTGTCGTCCTTGCCTCAGAAGTACTAAACAGGCTGTGAGGCTTTATTTTTTCTAAACAGGTACTCAATGAGGCAAAATATCAGTTAGCAGTAAAGACAACATACCAGAAAGAAATTGGGCAACTGCCTGAGGGTGACATGGGAGTTCCAAAAATGGCTAACGTTAATGCAACAAAGGCGACATTCAGCACAGCATTTCACTTCTTCAGCTGTGTTTTGATAGTTCTGTCATGCTCACAAAAGGTTGAGATCTCTTTAACAGCTGTAACGGAACAACAGAGAGGTGGCAGGTTTTATGGATTTGCAGGTACTCAGCTGCCTTTCTGTCACTCAGCATTAATGACTAAACCGCCAAGATAGCTCAGATCTCACACAAGCTCACACACCCACATACACAACACCATAAATCATTTATAAACGTGACCGTTTATGAGATCCATTTCTAAATCTGCCCTACATATTAAAAAGACACCTTGGCTTTATGAGACCAAGTTACATCAAGGGTGAGCGACTACATGCACATGAGGGTACTGTGGCATTCAGTCAAGTGTTACACTGAAGTGGGTCAGTGCCGTTGCATATGACAAGTACCCCCCCCCCCCCCCCCCCCTTTTTTTTTTGAGCAATCTAAATAGTGACCAAACGGTGCCTTTGCATGAATTGATCATTCAGACTGACTCAAATGTGGATTCCTAGGAGGAAAACTAAGATACCTTCACAAGTGTTTAAAGAGTATAAATGACTACACACCTGAAGCCAGTTGAGCATGGTGGCAATATCCAGGCCAACGCTGCGTGTGTGGTTGACTGCATCGGGGTACAGCTGCTGAGCCATCGATATCCAATCAACGACAACCACATTGGCGTCCATTTCACGCTGCATCACTGCAGAGACCAGCTTGTGCATCCAGCTTTCGAACATCCCACTCATCTGTGAGAGAAAGACACCAGAGATCATTCAGTCATCCGTCCGTTCATTCATTCATTCAGACAGACTGCTTTAACCTGGTGACCGCTCTCTGATACTCTGCGCTCCATTGCCTCACATTCACATGATAAATTCCAGCAGTCATCAGCACACTCTGGCTGGAGAGAACACTTCCATCCACGCAGCACAGAGGTCCCCTTCACTCAGAGGTGAGGGGTGTCAGGAGTGACCCAATCTAGATAGGGAGGATACAAAATATCAGCTCATGTACCGTCCAGCCGTGGATGATGAAGATTGTCTTGGCTGTAGCGTTGAAGCCACACTCCTCCAGACACCCCTTCTTGCCGGCCTGCAGGAAGCAACCCTCTTGGTCCAGATCTAAACTCTTCCTCATGTTGTACTTGATGGCATCTGGTGAAAACTCATCCAATCCACTGTCGTCACCTGAGGGGAAATTAAAACAAAAAGTGAGAAAATGCTCTTGGTTCTCTCCAGCTCTACTGATGTCGGCAATGTTAAGGAAAAAGAATAATCTGCCAAAAATGATTCAATTTCAGAGCACACCGTCCAGCCAACGATCCCTCGCACATGCAGGGAGCGGTTGCGGCAGCTTATCAACTTGCTTTTACAGCCAACATCTGCTACAATAATGCAGGCGGGAGACGCACCGGAGACGCCGCCACCACCCAACTTTCTCTCCTTTTATTTCATCTTCTCTGTCACACACTTGCGGCCAGAGCTCGTGTAATTATATCTGACTTTTAACATACTGTGCTATCATGCCTGGAGCTAAAACGGTACAATTAACGCATTTGGGGTGCTGACAGTTCATCCACAGATTTTAGGAAGAAAATCATAATTATTGAAATGATAATAAAAGGGTCATTTTAAGACTGCCCCCCTCAAGCAGATGTTTAATAGAAGACATGCGGTGTCTTTGTGGTTGATTCCTGACGGCAGGGTTGGATGAAATAACCAGTCTGGATTAATGCCACCAAGCAGGGCAGAAACGTCAGATGTGAATTGAAAGCATGAACTCAACACCCTTTGGTGATGGGCCACACGGACCAAAATGACTTCAGCTGGGTAGTAAGAGCGCTGGTGAGCGGTCCGTGGTAAAACGCGGATTCAGCGGAACATCTTTCCAAATAGTTCACACAGACGTGGCGCGTCCTGTCCTCCACTGGGAGCTTCCAAGACTCCTGCTGCTCGTCCAAAAAAGGACACGTCGCAGTTTCACAAATCCATCCCCGTTTTTCTGGCTCACTCTGCCCGCCACACTTGTTCGCTTTTGTTAATTTCACCCTAATAGCCAAAAATGCAGATTAACAGATTATTGAGAAGAAATTTGAGGTGTGGGCTACTTAATCATTTTTTTTTTCATTCGCAGATTTTCACAGTCGCGTGTTTTTGCGCGACTTTAAATCTGTGGTGTTAGATTCTGACACTTCGCTTTCAGGCTGGCAGATAAATGATAAAATGGATGAACAATGGACACAAAGCCGCTTCTTACCTTTAAGAACAGCATTTTCCCCACGAGCGGACGAGAAGAGCGCAGCGGCACATTGCAGGAAAATCCACAGTGAAACGGCTTTATGATTCATTTCTCAGCCACAGACGATTGTGGATGAATTCAAAGCTTCCTGGAAATACAAATATCGTTTTGTGTTGCTGGTGGTGGCGCGGCGGGATGGTAAGTGAGAGAGTTTACATCCAGTGGTGACAAAGAACAGAGCCGGTGGTGCGTTCTTGGTGCGCGTCTGTAAAAGCACCGCTCGAAGAAATGTATGAACTAGCATCAACTGTGTGATTAGAGTTTTAAATAGTTTCCCCTTTTCAGTCATCTGATCATCGGCTGATCTATCGTGGATCTTATTGGTCAAGCCCCCATTTGTTTACGTTGAAAGGCGTGGCAACGCTGAATGAAGTCGTAGTAAGCTTCTCACGTTGCGCATTTTAACCCTTGTAGGGTGTGTCGCAAGCCGCCATAAACCATATCCAGTAGCTAAGTATTGGCATGAAGGTCATCTGGCTCACACCTTTGTGCCCTAACCGGATTGAAACTACGCACAAAAACAATCAATAAACAGTCCTTAAGCTTATAAGACGCTCTGGCATGAGGAGACGCATCCAGAGAATGACTTTCCGTTTTTTAAGTCCGACAGTAATATAAACAATAAAAATCTCCCATTTGTCATTATCATATGTGGGAAACCCACAACCCCCTCTGCGATGATGGGAATATATAAAAGACTCCGACCCGTGTGTGTGGGGGGATGGCGAGCGCCCCTGCCTCCCAAAGCATCGTCCCCTCTGCCTGGCGCGCTGCCAAACCATCAGCTTAGCTCACCGGCCGGTTTCAATTGATGAGGCGAAGAATGGGCGCACTCACGCAAGGGTCTCCGCTACAATAACACCACTGTTTTGTGTACATACATCAGCGCCCACTACCCAGCAGGAAGCGTCACCTGCCACCCCCGCAGCCCCTGGTACCTGGTGTCCAAACAGCTTTTACGCATCTCTCAAAACAAAGGCATGGTGCTGATCCAGTGTGCAGGTCAGTGGTGAGGTCAACAAGCCATGAAGACATTTAACTCTTTCAGTGATTGTAAGTCTCCTCACGCTCTTTGTCATGGTCTTTATTAGGAGTTATTCCTCAGTTTGATCAGCAGTGTATTCAGTTTATATTAGAGTTAAAGATTATAGTCCTGCTTTTAGCTTTTATCTGATTTGTTTTACTCTTGTTTCTTGGTTTTTGTGTTTTACATGATGAGTCTGCTACAAGACTGAAATGTCTATTTCCAGCTTCAGTGTGACTTGGACTGACCGGATTAGACAACTATTCTTTTTTAAAAACCAAAGTATTAATATTGAAAATGTCTTTTTTTAAAAGGGGGAGAGTGGGGCATTGCGTATTAAAGGAGCATCCAAAATAACTTGCTCTATTTTTACTGGAGTATTAATATCCATTCTGTATGCTTGTGAGGACATAGCAGAAGGTGCGTGACGCTGCATCTAGAGAGGGGGTATTAGAGTTCAAATGATGAGGTGATGCAATGCAACATAGAGCGTAAAATCCATCCTGCTCACTCACTCAGATGATCTCTGGAGGGTGGTAGTCAGTTATTGCATCACAGAATGTGCTGTGTGTATTTCAAAATTATAGAACATCTTTGCAGAGATAATCACATTATACAGTACCAGTCCTAGAGGACACAGTCAATTGTAATCCACGTGGGACTCAAAAGTTGTAATTCCTAATAACATTACGTCCTGCCTACCACTGATGTTCAATATAGAGTCACAAATTTAACCATGATTTCAAAGGAGTCATTCTGCCTTGTGACAAAACTGCTTTCTGCTGTTTGAATTTCCATCACGTCCTCCTTTTATTTCTCTTCTTTACGGTCTCAGTGATGAAAATCCTGTAGTTCTTCAGAAATAAGAACAAAACTCAAAGGCTTTCCAGAATCAGTCTGTCGGCCAGACCTGACGTCAGACTTTGGCAGTTATATTTAGTTCAAAGTTAAAGTCGCTTCTCATGCAGGGGCATTGTTATTCTTTCCATCCACATGCTGCAGCCTGCTGTTTAGCTTGAGTGTCAGTGTGATTTTACATGATGCTGACCTGTCCTGATTTTGCCGTACAGGGTCTGTTTGACAAAACCCAACAATGAGGTATTGTGAAATACTAAAACAGTCAAGAAGGCCCACGCAGGCTGCAGAAAGAGTATAATTTGTCTCGCGTAACATTGTTCTGCCTCATTGCTGAAGTTTCTGTCAAAAACCTCAGGTATGAGCCATGAAGTCGCAACAAAGTCTGCAAAACATTGCATTTCTTATGTGTTGGCAGGGGCTGTTTCTCAACAGGACTCACACAAAGCTTTTGGACGCTCTGTAATTATTGGTTTATGCTTACTGCAAAAATGTTGTAAAGCCCACTCACTTTTGAAATATGTAATTTTTTAAAGCTGCTGAATCATGTGACCTTCATTGTGTTTCTCCCTCATCTACTTCATGGGTGAAGCAGTGTCTGTGTTCACTTTTTTTTTTATTAAGTATCAGCATTTTATAAGAAAGCGCCCTGCATGTAATAAGCTGTGCACTTGATAAGCAGTGTTGATGGGAGATAACTGCAATGTTTGCATGATTAAACATTTCTATCATGTACTTGAACATGCATATGTAATTGCATTTTACATTATCTTCTAATAAATTCTGTATAAATTAAAGCTTTCAGAGATGCCCTATGTGATATATGTCGAAATATTTACTGCTATAATTATTTTAAATGTTATTTTTAATATCAGTAAGAACTAACTAAGTCTAATTATTATTTATGCACCCTACTGAGACTATGATAAGACTGTCATTCAGGTATAATTGTTTTGTAAATATCTTCAATTCAATTCATTCCATTCAATACTGCGGTACAATGTATAGATATTAAACCAAACAATTTGAGCCTACACATCTAGATTTTATGCTTGTTTAGAAAGACAAAGAAAGGACAAATATGTGCCGAAAAAGTTAACAATTAAGAACCAAATTTTTAAAAACGTGTTTCTTTGCACCAAAAATGGGACAACACCGCCACCGTGTGGACGGAGGAGCAGTGCACCGGACAGTGACACAGCAGGAGGCGGAGGGGGGCAGTGAGCCAGACCGGATCCTTCATGAGGGAAGAGGCCAGGGACAGCCAGCCAACCCCGGCTTCTCTTCTCTTCACTGATATTATTCTGTATTGCAAGCCAGGGAGCCCGAGAAGGGGGCTGCATTAGTGTTCATAGGATGTCCCGTCATGAAGGTAAGAATACACTTCAACATGGAGCCGCGAGCAAGTCGGAATTTGTGATGGAAACGTTGACAGAGCACCGCTAGCTAACATTAGCTTGCCGAGAATTTCTTGTTTTGCAGCCCATCCTAGCTAACATTGGCTAGTGTTAGCAGCAAGGTTGCAGTGTAATTTCGTGAGGACGCATTATGGCGGCCAGAAAATGTGCATCACATCCAACGGACCTTGCAGTTGACGTTTATGTTTCAGAAAATGTGTAACAGTCAGCACTGGGTGACCAAAACAACGCTGACATATAAACGGAAGAAGCTAGTTAACGTGAGCTAAGTATGGTAGCTAGCTGCTAGCAAGCTAACTGGTAATAGGTTTTGTAGGTTAACGTTGACGAGCTGGGGAGCAAGGGGGAGTGCCGAGAATAGGAAACATAAGAGAGCAGCGAATCCCAGATGGCGTGACGGGGTCGAAGCTTGTCATGTTGTCAATGTTAGCTAGTTTTAGCCTCCTTCCTGGTCAAAGTTGGCCTGTATATTCCAGTTTCGCAAGCTTACATTTAGCAAACCAACATTCACCTCGTCCTTGTGGCCAACCTTGTTGGGCTTGAAGTTCGTTGTTAGTGTCAAGCAGACGTCAGATATCACTGACAATAGATGTTTCAGCTCATAAACCTGTAAAAAGTGGAGTTTTGTAAAGTCTACAACAGCTGTCTAGCTTGGCAGCTAACAGTTAAGCTAACGCTAGCTGGTTTATTTCGTTTAATGCCAGCAGCGAAGGTTAGTCAGGCCCGTGCGGCCTTTATTTCCCATGCCTGTGTTGTTGTCAACTTTACAGTCAGTAAGTCATGAAGTTATTTACGTCTGAGATGTAAGTGGTTATCGTTGTTACTGTCATTGACGTTTCTGTAACAGCTAGTCGTCAGTCGCTGCACAGCAGGATCAGATTGGCACTAAGGTTTCCAGCGTGCTGCTGGCTATGAATGGAGATAAGAGGGAATTTAAACAGCCTGCTGTCATACAATACACCGAGACTGCACGACTGTCCTAGTCAATCAAGAATTGCCTGGAGTTCAACCCATGGGGTTCAGTCATGTGACACATTAGCTGAAACATTTTGTATGTTGTGTTGGGATGAATATAGTGATGAGTGGTTTTATGAATGAGTGAGGTATCGTGAGTTCAGTTTTATTAGGAGGTGAACTGGGCATGCAGTAGTCTATAAGTCTGT